>NW_028270140.1:76470913-76817124 GCF_037043375.1 Chiloscyllium plagiosum
CAGCTACAGTTAGCTAATAATACTGTAATTTTTTTAAGTTCAATTTACAGCCCATGTTTCTCAACACAGTATATCGTATTATTACTTTCCACCACTGGACGTAACTGACTTTTTGTTCAAACTAAGTTAAAGAAACTGAATGATAGAACACTTTTCTCCATATTGATTTCTTGAGTTTATGTAAAATTGCACCCTTGGATTTATGTTGATTAAACATAGAAGATCTGTATGCAACTTTAATTTGATAACTGTCATCTGAGTGCTGGGGAAAGAACTGGAAATATGTAGTTGAGAAACAATGAAGTTCAAAATTTAGTCACAAAGTTATGTATTTGGAAAGGTCAACTTTTTTAAGCAAGTTGAGACCGTTTTGGTTAAGAAATCCTTTATATTTGAGAGGGTTTCCGACACTCGTTTACAATTTGTGGGCTCTTACTCAGTTTTGAAGAAGTTTTGAAGAAGAGTCACTGGAGCCAAAACAGTAACTCTGATTTTTCTCCACAGATACTGCCAGACTTAGAACATGGAACATTATAGTGCAGTACAGGCCCTACGGCCCTGGATGTTGCGCCCACCTGTAAACCAATCTGAAGCCCATCTAACCTATACTATTCCATTATCATCCATTGTTTTCCAGCAATTTCTGTTTTTGTTTTCGATTTCCAGCATCTGCAGTCCTTTTGTTTTATTTTGACAAGGAAAAAATTAATTTGCAAACAAGAGCTGGAACACTTTTTCGCCCTCACTCTGTGCCTTATCATCTTTTAAGAGAAGTGCCCAGTGATAAAGCAACTTGGGAAAGTAATCATTCATTGAGAACTAAAGGTTATTCAAATCTTATCACTGATAAGAAACTAAGACAATGCTGTGGACTCAAGCTTCACTCTTGCAACCAAAGGACTTAAACTGCATTTACTTTTATCTTCCTTTTTGTACCAGACCCGTCCTCCTGTGTTTTTGTGTGTTTAATGTCACATTTTATGCCGTTTTAAAGGTTGCAAGTTATAAAACTTCTTTCTTTTACTCAAACAAACCTTGATAATTGCTTAATTTATAGTAAGCTAAGTTTTAATTGAGGTGTTATAGCTGCTTTCTATTTGTGACAGATGGAAAACGGGCTTTAAAGTGATTGGAGATAGCTGATCCCCTGCTCCTTTGATTGTATTATGTTCCCTCCTATCCTAACATGACTGGCAGGATGCAATGTCTTTGCTACTTTTTAATCACTTTAAAGTGATTGGAGATAGCTGATCCCCTGCTCCTTTGATTGTATTATGTTCCCTCCTATCCTAACATGACTGGCAGGATGCAATGTCTTTGCTACTTTTTAATCACTTTAAATTGTAATGTTTTTCACAGGAAAAATCATCTTCAAACAATAAGTCAAAAAGGAACCAAAAAAACGGTTTGAGTTATACAGTGGAGCACGATTCTGCAGGTTTTATTTATCCCTACAATGACCTGTTAGTGTGGGCTGTGTTGATGAAACGTCAGAGGATGGCCATGTTCTTCTGGCAGCATGGAGAAGAAGCCATGGCTAAGGCAGTTGTGGCGTGCAAACTGTACAGGGCAATGGCTCATGAGGCAAAGCAGAGCAACATGATGGATGACATCTCAGAACAGCTAAAACAGTATTCCATGTAGGATTGATCACTATTCACTTTTCTCTTAAGAAACAGCAATGTGTTGAAATGGCTAAGAATAAAACTTAAGTAGATCTCAAAGCAAGTTAGATTATTCTATATGCTGTCTGAAAACTGTTGACCAAAAAAAAATAAGAAATAGTGGCAGGTGTGGACATTTAGCCCCTCAAGCTTGCTCTACCATTCAGTTAGATCATGAAAGATTAGATTGTCATCTTAACTACTTTCCTGGTTGCTTTCCCCACCCCATAACCCTTAAAACAGCTTTTGAGTGTTCAATAACTCAATGTCCACTGCTTTCTGTGAGAGAGAATTTCAAAGACTAATGATCCTCTGAGAGAAGAAAGCCCTCCTCATCTTAATCTGAAATAGAACATAGAACATAGAACAATACAGCACAGAACAGGCCCTTCGGCCCACGATGTTGTGCCGAACATTTGTCCTAGCTTAAGCACCCATCCATGTACCTATCCATTTGCCGCTTAAAGGTCACCAAAGATTCTGACTCTACCACTCCCACAGGCAGCGCATTCCATGCCCGCACCACTCTCTGGGTAAAGAACCCACCCCTGACATCTCCCCTACACCTTCCACCCTTCACCTTAAATTTATGTCCCCTTGTAACACTCTGTTGCACCTGGGGAAAATGTTTCTGACTGTCTACTCTATCTATTCCTCTGATCATCTTATAAACCTCTATCAAGTCACCCCTCAACCTTCGCTGTTCCAACGAGAAAAGGCCTAGCACTCTCAACCTATCCTCGTACGATCTATTCTCCATTCCAGGCAACATCCTGGTAAATCTTCTCTGCACCCTCTCCAAAGCTTCCACATCTTTCCTAAAGTGAGGCGACCAGAACTGCACACAGTACTCCAAATGTGGCCTAACCAAGGTCCTGTACAGTTGCAACATCACTTCACGACTCTTGAATTCAATCCCTCTGCTAATGAACGCTAATACACCATAGGCCTTCTTACAAGCTCTGTCCACCTGAGTGGCAACTTTCAAAGATCTATGAACATAGATCCCAAGATCCCTCTGTTCCTCCACCTCACTAAGAACCCTACAGTTAACCCTGTATTCCGCATTCTTATTTGTCTTTCCAAAATGGACAACCTCACACTTGGCAGGGTTGAACTCCATCTGCCACTCCTCAGCCCAGCTCTGCATCATATCTAAGTCTCTTTGCAGCCGACAACAGCCCTCCTCACTATCCACAACTCCACCAATCTTCGTATCATCTGCAAATTTACTGACCCACCCTTCGACTCCCTCATCCAAGTCATTAATAAAAATTACAAACAGCAGAGGACCCAGAACTGATCCCTGCGGAACTCCACTTGTAATTGGGCTCCAGGCTGAATATTTGCCATCTACCACCATTCTCTGACTTCGACCGGTTAGCCAGTTTTCTATCCAATTGGCCAAATTTCCCTCTATCCCATGCCTCCTGACTTTCCACATAAGCCTACCATGGGGAACCTTATCAAATGCCTTACTAAAATCCATGTATACTACATCCACTGCTCTACCCTCATCCACATGCTTGGTCACCTCCTCAAAGAATTCAATAAGACTTGTAAGGCAAGACCTACCCTTCACAAATCCGTGCTGGCTGTCCCTGATCAAGCAGTGTCTTTCCAGATACTCATAAATCCTATCCCTCAGTACCCTTTCCATTACTTTGCCTACCACCGAAGTAAGACTAACTGGCCTGTAATTCCCGGGGTTATCCCTATTCCCTTTTTTGAACAGGGGCACAACATTCGCCACTCTCCAGTCCCCTGGTACCACCCCCGTTGACAGTGAAGACAAAAAGAACATTGCCAACGGTACTGCAATTTCCTCTCTTGCTTCCCACATAATCCTAGGATATGTCCCGTCAGGCCCGGGCGACTTGTCTATCCTCATGTTGTTCAAAATGTCCAACACATCTTCCTTCCTAACAAGTATCTCCCCTAGCTTACCAGTCCGTTTCACACTCTCCTCTTCAACAATACGGTCCCTCTTGTTCGTAAATACTGAAGAAAAGTACTCATTCAAGACCTCTCCTATCTCTTCCGACTCAATACACAGTCTCCCACTACTGTCCTTGATCGGACCTACCCTCGTTCTCGTCATTCTCATGTTTCTCACATACGCATAAAATGACTTTAGATTATCCTTGATCCTATCCGCCAAAGATTTTTCATGCCCTCTCTTAGCTCTCCTAATCCCATTCTTCAGGTCCATTCTGGCTATCCTGTATCCCTCCACTGCTCTGTCTGAACCCTGTTTCCTCAACCTTATGTAAGCCTCCTTCTTCCTCTTTACAAGACATTCAACCTCCCTCGTCAACCAAGGTTCCCTCACACGACCATTTCTTTCCTGCCTGACAGGTACATACATATCAAGGACACGTCGTATCTGTCCCTTGAAAAAGTTCCACATTTCCACGACATCCTTCCCTGACAGCCTATGCTCCCAACTTATGCTCCTCAGATCCTGTCTTACAGCATCGTAATTACCCTTCCCCCAATTGTAAAACCTACCCTGTTGCACGCACCTATCTCTCTCCATAACCAAGGTGAAAGTCACAGAATTGTGGTCACCATCACCAAAATGTTCACCCACTAACAAGCCCATCACTTGTTCCGGTTCATTACCGAGTACCAAATCCAATATGGCCTCCCCTCTGGTCGGACAATCTACATACTGAGTTAGAAAAGCTTCCTGGACACACTGCGCAAACACCGCCCCATCCAATCTACTTGATCTAAAGAGCTTCCAATCAATATTTGGAAAGTTGAAATCGCCCATGACTACTACCCTGTGGCTTCTGCACCTTTCCAAAATCTGTTTCCCAATCTGTTTCTCCACATCTCTGCTGCTATTGGGGGCTCTATAGTAAACACCCAACAAGGTGACTGCACCTTTCCTATTTCTGACTTCAGCCCATACTACCTCCAAAGGCAGATCCCTCTCGAACTGCCTTTCTGCAGCTGTTATACCATTTCTAATTAGCAACGCCACCCCCTCCCCCCTCCTTTTTTACCACCCTCCCTAATCTTACTGAAACATCTGTAACCCGGAACCTCCAACAACCATTCCTGACCCTCTTCTATCCACGTTTCCATGATGGCCACAAGATCGTAGTCCCAGGTACTGATCCACGCCTTAACTTCACCCACCTTATTTCTGATACTCCTTGCGTTGAAGTATACGCACTTGAACCCATTTCTGTGTCCGCAAGTATTCCCTGTCTGTGCTACCTTCTTCACAGCCTCCCTACATTCTTGGACATCCTGACAAACAGCTAGCCTACTTGCTGGACTACAAGTCCGGATCCCATCCCCCTGCCAAATTAGTTTAAACCCCCCTCGAAGAGTGCTAGCAAACCTACCCCCCAGGATATTGGTGCCCTTCTGGTTCAGGTGCAACCCGCCCTGCTTGTACAGGTCCCACCTTCCCCAGAATGCAGTCCAATTGTCCAAATACCTGAAGCCCTCCCTCCTACACCATCCTTGCAGCCACGTGTTCAACTGCACTCTCTCCCTATTCCTTGCCTCACTGTCACGTGGCACCGGTAACTACCCAGAGATGACGACTCTGTCTGTCCTAGCTTTTAGCTTCCAGCCTAACTCTCTGAGCTCTTGAATGACCTCCCCACCCCTCTCCCTACCTATGTCATTGGTGCCAACGTGCACCACGACTTCTGGCTGCACACCCTCCCCCTTAAGGATTCTGAAGACACGGTCTGAGACGTCTCGGACCCTGGCACCCAGGAGGCAACAAACCATCCGAGAGTCTCGTCCATGTCCGTCCCTCTAACTCGAGAGTCTCCTATAACTAGCGCTCTCCCCCTCTCCCCCTTTCCCTTCTGAGTCTCAGAGGCAGACCTCGCGCCACAGACCCGGTCACTGCAGCTTACCCCTGCTACCCCAACAGTATCCAAAGCGGTATACCTATTGTTTAGGGGAACGACCACAGGGGATCCCTGCACTGCCTGCTTCCTCCCCTTCCCACCTCTAACTGTTACCCAGCTACCTCTGTTCTCTGCCGTAACTATGTCCCTGTAGCTTCTATCTATCACCCTCTCAGCCTCTCGAATAATCCTCAGTTCATCCAACTCCAGTTCCAGTTCCCTAACTCGTTCTGTGAGGAGCAGGATCTGACTGCATTTCCTGCAGATGAAGTCGGCAGGAGTATCGGTGGTCACCCCTACCTCGAACATCCTGCAGGAGGAACATTCCACTGCCTGCGCTGCCATTACTCTATACCTCGTCTCTGAAAACAGGAACACTGAGTAGCTTACCTGTGGACTTTAAAATTAGGTTAGAGGAGGAGGATGGGAGGGAGGCCCTACTATGTAGCGCCTGGGGTCTAGAACACACCCACTCAAATATCAGTCACTTACCTTCCCGACCAGCTCTGCGCTCCAACCTCACTTCCGCCCAGCTCGCGCCGCTCTCTGCTAATGAATGTGCATTATTCTGAAACAATGTCTGCTCATTCTATATTCCCTCAGAAGCTGCAACAGCCTCTCTGAATCTACAAGCCCCTCAGAATCTTATATATTTCAATAAGGTTGCCTCTTATTTTTCTTCATTCTATTGAATGTAAGCCCAAACTCCACTCCTTTCCTCAAATGACAACCTCTTCATCTCATCAATTGATCTAGTGAACCTTTACTAAACTCCTTCTAATGAAAATCTAGCCCTCCTTCAGGAGGACAAAATTTCACACTGTATTCTATTATTATTATTGGGTTTTCTTCCATGCTCACTTTCTGTCATTCATGTACAAGATGCACGAATCTTTCTGGATTACAGCATTCTGCACTCTCTCCGTTTATATAATTAGCTTCTCTATTCTTATCAGACTGAATAACTTCACAGTTTCCGATATGAAAGTCTATCTGTCACATTTTGTCCCATTCACACAACATATCTGTATCCCTTTCTTTGGCTACATTTTAATGTTTATGCAGCATTGGGCCTGTTCACTGGCTGGAGAGTTAGTAGCAACAACCGTGCAAGCATTGCACACTTGGCCTGATTTATTGTAGTACTGATTCAGCTGAAGTGTTACAATGTGTCACCTTAAATGTATTTCGATTGTGCATGGCACATAACTTAATGAAATAAATAAAGGTCAAAGTGTAGTGTACTTCTTTCCTTGTTTGTAGCCCCCCCCATCTCATTCCAAGAAATAAAAGGGAAAATTAAATGGTTTAAGGCTTTCTCGATATACATTTACATGTATTTATATTGGTATTTCGATCTAGTTTGAAGTACCTTAGAAAATTAGGCACTTACCGTGTTGCCATTTTCCTGGCACGTTGTATGATATGTAGACCATGTGTGCTGCTAGTTGAACACAGACATGAGCATGATGAGAACATTAAGTAGCCACTTGAAGCCCTTAAAGGATACTGCCCTTCTGGGGAAGAATCAGATTCCACTCATTGTATTCTCCTCACATCCTGCTTTTCTACTGATCTTATATATCACCAAATTTGGCTACAACGCAAGCGGTTCCTCAACCAAGAGATTAATATAGATCAAGAACAATGTAAGGTCCCAGCACTAATTTCTTCCATTTTCCATGAATATGCGTCCTCACAAGAAATAATTTTCCTTCACTTTGAATGTTCACTGTTAAGTGGCTTTCAAATTAAACAAGATGTTATTAAATAGAGCACATGAAATAGAAGTTGCAATAGGCCATTTGGCATATTGAGCCTTGCCTGTCAATAACAAGATCACAGTTGAATTTTTTTTCACCTCAACCTTATCTTTCTTCACTATCTCTAAATGTATTATTATCCTTAATCCATTTATATTTTTCTTACTCCGTACTCAATATTGAGCACCTAAAGTTCTCTGGCGTTGAGAATTCCAAAGATTCATAATTTCAGACTGTCTCCTTGTCAAATTGCTAGTTGAAACATTTAAATAATAAAACCCATGTCTTGCCTTTAGTAGTACAGGCTTCAAGTCAAATATGAACATCTGTTTTCATTAGATTTCAGGGATCTATGTATGTCTGACCTAGGGGCAGGGAGAGAAATGGCAGGCCAAGGTAATGTTCCTGGCCTTTGCTCCCAGCCTGTGTCACAATCCCCTGACTTGAGCTCAATGGCCCCCAGGCTCTGGTAATTGGACCCTGATGTAACCAGGGCCCTAGTCTGACATGGTCATCTGCAGAGATGCTATGTTTAGAATCAAATGTCAACGTAGACAAACTCAGTCAATCTTTATTCACTTCACATCAGCATGTGGACTCCTGCTCCTATTGTGATTCAGTTCAGCTCACTGTTATTCTGAGCTTTTTTTCTGGGGAGCTCTGAGTTCATAGGCAGAGGTATTGTCCTCTAAGATGTTTTAAATCAAAATATGTGCAGAAAGTGATTCTAAAGGGCATATAAAACTCATGTTAGATGCTCATCACACCACGCCTCTCTAACTCCTATCCGCCATGTATTTGTCCTATATCTTTTGGTAAGTTAGCACAATAATGTACATTGTCAGGCAATAGACCTTTAACAACAGTGTGAAGGAAATGTCCACAGGCAATCTCTCATTTTACAATTGGGATAACCATATACAATTACTTACAGCTATATTCTGAACAATATTGCTATCACTGTGTTTAAAACTTCATTTTTATGGCTATAAAAAGGTTTGGTATTGCTTTAAAATTTTTATTTTTTAAACAAGATTATTTATTTCCTCCTTCTATGCATGATGAACCTCATATCCTAGGGAATTTGGACAGCTTGCTGTGGATCTTTTAGACCAAGCATTCAAACAGAATGAACGAATGGCAATGAAACTGCTGACATATGAGCTGAAGAATTGGAGCAATTCCACATGTTTGAAACTGGCAGTGTCATCAGGACTTCGGCCCTTTGTCTCTCACACATGCACTCAGATGCTCCTAACTGATATCTGGATGGGACGGCTGAATATGAGGAAGAACTCGTGTTTTAAGGTAAAGAAACAGCAGTGGGCAGGGAATATTCTTTCCAAAATGTTCTTTTATCTACAACAGTTTCAGAATCCAGTCTTGTAATGGCTTCTTGACTCCTAGATTGATAATGTCCAACTTGTTAGAACTTGTTGATTCTACTCCTCAAATTTCTAAGCTTCAAATAATTTAATTTCTAAAAGTTCTTTTACAAGATGTGGTGTCACTGGCTTAGCTAGCAATTATTACCCATCTCTAATAAAGAAGGTAATTGTGAGCTGCTTTCTTGAATTGTTGTAGTCTTTGCAGTGTAGCTACACTTATAGTGCTTCAGGAAGAAATTTCCAGGAATTTGACCCAACAACAGTCAGGGAATGGCATTTCAGTTCCAAGTCAAGAAAGTGCATGGTTTAGTGAAGAACTTGTAGGTGGTTCTGTTGTCCAGTTCTTTCTAGGTATTTGAGTTTGGAAGGTGTTGTCAAAGAAGCCTGATGCATTGCTGCAGTGCATCTTATACATGCTATGCACTATGTGTCAACAGTTGAGGGAATGAATGTTTAAGGTGGTGAATTGAGTACCAGTTAAGCTCTCTGTTATGTCCTATTATTACAGCAGCTGAAGATGGTTGGGCCAAGGACATGCAGAGATGTCCTTGGACTAAGGTAATTAACAACTCACAATTATCTTCATTTGTGCTAGGTATGACTCCCAACATTGGAGACTTTTCCCCGACTCCTATTGACTTGAGTTTTGCATGGACTCTTTGAATCCACACTCGGTCAAATGCTGCTTTGATGTCACTCTCACCTCACCTCTGGAATTCAGCACTTTTGCCAGTGTTTGGACAAAGGGTGTAATGAGATCCGAAACTAAGTGGCACTGGTGGTCCACAAACTGTGTCGATGAACAGGTTATGTTGTAGATTAGATCAATCAATTAGAGCAGATCTCCTCATGTAACTGTTATCCTGTCAGTCTGTTGTTTTCAGAATAATGCATCTGAGCTTACTATGAAAAAGATTAGTTATTTTATTTAATAAATGTTTGATCCTATCCCAGTATTGAATGAACTGTGAAACATTACACCAACAGCTTCCTCGTATTTCTATTTTTATTGTCTTCAGTGCCTTTGGATGTGTTCTATATGGTTCATTTTGTGAGAAACGAAGCTCACTCACTTCAATAATTTCAGTCCGAGACAAGATCTGAATCAGTAGTGTCATTTATTTCGCTCTTGCAAGAGGGGTGTGGTGTCCACTGTCCACAAGGCAGGGACACACACAGATTGAATTCAACTAGTATGCATCATTTATGTAATTCTTTCCTATTCCATCCTCCCATTGCTCCTCCCCTGTTTACATCTCCCACTTCTCTAAGACTGGCGCCCATTACTCTTGTTCATCTCTTGCCTTTTCTGGCCTTGTCTGTGACAAAATGCTTCTTGTTTTTGCAAAAGCGGGAAATAGATGCTTATAACTACTGTTTGTACAGGCATATCTAGCTTAACCCCCTCCCCTCACAGCACCTTATCTATTTGTCTGTAACATCTACCATTGTTTGCAGGCACATTTCATTCTTGCATGCACATTTTAGCTAATACAAAAACAATTATGTATTTCTTTCACATAGTTTTCATTCTTGTTGACTCAGCTCTTGGCTGAAACAATTATACACTGGTGTGAGTTCATTTACCTTGCATAAGTAATTATGATTGCAAAAGTAATACTACTTTACCTATATCCCACAATTTGGTTTATAAATATGTAAGAGTGAGTTTTAATGATCATGTTGTGATGATTTTTAAGTTCTTTGTGAACGTCAGTTTCTCCACTATGGTTACAACTCACAAGAAGGTCAATTATCCCAATGGCTATGCTGAAAACTGCAATAAACAACTTGAGTTCTGCCTTATTATTTGTCACTCTGCTGCTTCATTGCTGAGGTGCCTATTTGTTCTTTAAACATTGCCTGTGGTGCATTATGGAATTGTTCCTTGCAAGAATCAGCAGCTGAAACGGAAAAAGTTTAACAAGACTGCCTGGGTTGTGTCTTCGAGGAGAAAGTGAGGACTGCAGATGCTGGAGATCAGAGCTGAAAATGTGTTGCTGGAAAAGCGCAGCAGGTCAGGCAGCATCCAAGGAACATGAGAATCGACGTTTCGGGCATAAGATTCCTGAAGAAGGGCTTATGCCCGAAACGTCGATTCTCCTGTTCCTTGGATGCTGCCTGACCTGCTGCGCTTTTCCAGCAACACATTTTCAGCTCGTGCCTGGGTTGTGTAACAATTCTTTTCGGCAGCTGATGAACTGACTGGAAATAGTCTGTGACACCTTCTAATTTCTGGAACTTTCTGAATGACAAACAAACAACATTTATCCATCTTGTATATCCCAGACTATAAATCAGATTAATTGGAGGTAAAGTCAATAGAGAAGAAAGTCTAATAAAGTGGATACATGAAGCAATTCATTTTTCTTAGCAAATATAAAGCAAAGTAATAGAGTAACTTGAAGTACCTTTGATCTTGAAAATAACAATGTTTCCATGTAAGTGCAAACTTTATGCACCAATTTATAGTCCACTGGCTAGTTCATCAACCAGCAAGACTAAAACTCAATAAAAATGAAAAGAATCTAAAACAGAGTAGCAATTCCTCATTGCTTTGAAATCTGAGCTGAAACAAACCAAAATCAAAACAGATTGCTCTGCAGTCAGTGAAACTGTCAATCAAAGTATGGTCAAAAGCACAGCAAAATTGCCTGGCAGGTTTTGCTGCTGTAATATTTAACAGCTTTGATTAAATGATGGCTGCATTCTTCATTTCTAATTAGCTATCCAACATCCATAATGGCAGGCATCAGTGAATCTTTGAAGTTAATCATCTTGTCTGGATACATCTTGTTAGAAAACTGATGGGAGGACAAAAACTTGAAATACTTACATTATTTCCCTCTCCCTAGTTGCTGCTAGACCTGCGAAGATTTTTCAGCAATTTCTATTTTAATTTGTGTCTGCAGTATTTTGCTTTTGCTGTGGTATCAGCTAGACATAATAGTTCATTATGAAATCCACTCTTGCAATATTTGTCTCCTTTTAATTATTTATTCTTCTGCCATATAGGTTCTCAGAAGCTGTTGCTATAATTGTTCTTTTAAACCCATGCGTACTATTAGTGCTGACAATGGGTTTCTTTGTAGAAACCTCCTGTACCACATTATCTTTTATGTGGCATAGTTGGTTGAACGGCCAAATGGCCAACTCCTGTTCCTAACTGATATATATGCGCTTATGTTTGTAGTTAACATTTGTGCCACACAAGGGCCAAATAATAAGCCTCTCCAATTATCGAGAATCTAACTGTTACCTTTGATATTCAATAACATTACCGTCATGGAATCCCATTACCATTGATTGGAAACTGAACTGGACCACCACCTAAATACTGTGGCTACAAGAGCAGGAATTCTGCCATTGGTTACTCACCGGACTTCTTAAAGTCTGTCAAGGCACAAGCTGGGAGTTTGATTCCCCACTTGCCTGGATGGGTATACCCCAGTATTACTCTAAAAGCTTCATACCAACCAGGACAATACAGGCAGCTTGATTGGCACCCTATCTGAACCCTTATCATTTGTTCCCTCCACTCTGGATGTACAGTGGCAGCAGTACAGATCATTTACAGGATGCACTGCAATAATTCAACAAAGCTGCTTAGACAGCACCTTCCAAAGCTGCAACCTCTACCACCAAGAAGGACAACGGCAGCAGGTACAAGGAAACACCAACACTGAAAGTTCCTGTCCAAGCCACTCACTATCCTGACTTACTATTTTAACTCTGTCACTGGGTCAACATTCTGGAGCTTCCTTTCTTATGGCACAATGGGTGGTCTTACACACTGCTTTAAGAAGGCAGAACCTAATTTCAGTGGCGTCACAAAGGAATCAAGGTTTATATACAACACCACCCCGCACAATTAACTACCTTTTCACCTCCACCATGGCTGGAGAGATAAAATTCTGCCCAGTCTGAGAGATCAATGACCTTTTTACACCATCTTCTACTTTTATCACACTGACTTTATTTCCCTTTATACAATATTGACTGTGCAAATATTTTGTTGTGATTTGTAATCTGGCTTCTTTTATCTATTAGGTCATTTTGAGCATTCTTCTACCTCCTACGATTCTGATGCTGGAGTTTAAGAGTAAAGCTGAAATGTCTCACATACCTCAATCTCAGGAGTTTCATCAGTTTGTTCGACAGTGCAGTGCACAAAACTCCAGCGCTGCTAGGGATGATCAATCTTCTGTAAGTGTAATGTTTACCTTAAAGCACCTTGGCATAAAATTTCTGCTGTATTGTGTTGGCTTTTACCTGGAATCTGCCAAACCACTACAAGTTATCAGGATCTTTAATCACAGATTGAATTTCCATAGTTGTTTGCATTAATATTTGAAACAAATTCATTCTAGAATCCACATCTGTCGACAAAACTGGCATATTGAATGAAGCACTATTGTGAGCTTCTTCTAATTATATCCATTTGCAGGTCTTCAGAGTACAATATAAAATTAATAAGAAGTTTTATAAAAGATTGGAATAACTCAGCAATTAAGGCAGCATTTGTAGAGGGAAACAAATGTAGTGATTCAGGTTGACTATCTTTAATCAGACCTGATGGGAAATAGAGATTTAAGAGTTTTTAAGTCTCTGGATGAGAAGGAGGTGACAAAAAGAACAAAGATGATGATCTGTGAAAGGTGAAGGCCAGTGGAGATTAAATTAAAAAATATTATAATGCAAAAGCAAAAAAAGTGTGGTAATGGATTATAGTGAAGAAACAAAGGTTATATCCAAATGGGATTTTCCTAAGTTGAATTTACTTGTCATTCAGTCTTAATTTGTTTCTCTTGCCCCTGTTCCCCTTCCACCCAGTTTAAAAACTCTTACTCTCTGTTTCTCTTCAGTTCTGATGAAATATCATCTCCACAAATGTTGCCTGACCACATGGGTTTTTCCGCCTTTTAATATTCTTATTTCAGATTTGCAGCGGGTGCAGTTTTAGCTTTTCTCTTAAAATGTTTTTTTAGTAGTGAGATATTATTGGGCATTTTAAAACGAGCTTTTAAATTTATATTTTTAATCTATACAGAAACTGACTACTAAGCACCAATGCAATCCATGAATAGTTTTGTATGTCTTTTTAAATGTAATTTTCAACTAATATTAGATTGTTCAAAGGTGACAGACCAGATACTTGTGATTAAAAAAAGTTTGTTTTGAAAAACCTGTTTTCAGGTGTACTAGGAGCTAGCTTAAGACAAGTTTGTGTTCAAATTATATTGTAAAATGCTGCCTGTCTGGTTCATGAACAATCCCAGGTTTCACTCCAAACTCATTACATGCCACTTAGAAGATTGCCTATTACCTCCATTTATTTTCACTATGGATTGTATTCGATACTCACATATTTTAAATATCTATTCAATAGTCTGCAATAGTCATGTCAAGAATGCTTTCTATTTCTCTAAGATGGAGTTTGATATAGAAAATGGCTCAGAAAAGATTGTGAATGAAATCATCGGTGCAAGACAGAAAGGACTCCCTTGGACGAGAAAAGCTTATGAATTCTACAGTGCCCCGATTGTCAAGTTCTGGTTCCATACGGTTTGTCTAACCCCACAACTACTAACCAATTAGAATTTCAAACCATGCTGATTGATATGAATGTCTAAACAATCATCACTGGCATGTGAATAACTCTCATGCTGTTGCCTGTTAATTATTTTCAACTCTTAATGGTTTTCAAGGTTACCACAAGTGGTCCTACAAAGGGTTAAAAAGTGATGCTACAAAGTTCTCAAGGAAACTTTGGATGTACAGTTTTTCATTTACCAGACAAAATGTTAGGCCTTAATTTTCTGTACTTAAATAAATACATTTCTTCCATTGCTCCCAAACACCAGTTTATCTGATATCATATTACATTTGAGAAATGACTACACTGGGAGAAAACTGCATTCTAATGGTTCACTGAAGATTAGTCTGTATTTATAGGACAAAGATGTGTCCTGCTAGGCCACTGATTATGAGAATTTTCCCTTCTTCTGTTATAATAATACATATGGTGGTCAAAGCTTTGATTTGCTACATATGAAGTCTGGACCCTGGAGGAAGATGCCGTGCTCATGGTAACCCAAAACTTCAGGATACCTTGAGCTAGTTATCACTGTTTCTATACATTTGACAGGGGCTTCAATGAAAAAGAAATGTTTGGCAGAAATGTTTTTTGCACTCAGAAGCATACAGAATAGAGAAGTGATGTGTGGCAAAATACAGGAAACAGCTTCTTATTGGAAGTTGGTATTAACAGAACAACTTGTGACTCTTGCCTAATCTTTGTGCCAAACTCTTAGCAAAAATCTTCTTACAATAATTAACATTCTATTTAACACTTCTTTTCCATTTTATTGTCCACAGATAGCTTATTTGGGATTCCTGATGCTGTTTACTTACACAGTTTTAGTGAAAATGGAACCTCTGCCCAGTGTCCAAGAATGGATTGTCATTGTCTATATTTTCACTACAGCTGTGGAGAAAGCCAGAGAGGTGAATAAGGACCAGAGTAATTTCTTCTGGCTTCTGAAAAAAATCAAGTAACTAATTTAAATAGCATGAACCGAGTCTCTGTTTAATTCCACAAGCTTCAGTAACGGTCCCAATGACCTTTCTCTCTGGGCAACAAATGGCCTTTGCAAATGTGCTCTACAAGGACTTTTCTCCTCTGGTGCTTTTCTAAGATTCTGGAATTTTCACTCTATGATACTACTGAAATATTTGACTTTGCTAATGAATACAAACAGCGTAAGAATGCCTTGAGGTCAGTGCACTGATGCCAGCATCGTTCAAGTCTAACACATTTTATTGAGTCATATCTAGTGTTTTATGACCAGCCACACACAAACGTTTCCATGTATCAGGTGCACGTGACGACCAAATGCTGTAAAACTTTACACACATATGCAGCTTATCACCTTTATCTTGTTTTTTGCCAGTAAATTAGGAGTTGTTCACAATGTCTCCAGGGCTCATACGTGACCCGTTAAGGCAGCACACTAAGTTTGCTCAATGATCCTGCAAATGTTCTCCAAAGGCTTGGAACACTGAAGTCTCCTTGTATTTGAAATGGAAGTAGCAATAAGTCTTTATTGCATTAATGGCCCAATTATACTGCAATATTGTGTTTTCATGATGCATTTTCAAATTGCACTCAAACAGAAACCTCTGTGTAACCCCATCCTTCTTACTATGGGGCATTTCAGTTCTCCATTGCAGTCCTATTCTAAAGTCCAAGACTTTACCTTTGATTACTCCAGTGAAGCTGAACATAAGCTCAACTAACAGTACTTCATCTTTTTACTTGGTGTTTGCAGTGAACTTGAACAACTTCAGACCTTAACAAAAGCTCTTATTTTATCTCTGACTGTCAGTGCTGACATGTGAAATGCTAGTTATAGGAATGTGGGATAGGACCATATGAGTACTTGGTATAAACTTTCCCTTACAAAACACAACAGGCTGAATTTTCATTCAGGTCAAGAGTATAGAGTCAGACCAAATCTCAATTTCACAAATCCAACACTGAGGATATGTGTCTCAGCCAGTCTAATTCTCATTCTGGAAGGGAGATTTCAGAGTGTTAACAGAAGTGGCTCACCAATCCTGGAAACTGTGCAGATACAGTTACATGAGCAACTATGTGCAGAGGTAGGGTTTGCAAACTGGCCTGGTGCTGTTGGACTTGCAAGGTAAAAAAAAAAAACAAAATAAGTGCTCTCTGGTCTTCAACCCAGCCTAACATACTCCACGTGCCTATCCATGTCAACTTATGCCACCTTATGAACCCTACTTACTCACTCTTTTGGCCCCTCATATGCCACATGCTCAGCCATGCCCTTCTAACCACCCTCATGGTCCCACATGCACCCTTTGTTAACATAGTCCCAACTCATGCTCTCCAACCGCCCACCAATAAGGGCAGCCTTTTTAACCACCACTGGAGCACACTGAGAGGTCACCAAGATTCACTAGATAGTCTCTCCACATGGTGGCAGGTTACTCCCAAAGGAGGAAAAATGCTGTTGGAGATGGGATGTGTTCAATTTGGCTCCAGGCAGGTGACTCACTTGGCAGCTTTACAGCTACTGGCAAATTTACAGCTACTGGCGAGAACACGAGGACACACCTCTCCATGCCACTTTGCCAGTCTTCCAGCCTCCTCTGTCATGGACCAGACCAAACCCTATCAAACTGTATGAGGAAGATAGGCTAGACGCTAACATTTTCTTATTTTGAAGGTAAGTGTAAGGCATTGCATTCCATGTGCAACTGGATTGGCCAAACTCCTCAACTTTAAGCAAAACACACTTTATTTTTACACTGTAGTTACAATACAGCCAAAATAAAAAGAAAAGAATTGGCTTAACTGGAACTATTGAAATGCTTAACAAAATAACATACGTATTGACTACTATTCATTAAATGTTCTAATATAGTAACATCCCATTAATACACCCTTGGCAAAGCAAATTCAGTAAAATAAATTCTCTCACATGCAATTCTAGCAGCAGGAAGAGAACCCCAGCTTTTAGCTGTAGTTTCCACATCCAGCTTGAAGACTCCAGCAACTGCTATAAGCAAAAGCTAAAAGTCCTGCTCCTGTGGGAGCTTGACCCCATCCGTTCAGGCTGCTTCTATTGTTCCAACATTTTTAAAAAAGCCCTCACAAGCTGCTTTCTTTATTGGCATAGAGAATACTTTGGCACCTCTGTCTCAACCTTTCTTCATTAAAAATAAACAGGACAAAAGCCATAGGACCATCTCACTCCTATCTAACCCCAAAGCCATAATCTCAGTGGTGAAATTTCCAACCTTTTTACAAGGTCACTCTGCAGTTTACTCTTAAGACGTCATGCAGCTATAAAGGATGGACAATTTGTAAACTTCCACCATGACTAATTAATGCAGTACCAAGTTAATAGCACAGAGAACCTAAGAATCCTTTTGAGAAAAGAATCCTGTCATGTTTAATTCTATTCTTGACTATCACTATTGTTTAGACAAAAGTTTTGTGACCTATGCTGTCTCTACAGAGATGTCTACAATTATGAATGCATTCTCATTCAAGATAAAAGGCCTGTTGGCCTGGAGACGTACTTTATATAGGGTGGGCTAAAAGTTAACTTATTTAATGTAAACTTGGCCAGGTTTCAAGAAATGTTTGATATACAGCACAGACCTATGACTATTGTTTTGTGATAACTGCAATTTCTTAAAGATCAATAAATAGCTTGAAAAGATTATCTGTGAGAGCATAGGAACTGGAGAAAGCTACTAATGCCTGGATTTTCAAGGAGTTGGAACAAGTCTTTTTTTTAAATGATGGTGGGATCTGATTCTAGGGGTCATAACTCCACTTCTGACACTTCTTAGTTTTGTTGTCTCAGGGTAAGAGTCTGGTCAGTAAGCTACTGCCGTCCACGTGAAAACTGACTGGTTTCCATTGAGAGAACAGGTATCTCCTAGCCTGACCACCAACCTCACTCATCTTTCTCTCTATCTGTACACACACATACTCACTAACTCACTCCTGGAATCAGGCCAACTTCTTGGAAACTCATAGTTCACAGGTTCTCAGAGGAGTTGCGAACCATAGTGTAGATTCAGGGACCTTTTGAAAGTTAAATTTTAAAGTCTAACTAATGACCTTCACCACCCCCCTCCCCTTTCTACATTTGCATGCCCTCTCCATTTTAACTTAATGCTAAATGATGCCCCCATGGCTGTTATAATCTCTACACTAGCTCATGTTCCCCATCCAAAAACATACCAAATAATGGATATTTGATACTCATTCACCCGGTACACTATGTATAAACCAATGAGCCATATAGTAACAATACCATGTGTGCAATTGCTTAGAAAAGAAATAACCATTCAGAATTTTTTTCAATGGGAAAGAAAAATGCTGTTCATACAACCCTGCAAAGTGGCCAGACAGGCCATTGAAGTACCAACAATAGAGACTGAAAACAGTACAGCTCTCAATCATGCACAAATAAATATTGAGACATTGGCAAAAGAATCACAGGAAGAATAAGGTACTCTAACCAGTTAATTATGCCTCCAGTATTCTCTCCAGTTGTCAAAGCAGAAACCCATGCTGAGATAATCCTTCTGTCAAACATGCCTTATGAGGACATGTGTAAGAAATCTTTCAGCAGAACTTGATTGCCTCATAATGCCTCACCTGGTTCAGGTGGAGCCCATCCTGACATTGAAGCTCCTCCCTAGCCCAGAACTGGTGCATGAAAAAAAAGTCCTCTTTTCCACATGACTCTTTTAGCAAGTGTTCATCTTCTAGTCTGTGGACTGCTCCATTGATCTGCTTCTGGCTGATGTATAATGGCAGAACTTAGAAACCTTGATATTCTGATATTTAATTGAGTTATTTGTTCCTGGCACCTTCCAAACAAGACTTTATGTGTACTCTGTCCAATGTTGTTGCCTTCAACAACATGGACCACAAAACAGTCTGCCCCCACACTCTTCAATACTCTTACCTTCCAAGCCAGTTTGAGATGTCCTTCAGCTGGTACAAATTGGGCAGTATATTGTTTTGAAATCTAGATCCTGCCTATAAAGCATGTTTTATGTCCTACTAAACATTGAATAGTATTCAAAAACCATAAGGAAATTGGACTGATTTTGTTTTCACTCTGACTTCTGACACACAGATCTTCACATCAGAGCCAGGAAAGTTCAGCCGGAAGATTAAAGTTTGGATCCAAGAGTATTGGAACCTCAATGATTCTGTGGCTATAGTCCTCTTTGTTATAGGGTTTGGCTTACGTTGGACTGACCAGCCATTGCAGGCAGCTGGAAAGATCATCTATTCCCTGGACTTTATATTTTGGTTTGTGAGGCTTCTGGATTTCTTTACAGTTAATCAGCATGTAGGGCCATACCTGACAATGATTGGCAGAATGGCAAGTATTTTAAAATATTCGCTGTATTCTTTCCTACAAAAATCTGCTGTTTTCTCGATTTAAGCTGTTATTTTATGTATCATTAAATTTAGACCTATTTCTAATGATTAATTTCATGGGCATATTAAAGTTCAAGTATAAATTTATCAAATTTTTTTCATGTTCGTTAATTTGTTATGGTGTTAAGCAGAAATCTGAACAAATCACAATTTAATGGGATTTCACATTGTACAGTATTACAACAAAGCCACCAACAGTTGTATTTCTCTAATCAGAGAGCATTCCTATGATCCACTCCTCTGGCAACTGCACCTTTTAATGATATATAATGGTTGACATTGAATTAACAGCTGCTCTTACACCCCAATCATGCTTATTTCCATGTGTTTCAACAGAATGAAAAAGGGAAATCTGTAAAATGAGATGCCAATTTGCTGGCACACATTTTACATGTTTTCACAAAGTCAAAATTTAGTCTTTTGCTGGTAAAATGGATGGAAATCTTCATTTGTAAAAAACTTAGATTGTGTGAACCAGAGCATGCAATGGAGTGTTTGCAATTATACAATACAAAAACGGAAATTGCCAGAGAAACTCAGGAGACATAGCAGCATCTTCATCAGAGGAGTCACTGAACTTGAAACATTAACTCTGCTTTCTCTCCACAGATACTGCAAGACCTCCTGAGTTTCTCCAGTAATTTCTGTTTTTGTATTATATAATTGCAAACTTTCTTTCCATTTGTCTGCTCTGGTGCAATCTAACTTGTCCACAAATGAATATTTCAACTGGTTTTGCCTTTGAGAGAGTAGATTATGATTGTGTGCAATAATGAAAACTTGGCAACTCATTACACACCCTGTCCTCCTTTCAGTCTATTGAAATGAATGGAAATTAATAGGGTGGAGATGTAAAAGCAGCTGTTAATTCAATGTCAGCCATCCTATATTATTTGAAGCTAAAGGTAAAGCTGTCATAATCCTTCTGGACCATTGGATGTTCTCTCATTAGATGCTGCGAGACCTGATGAGTTTCTGCAGCAATGTATAGCTTTTGTTTCAGATCTTCATCATCCACCGTTCTTTGTTTTATATTATGCAATTATATAATACCTTTCATAACCCTGACTTGGAGGCGTCGGTGTTGGACTGGGGTCGACAAAGATAAAAATCACACAACACCAGGTTACCTTCCAAAAGCTTTATTTGGAAGCACTAGCTTTCGGAGCAGTGCCAACCACTTGATGAAAGAACCGTCCACCGAAAGCTAGTGCTTCCAAATAAAGCTGTTGGACTATAACCTTGTTTTGTGTAATTTTTAACTTTCATAACCTTGGTATGTCTCAAAGTTTTGTGAGGTGCCATTCTTTGCAGCAAACAGAGGTTAGAAAATTGTTGCAAGTCCATTTTCCCCTAGTAAGGCAACACATTGGTAATGAATTAGATTTAGAATCCCTACAGTGTGGAAACAGGCCCTTCAGCCCAACATGTCCACACCAGTCCTCTGAAGAGCAATCCACCCAGACGCATTCCCCTACCCTATCATCCTATATTTACCACTGACCAATGCCCCTTATCTACACATCCCTGAACACTATCGGCAATTTAGCATGACCAATTCACCTAACCTGTACATCTTTGGATTGTGGAAGGACACCAGAGCACCCAGACAAAACCCATGCAGAAACAGGGACAATGTGCAAACTCCACACAGACAGTCGCCCGAGGCTGGAATCTAACTTTGGTCCCTGGCATTGTGAGGCAGCAGTGCTAACCACTGAGCCTCCATGCCACCTTCTTCTAGTGGAAGACCACTAGAAGATCCTGATATCTATAATCTGCAAGTTCTGATATAAAATCAAATAGAGGATTCTGGAGAAATTGTGAAATCGAATCACCATGGATCCTAATTTGGAAACTGGTTCATGAATAGTTAACTAGCTCCTTCTAAAACTGTGAAAGTATTTCTTTGAACGCAAATGATAATTCTTGCATTTATCAAGCTGAATAACAGAGGATTAGAAATGAATTGAACCCCTTGTTAGCTTTGTGTTTGTAATAAGCTCAAGACAGTTCAAGTCATGATATGCAAAGTCATCTGTATACACTTAGTCCTGTGACAAAATAAATCTATTTTCTTCTGTTTTAGACAACAAACATGTTCTATATAGTGATTTTGATGGCAATTGTTCTTTTGAGCTTTGGAGTATCAAGAAAGGCAATACTTTCTCCAGCAGAACAACCATCCTGGCGTCTTGCTCGTGATATAGTTTTCCAGCCTTACTGGATGATATTTGGTGAAGTCTATGCTGGTGAAATTGATCGTATGTATTCAATATTTACATCTATACATGCAGTATTTAATGTCTGTAAACTTAAATCTGTAAATGGGTTGTATCCTGGATTAGGATATTGTTTTAGCAAAAAAAAAGTAATGGATAACTTAATGCTGCATTTTAATAAGAATACTTTGTAATTCTCCGCTGCCAGTCATGTGGAGATTGTGTTTTGACTTGTATCAACAAAGCTGCATATCACCATTCCGAATGAAGGGAACTATGAATAATACAAATGTTTCCTCTTGTTAGGAAACCAGGTGAAAGGAGCAAGATTTATAATATAGGATGTCATCAGATAGAAAGGAATAGGTGAGGAAAATATTCCTCGATCAAAGTGTTTGCAGAGGATTGCAACTGTACCAGCAAAGGGTGCAAATGACAAATGCAAGCAGCTTTTTCATTTTATTTTGTGCAGGTTATTGTATTTTTGATTAAACATTGAAAATGGTCAATAATAATGAGAAGAAAAGTTCAGAGAACTTCCTTTATTCTAAGGTTTGATGTGAGGTAAAGTGCCTTGCCGTAGAGAGTGATTGAAGAAGAAGCCATTGCATCTTTGAGAGGAAATTGAATTAAATATTTGAAGCAGAGGGGAGTACACAGTTATGAGGAAGGAACAGTCCTGTAGGAATAACTTAATATTGTTCTAGTCAAGATTAGACGGCATCATTGAACTAAATCATCTCCTTATGTGCTGTAAACATTTATGGTTTACATGTTAGCATGATATGAGTCTTTGGGTTAGATTTTAATTTGGACTTTATTTCCTTGTTTATGTGGGCACTGATGATTGCAAATTTGAAAGGGGTCTTCAACTGGATGGCTGGAGCACCTTTCCCAGTCTAGTGTAATCTGCTTACATAAGAGTCTGGCTGATATGCCGTATTGTTTTTGATAAATGGCACAACCAATTGCCCCTCTCTGTCTCATTCCATTCTATCATTGCATGTGTTCTACCCAGTCTTAGTGTGGGATGTGGTACACAGGGCAGAAAAGCATGGGATGAAAATTACCTTTGTGAGGCTTGGGTATCAGCAGCATTGCCCTCCAGTTCTACAGGAACAATATGTGTCACTGCTTCAGGCCTCCACTCTTCCTGGATTTGAGTTTCTATTCATTAAACCGGTCTCTCAGCACCAGTTTGGAGCCAGAGAGCTCCCACAGAACACCTATCTGATGTCAAAAGCATGCTGATGTCATGCAAATGAGTCATCTTCCTCATCATGGATCCTGATTTTAGCAGGCTCACTTTCTGACCAATAATTAGAGTCTGTCCCACTGAAATGCACATTGGTATACTTAAGAACTCCAGATGGTCACAGTAAGCACCAACTCATTTGTCATATCATTTAGCAGCTTAATGCTGGTGCTAGTTCTCTGCCAATTTCTGCACATATTCTTTGTACAACACAAAATATAAGGTGGAATTTAATGCTTATAATGGAAAGCCTGTGCGCCAGCCAGGAATCTGGCAGCGACTTAGCTGTAGCTACTCAGAGGCCCAATGAGATTTAAATGGGCACCTACTGGTCAGCATCAGGCATTCTTGGTCCTCCCTGACAATACCTTGGAAATCCTGGTACATTATCACACCTCCGAGAGCTCCCACACTGTCAGATGCTGGTAGCTTCCAGCACCAGCTCCAGTATTGCAGTTTGGACCAAACCATCAAATATCACTCGATCCCCAGGGAATGGTGAGTAGGACAAGAGGTTTGCTAGAGTAAGATCGGGTAAGGGGAGAAAGGTTGATTTAAAGAAAAAGAGAGGCCCTACACCTAATCACTCTGTTCCCACTGGTGGGTGCCTGTGTAAGATAATATGCTGGCGTATATGGATTTCAGTAAAGTGTTTGATAGTTTCCCCACAATAGGCTATTGCACAAAATACAGAAGCATGGGATTGAGGGTGATTTAGTGGTTTGGATCAGAAATTGGCTAGGTGAAAAAAGACAGAGGGTGGTGGTTGATGGGAAATGTTCATCTTGGAGTTCAGTTACTAGTGGGGTACCACAAGGATCTGTTTTGGGGCCACTGCAGTTGGTCATTTTTATAAATGACCTAGATGAGGGCAGAGAAGGATAGGTTAGCAAATTTGAGGATGACACTGAGGTCGGTAGGGTTGTGGATAGTGCTGAAGGATGTTGTAGGTTACAGAGGGACATAGATAAGCTGCAGAGCTGGGCTGAAAGGTGGTAAATGGAGTTTAATGTGGAAAAGTGTGAGGTGATTCACTTTGGAAGGAGCAACAGGAATAAAGAGTAGTGGGCTAATGGTAAGATTCTTGGTAGTGTAGATGAGCAGAGAGAGCTTGGTGTCTAGGTACATAGATCCCTGAAAGTTGCCATCCAGGTCGATAGGGTTGTTAAGAAGGCATACGGTGTGTTAGATTTTATTGGTAGAGGAATTGAGTTTCATGCTACAGGTCATGCTACAGCTCTATAAAACTCTGGTGTGGCTGCATTTGGAGTATTGCATCCAGTTCTGGTCATCACATTATAGGAAGGATGTGGAAGCTTTGGAAAGGGTTCAGAGGAGATTTTTTACTAGGATGTTGCCTGGTATGGAGGGAAGGTCTTATGAGGAAAGGCTGAGGGACTTGAGGCTGTTTTTGTTAGAGAGAAGAAGGTTGAGAGGTGACTTAATCAAGACATATAAGATCATTAGCGGGTCAGATAGAGTGGAAGGTGAGAGCATTTTTCCTCGGATGGTAATGGCTAACATGAGGGGACATAGCTTTAAATTGAGGGGTGATAGATATAGGACAGATGTCAGAGGTGGTTTCTTTACTCAGAGAGTAGTAAGGGTGTGGAACGCATTGCCTGCAACAGTAATAGACTCACCAACTTTAAGGGCATTTAAATGGTTATTGGATAGGCATATGGACAAGAATGAAATAGCGTAGTATAGACAGGCTTCAGATTGGTTCCACAAGTCGGCGCAACATTGAGGGCTGAAGGGCCTGTACTGTGCTGTAATGTTCTATGTTCCAGGGATACTGTTCAGTTGCAGGCCCACGTGGTTTAGGTGCGCTTCCCACCCCCCCTCCCCCACTGATGATGGTTTTGGGATCAAACTGTTAAGTGACCTTTCTGTGGCCTTAACTGTCTCTGGGATAGAAACCTGTCCTTGAGCTTACCCCCACAATCTGCATCTAAACTCCATATCTCTGTGGTCCTCTTATATAACAAGAACATATAGATTGAACTGACTGAGATGTTGCCATTGATCCAAGTGAGATATAGATATGTTTCATATGAATCTGAAAAAAAAAAGATTCAGCAATGGAAGTACTGAGAAGGATACAATCTTGACCCGTGTGCGTCAGAGACAGGACAGGATTGTGAAGCAATAAGAGTTATTTGATGAAAGAGGCGGATACCCTTTAAAATACGTTTGAAATACCGTCAGAAATATCACCAAACACTTTAATCCTTAATTTTATTGTTTCATATTGCAAAGAAAATATTACACTAAGTGCCAGCTATGATCCTGGAAATCATTACAAGAGATTGACTGCTACTATATCAGCAAAAACTATGTGAAACTGAGAGTAGCAGACCTTGGGTATGTTCAAATATTTCACTTAAAATTCTCAAGTAAGATACTTCCTTGGATTGAGTCTTCTAATTACATTAGTTCCAGATAAGTGATCCTTGAACATCTTACTTCCAAAATAAAGACATCTGCTTCTACACTGCAGACCATTCAATATGTAATGGGGATTGTGTTTTATTGGGACAGGGACATGTAGTAATAGAGATATGGTAGAATCTATCAAAGCATTTTGATTAGATACAGTTTACCCTGGAGTGCAACTTGAATCTGTAGCATGAGTTGAATGATAAGCTTCCTATTCAACTGATTTTTCTGAAATGTGACAGATATACAGGGACCAGTTCTGAATGTCAAATCAGCAGTGGAGAATTTACACTATAATTGTTAGACAAGTGTACATCATTTATTAATCATTTTAATCTATTTTTCTTCTATAATTGCAGCTTGTGAAGAAGATGCCGATTGTCCACCAGGCTCATTTCTTAACCCGTTTCTTCAGGCAGTTTATCTTTTTGCACAATATATTATACTGGTCAATCTACTCATCGCTTTGTTCAAGTAAGAACCAGTTATAAAAGAAGGTTAAACTATCTGTCCTTTAAACTGCAAAGTTTATCAAATTATAGAACTGCATCTCATGTAGCTCTGAAAAAGTTTTGAATCATTGAGATAATTATGAGTTTGTTAAGTAATATTCAGGATCACAACCTGTGACAGGACAGCAATGGCATGGTGGTGATGTTACTGGGTTAGTAACCAGAGCTCCAGCCAATTGTTTTGGAAGTATGTGTTCAAATCTCACCATGGAGGATGGTGGAATTTGTATTCAGTAAAAATCTGGCTTTAGAAGCTAGCCAAGCTTTATATCACTTGGAAATTGTCCCTTGTTCTTCAATATTTTAGATAATTATATCCGGAAAAGCAAGGGTCCCAAGCCAACCCAAAGGAAACTCTACTACAAATCTTCCTTCAGCCTGAAAAATATCCATAAACTATTATTTTGTGTTTCCTATCCCTCAGCCAATTAATATCCATATTGCATCTGTCCCATTTATTCCATGAGCAATAATTTGTCTCACAAATCTGTTGTGCAACAGATAAGTGCCTTTTTGAGTCCATATACAATATTTAAACATGGTTATTTTCATCAACATTCTGTTATCTGTACAAAATACTCCAGCAAGTTAGTTAAACATAGGGTGTAGCTTTGCTTGCTGAGCTGTAGGTTTGATATCCAGACGTTTCATTACCTGGCTAGGTAACATCATCAGTGGCAACCTCCAAGTGAAGCGAAGCTGTTGTCTCCTGCTTTCTATTTATATGTTTGTCCTGGGTGGGGTTCCTGGGATTTGTGGTGATGTCATTTCCTGTTCGTTTTCTGAGGGGTTGATAGATGGTACCTCGATCTATGTGTTTGTTTATGGCATTGTGGTTGGAGTGCCAGGCCTCTAGGAATTCTCTGGTCTTTGCTTAGCCTGTCCCAGGATAGATGTGTTGTCCCAGTCGAAATGGTTAAACATAATATTCTCCTTTAGAAATCCATATTCGCTCTTCCTTCGATCTCACATTTTTTCATGTAACTATTAATTCTATCAAAAATAATTGTTTGAAGAAGTTCCTCATAACTGTGATGATCTATACTTGTTGGGCTTATGCTTATAATCTGTTTTGAAATAGGGTGTTCCATTTACAATTTTCCAGTCCTCTTGCATCTCCCCTGAATTTAGCAAAGTTTGAAAGATTATTGTCAGTGCCTCTGTAATTTTTGAATTCATAATGTTCAATATCCTTGGACACATCTTATCTGGTTCCAGTGCCTTTATAGAATTTAAGTACCAACAGCATATCTGATGGCCTCCTCCATATCAATTCTAAAGCCTTTCAGTTTCATCCTTTGTCATAATGGCCTGGGAACCATCTCCTTCCTTTGTAACAACAGCAAAGTGTTCATTTAACATATTAGCCATGTCCCTGTCTTTAGCTGTAAATCCGGTTTTTTGGTTCCTAATCAGCCCTGCTCCTCTTTTTGCAACTTTCTTTTACTGTTGTAAATATATATAAAAGACTTTGCGATCCCCTTTGTTAGTTGCTGGTCTATTTCCTAAACCCTCTTTGCTACCTTTCCTTGCTTTCACAAGTCTTTCTGTATTCATCTACAATTCTGCTAGTAGGAAAAAACCTGACCAGAGTATTAAAAGGAAACGTTCTGCAGGTTTGATAGAGAAAAAACATCCACAGAATTGCAATTTTAAAAGGAGGAGCTATTATAACTAGAGAGACTTTAATTGAGTTTTTTAAAAGTTTGATTATAATTTATTCTGTATCTATGCTCAGGATATACATTCACAATGGATGCAACATTATGGTTTATTTTTCACTGCTTTAACCAGTTATTTTTGTTCTCTATAGCAATGTGTACTATGAAATGAAATCCATGTCTAACAAACTTTGGAAATACAATCGCTACCGTTATATTATGACCTATCATGAAAAGCCATGGCTGCCACCTCCAATTATTATCATCAGTCATGTAGCTCAGCTACTGAATCGAATTTACCAACGTCGAGCCAAAAATGAGGTGGATCAAGAAGAAGAGGATGTTGGTTTAAGTAAATAATTAAATTTATGTTTTATTGCCAATATTACAATAACCAAAGGTGTGTGTGTAGGTAGAAACATTGTAGGGATAACCTCATTTTTCATTATGTTATGATAATTTTGTTTTAACAAGGTTATGTCTGTTTCTATGAGGAGAAAGTGAGGGCTGCAGATGCTGGAGATCAGAGCTGGAAATGTGTTGCTGGAAAAGCGCAGCAGGTCAGGCAGCATCCAGGGAACAGGAGAATCGACGTTTCGGGCATAAGCCCTTCTTCAGGAATGAGGCTCATTCCTGAAGAAGGGCTTATGCCCGAAACGTCGATTCTCCTGTTCCCTGGATGCTGCCTGACCTGCTGCGCTTTTCCAGCAACACATTTCCAGCTATGTCTGTTTCTATCCAGAGTTTTATAAAGAGAATTGTGAGAATGCCTCTCATTCTGATGGACATATAATACCAGTTATTTTTACTGGTAGATCAGATCAAATGAAGTTTTCTGTTCACACATTAGTAACTAGGACATTCATGGTGCACTGCAAGTAAAAGATTAGGAACAACGGTCGGGATCATTATGGAAGTTATACCTGGCGATATTCTGCTTTAATGTTGGCGCTGTGACTTGTAGATGAGTTTAACCAGGAAGAAGAATCAGTAAAAACTGAAAGAACTGCAGATGCTGTAAATCAGAAACAAAATCAGAAGTTGATGGAAAAGCTCAGCTCTTCACAGATGCTTCCAGATCTGCTGACCTTTTCCAGAAGAATCAGTAATATAAATTAGTATGAAACAGCATATTAAGAGTCCTATCAAGCTGGAATCATCAGTATCTGCCTGCCTTTGAATATTGGAAAGGAGAATTAGGTGTACTGCATCAGATGCTGTTAATGCCCTAAGTAAAAATTATTCTGACAATTTCTGCTCCATTCTTAGGCATCAGATTTTTAAAAAGTTTTGTTTGTTTCAGTTCCGGTAGCCCTTCTTCAGAACTCTAACCATTAACCTTACCCAGTGTATTCTAGTTTAAAGCCCCAATTTATCAGATTGCAAACATAGGTACTGCAAAAGTGGATTGCAAACATTTTTTCTTTCCTCAATGAATTCAATTCTAAATGATGTTCTCAATGCTGCTGTCAATGGTATTAGTTTGGTGCCCTCTAATGGATATTGAAGGGAACTCTCAGTTGTAAAAAAAACTGTCCTGAAAAGCAAGTGGAATCTTATTTGATTACTGGAATTGTATGATTGCGCATGTAAAGCAACACAGAGTCTTTAATTCCAACAGATGGAAAACACATTACATTTGATGATGTGTATTTTTCCATTGAAGTCAATTCAGACCATATTCTTGATCTATTATGAAAGTAAGATACAGCATTTACTGTGTAACTTATATGGGTGCTGAGGTTAATATTAAAGCCATGATGTAGAGGTCCCGGTGTTGGAATGGGGTGGACAAAGTTAAAAATCACACAACATCAGGTTATAGTCCAACAGGTTATGAAGACATACAAGCTTTTGGAGCACTGCTCCTTCGCCATGTAGCTAGTAAGGCAAGATCATAGGACACAGAATTTATAGTAAAGATATTAATACTAAAGCTCCTGTCTGAAGCATTTAGGGAATGAGGTGAAAATTGGCAGGTTCAGCTCTTGTGATTAAAATGGAAAGGAACATTGTGGGGAATATGATACACATTTGGCACTTAGCAAATTTTTGTTCACCCTCAAACAAAAATTGAGGAAAAGCCACTTGTTGCCCAAAGGGATGGGCATCTGCCAGGAACATTCACCGCAGTATGCATGACACCCGGAAGTGTGGCACTTGTCTGCTCATTAACAGTAGTTCCATAAGGGGCCTGGCATTGCAAGAGTATGAAACAAAGGAAACCCAAGCATTTTTCTTAAAAAAAATTGCTGAATATTTATCAAATTTCATAATATTTGACATATTGCATTTTGTCTTGTGTAGAATTGTATTTAAGTAAGGAGGAATTGAAAAAGCTTCATGACTTTGAAGAGCTTTGTGTGGAGAAATACTTTCACGAGAAGAATGAAAATCTTCATTCAAGTGACAATGAAAGAATTCGAGTAACAACTGAACGGTAAATTTGCAGCAGTTTCCTGATTTATTGTATTTCTGGTAAATTTTATGCTTACTATGTGTTGCAACACTACTGTCAGCAGGAAGCACTTTAAAGGCAGGGGTAGTGTAGTTGATGTCAGATTAATACTTGTTCTATTCTGGGCAAAGGTTTATCTTGACTTCAACCTTAGGATAGCACCCTCTAATGGACAATTGTGATACTTCCATGCTTACATCAATCATTTTTCCAGTTCCATGACACTGTAATAGGAAAGTTTTGTGCTTGGAGCCTGTGGCCACTATGAACTTGACTGAGATTCTGTAAACTCAGTCATAAATACCTCGATTGGCATACTTGAGGAGACCATGGATCAGTGCTGTGGCTACAACTGTTTTCAAAATGTATTTAATGACTTGGAGGAAGGATGTGAATGTACTGTGGCCAAAGTTGCAGATGATACCAAAATAGGTGGATAGGCAAGTTGAGGGAGGGATACAAACAGTTTACAGAGAGATATTGATAGTTGGGAGATAAGTTGGCAAATGGACTATAATGTGGTAAAACATGATGTTTTTCATTTTGGAAGGGAGAACAGAGAGCAGAATATTATTTAGATTGAGAAAATTGCAGAAAGCTGTAGCACAAGGAACTTGGGTGGTATTTGTGCATGAAACATAGATGCAGAGGGTAATCAGGATGGTCAAAGGGGTTGGAATATAAGAGTAGACTGTATGAGGTACAGGTGAGACCACATCTGGAGTTTTGTGAGCAATTTTGGTTCTCTTATTTAAGGAAAGATATCATTTAATTGGAGGCAGTTCAAAGAAGATTGATTAGGATGATCCCTAGTATGGAAGGATTGTCTTATGAGCAAAGGCTAAACAGGCTGGGAGGGTTCTCACTGGAGTTTAGAAGAATTGAAACATAAAGGATTCTTAAGGGCTTGACAAGGTAAATGCTGAGAGGATGTTTCCACTCATGGGACAGTCTAGGATATAGTCTAAGGCATAGTCTCAGAATATAAATCTGAGATGAGAATGAATTTCTTCTTTCAGAGGGCTGTGTGTGTTTGGAACTCCGTGCCACAGAAAGCTGTGGGGACAGAGTCCTTGGGTCTGTTTAAGGCTGGGATAGATAGATTCTTGTTCAGTAAAGGAATTAGGGGTTATGAGTGAAACGTCAGAAAGTGACTGTGAAGAATGTTGGCCCAATCATGACCCTGAGATGGAAATGTGTTGCTGGAAAAGCGCAGCAGGTCAGGCAGCTTCCAGGGAACAGGAGAATCGACGTTTCGGGCATTAGCCCTTCTTCAGGAACCATGACCCTACTGAATGGCAGAGCAGGCTTGAGAATCTGAATGGCATACTCCTGTTTCTATTTCTTAGTCTTAACACTTTTATCCATCAAGCTGGATCAGATTAAACCTATGGCTTCAAGGTGAAATGTTAGTCTGCTAACTTGTTATAATAACAGCACCTCAACTTTGATTTCTGTAAAGCTCTTAACACTGTAAAATATCCCAAGATGCAGAAGCTAGTAACTACATAAAGATAGTTTATGGACAAGGCTTCTTGTACGTTACTAAGAACAAATTTAACTTTTTGGAGCATATCTAATTGATGAAGTTTATTTTTTTGATATAACTTTGTTTAAAAAAAATTTGTTTGTTCCATGTTTTGCAAATCTTATTAGTTATTTAAATACTGGCTGACAGTAAAAATGACCCACTCCTTGTGTGTGTACTTCTGTACTCATACTTAACTCTCCTTAAGTTTACAGCATAATGTACTTGCACTGAAAAGCTGGGAGGAAATTAAGATGTTACATTGGATAGAGAAATTATGGTTTTAGGATTAATTATGCCATTTTTGTCTTGGTTCTTGGATGAATGATTGAATAATTTAATTCTTAGTATGGAACAAACCCAATTTGGGAGACATGCTTTCAAGTTCAAATTCTGCAAAGTTCTTTAAGGTACAAGCCTCATTTGTAGACTAGACTTCACTATATTCCATATCTGCTCATGCATCACCAAATATGTATGGTCTGACTAGGTTTGTTATCTGCCAGGTCCCTCTGAAGACTTAGTGAAGTGAGTCCCACAGTATAGAATTACTACAGAGGGAATGGCTAGACTCCACTTAAATTGTACAGTACATTAACATTTTGGTCTATTACAAGACCATCACTGAGTCACTGTGAAATCAGAACCTGATATACCTAATTTTCAACTGTTCAGATATTTTAAAGAAGAGACATATTAGACTTCAGACTTTAACTCAGTTTCTCTCTTTCTACAGATGCTGTCAGACCTGCTAGGTTTCTCCAGTTTTGTTTTTGTGTATTTTGATATGCTTATGTTTGCATCAGGATTTTTGTAACCTCCAATTTTCTTGACTGCTGTCGATTAGCCAACAGCCTATATAATGAAACAATAACATACCTTTTCAGAAAACGAGTGCCATTAAAGCAAAAACAAAAACAAAATCCAAAGAACTTTACAATAACAAACAGGAAAAGGGAGGGATGACTGCTTGGATTTTAGAAAAATGATTGAAACAAAATGAATCAAGACACTATTTATTTGAATTGTTGCTGTAATCAGCTTAAATCCACATTTCATTTCTGCTTGGAGTGCAACTGAAAACTCCTGCCATTCGACCAATTATCACAATAACGATTGTTGGTATATTCAAATCCAAATAACAATACTTTGCAGCATTTATGTAGGGCCTTTAAAGTAATGATACATCTTAAGGCACTTCAACTCCAGATTCCTAACCGGAGTTTATTTCAGAAACTGTAGTGACCTTAAGGAACCAACATGACTAAAATGTGTCTTATTTTCTAGCGTTGAAGAAATGGCAATGCATTTGAAAGAAGTAAATGAAAAGGTCCATTATGTCAAGGAATCTTTGCACAGTTTGGACAGTCAACTTGGACATCTACAGGATCTCTCAGCCTTGACTGTGGATACTCTGAAAGTGATCTCTGCTGTGGATAGTTTAAAAGTGGACGATGCCTTCTTAGGGAGCAACACAGAAAGCAGTGACTTCCGAAAACTGCCACATAGCTGGAGCAATGTGGTCCACCTGAATCCTTTGGACAATTTTTCTGCCAAAGCAAAGCAAAATTACTTTAGCACTCCACCTTCACTACTTCGGAACTTAGCAAACAGCCAAAAGCCGTCAGTATGTTATAATAGTGCCAACATTGTAGCTGAATTACACAAGTCAGAAAAGCAGGATGAGAACAAACTAGTATCTTGTGCTGACCTACCTCGTCCCAAGAAGAGAGGGTTGGAAGGTGGTACTGTCATGTCAGAAGTGTTATCTGAGCCTATATCACCTCATAAATATGCACAATTATTCCCATTTCCCTCCACTGTTGTAAGTTCTAAGCACACAGATCTACATTTTAATTTGTCGCTTCCAAGCTCCCCAACATCAACCGATTTAAATACAAATGCTCAAAAGCAGGAGAAGAGCCCATGCAGAACACCAATACAATTCAGCTTTCACAACATGCTCTCTGATCAGGATGAGGGTGTAAACTATGGGAAGCAATGGGACATTATTTGTATGCATCCCGAAAGGACTGATGGAAAGGTGGATACACTTTCATTGGACCTACTGGCTTCTCCGTTTGTAATTGATGCTCCCCTGCTATCAGATAGTCACAATAGAAAGACTCAGGGTGGCTATGTCAACTGGGCATTCAATGAAGATGACGAGCCTGGGATCTTCAGGGCAAGTTTGAGGAATCAAAGAAAAAAACGTATGCATTCTTTATTCAATACTAACTGCACCAATAGAGATGATGGGTCATGCCATATTCAGGTCAAAAAGTCTCATTCCTTCTCATTCAATTCAGACAGATCTAAGCTTAACAGTGAGAGCTTGGAGTCTTTCTCCAAGCACAAATACAACAGTATTTCCTACTGGATCAATCCGCTGAGAAGGAACAGCTGGTCTTCTCGAAGAAACAGCTTAAGGTTCAGGATTCAGAAGGAAGAACATTTGTGGCGCAGTACAAAAATAAAAGGTTTTAAAATTTATTTTATCCAAATGGCAATGGACAAACGTCATTGAAGTTAAGAATCCAAAGCTAAAATGAGTGTGCTTTTCTCACATAAATTGAATTCTATGTTTGTCAATGGTTAAAGCAAATATTGCTCCAGCAGAATATTTTAATTGAATGTGAAGTGGCTTCTTGATTATAATTGGACTGTTTAAAAGTCTAATAAGGGCTAGACCTGTATCATTGCTACCTAGGCAGGCAGCTAGAGTTGGGAAATCTGTTGTTAATTGCCTCCTGGGAAGATTTGACCCACATTGGATCTTCATTCTAGGGCTTCAGGTATGGAATAGAACCAGTTTTGCTAACCACAGGAGGATTAGCTGAGAACTGAGGTGGGCTGCCTTTACAAATACAAGTTGTGTGCTTATGTTTTAGACCCACTAATTCTCACCCCTCACAACCTCATGCACTCCTCATAACATCTCAAGTCATTTCATACCAACTCATGCTAACCCACTCACTACCCTTTGCTCTTATGCCATCTGTCCTGATAGATATCCAAACTTTCATAGAGAACACTTGGCAATGTTCAAACAAACAACTATCAAAGCTACTACGAAAGGTTTATTTTTAATCTTCAATGACACTACATCCCTTTCTTTTTAATTCAAAAGGGGTGAGTTTTTTTAAAAAAACTCAGATGATGGAAGTTAAATGGATCTCATCTGCCCTACAAGGATTTCACATCAACTTCATAAAATTGTTATTCTTACATTGCAGGTTAAGACCCCTTGCAACAGTCATAGTGGAGTGGGTTTGAACTCAGCATTAAATTCTAATGACTCTGCTGGGTTCAGACTTTCCTCATACATGAATTACTCCCTGACCATTCCTCCCTTCCCCATACCGACAAAAACTGGCTCTGTTGGAAATTAGGGCTGGACGTCTACTGGTCCATCGGTCTTGCCCACCATTTTGTTTGCTTTGTGAGTTAGTCTCAGCTTAAGTTGGACTAAACAAAATCTTGACATAAAAATCCAGTCAGCAAAATATTACAAAGCTATTACTAAAAATATAGCTAGTTCATTTAAGGATTGTAGCCAGTCCTTTAAGGAAGCAAAACCTCCCAAAACTGTCATCCTTACAAATGGGTGGCATGGTGGCTCAGTACCTAGCACTGCTACCTTACATTCTTATCTCATGATTTATCATATAATCGACACATGGACCTGCACCTACTCCGATATTGGACCATCTCTCTCAAAATAGGAACAGGATTACACCAATGTAGGAATGAATTTAGAACCTCCTCAAGTAGCTGGCCCCAGGTAGAAATGTAGGCTGATAGATACCAAGGCTGACTGGTTAAAATGCCCACCTTCATTCAATAGAATATTCAACTAGGCCTCACCCCTAACCTCTGAACCCCTTTACCTCCCATTCATTTATGTGCCCCTTTCATATGACCCATGCTCATTCAGCCAGTATCACTATGGGCAGAACACAAGAGCCCTATGATAAACAGATGAATCTTTGAGACATTCATGAAATTGTCAAAATAAACAAACAGCGATTTAAAATAAAACTCTTCCAAAGCATAATCCTTTCGTGCTCATAAAACTTTCAAAAGGAATTTCACAGTCTACTTGAAAGCAAGATCACCATCCCTTAAACTCCATCCATTAATAGATTATGATTTCTCAGCTGAAATCCAATGAGATTCTATTCCATAACTGTGAAGACAAAATTCAATAACCAATACATTAACATATTCGAAGTAGTGGAACAAAAGGCTATCTATTTATCATTCTTCTCCTTTACTAATGTACACCAAATGATATGATGATCACTCTTGCCTCAGTGTTCCCTACAAAAATTGATCCCCTTGATACAACTGACCCCTTCTTCTACAAACAAAAAAATTATGATAGATCAATTGTAATTATTCATCACTGAATTTTATTTTTCAACACAATGTATTAAGAATATGGCTAGGATAGGGGATAGAGTAAGGTCAGTTATCAACTGTTGGATCAGTCTCATGATGCTACATGGTCTAATCCTGGTCCTATTGTTATAATACATTGCATGGTTCCAATATAAAACTGACAAATAATTTTCAGTGCTTAAATGAGTTGAAATTTTCCTAAATCTTGTGTGGCATGCATATTTCTCTCACGAAAATTTGAGTCTTAAACATGGTTTCATCTGGCCCTAAATTTTAAAGTTCAGATCTTTCTTTTATACCCTCGTTGGAATCTGATATTTTGTGATGAAATTTAGTTAACTCCCAAGTTCTTCCCTGGTTTTAAATTCTGGTGTTTCTACCCCTCTATAGCCTTTAAAAAACCTTCATACTCCATGAGGTCAAAAACAAAACCACAGAATTGTAGGAGAACATGCTCCAGACGGCAAAAGAAATCTCCAAAGCTGCAAGTACCGGTGTGTAAGAGATAAAAAACATAAAGTTTTGTAAGAACAGAAATGTCTTGCAGTATATTTTAAACAGGACAGTTTTAATGTTTTTTATACTGTCAGTGTGGACTTGTTGGGCCGAAGGGCCTGTTTCCACACTGTAGGGAACCTAATCTATTGGTATTCTTACTACTATAATATACATGCACATGTCTTTTGTCACTGTAATGTGCTCTCACAGCATGATATATGACCACTTTGTTTGCATTAGTCATTCACAATATGCACTATGATCCCTGACTGTAAGATTGACTTACTTCCAAATCCTGTATTTTTTCTGTAATCAGATGCACGAGAATGATCTGTTCCATTTATTTTGAGCCACTCTCATTTAGACAGTTAAAAATCACACAACACCAGGGTTATAGTCCAACAGGTTTAATTGGAAGCACTAGCTTTCGGAGTGCTGCTCCTTCACCAACCACCTGATGAAGGAGCAGTGCTCCGATTAGCAATGTTCCAATTAAACTTGTTGGACTATAACCTGGTGTTGTGTGATTTTTAACTTTGTACACCCCAGTCCAACACTGGCATCTCTGAATCATTTAGAAAGGTCACCGTGCTCAATTCCTTCCCATTGTGGAATTTGTTAATATTGCACCTTGGCAAGCTGTTAGATTTCTACTCCAATGTGTTTTGGTTTGTAACATAAAGCAACAAGGAAATCAGTGAAGATTTGCTATGTCCCATGACAATCATGCCCTTTAAATATTTAATTTATTTATCAAAATCTGTTAAGACAGCTGTAGTTTGTGTTCAATTTCTGTTGGTAAACATCTGTACAAAAAATTTACTCCTGCAGTACACGAAGCAATGGAGTGAATCATCCCTTTCAAGTCATGTCATTTCATCATTTTAATAAAATCAGACTTCAGACAGAAATTTGGCAACTCATAATCTGATTGGGTTTGTTGAGTTTTAGTTATGGTTTTTGGAAAATGTTAGGATTCTCAATCTCACAAGATCTTTGAAGCTGGGCGATACAAATTCCTGTGAGATTTGCCAGATTTCCACTCGTACCACTGTCAAACAGTTAATTTAGTGCTTCAGTTGGATGGACTGGGGCAAAGCTTGCATTATTTTGTGCTGAATTGAACATGCTGTTCAAAGTGGGATAGTTACCCACACCCACCACCCACAACACATACACATTTATATACACTTTATATATTTCATCAAATTAAGTACACAATCTGCTGTTTTGCAGATAATCACAGTAGATGGGTGTTCTCAGAAGACTTTGGACTCATCTCAACAAAACGATGCTGAAAGTGAAAAGAATGTTGAAGAAAAGGAATGTAACAAAAATTGGCTAACTATCTCCACTTTTAACCAAATCAGTATGTTAATTTACACATTATTTCCATATTAAAGTGTAAGCTTAAGACATCTTCTGCAATCTGGTTTATAACAGTGATGCTTTTCCATTATTTGTCTTATAATGAATATTATGAAGACCTATTGCGTGCTTCTTTTACACTTTATTTTTCAGTAGCTACAATTCATATTTCAGTTACCAGTCACCCTTCTAGGTACTCTGGTTTCTTCCCACAGTCTAAAGATGTGCAGGATTGGTGGATTGGCCATGCTAAATTGCCCATTGTGTCTAGGGATGTATAGCCTGGGTGGATTAGCCATGGGGAATGCAGGGTTAAAGAGATAGAATGGGTGTAGGGATTGAGTACTGTTTGGAATCACAACACAATATTGGATACACCTTCTTAGAGCTGGTAGCTATGCTGTGTGTATAGTTTTCATGCCCCGTAGCTATAGTTTAAAATAGAATTGATGTTTAGAAAGTGAGGACTGGATAGTTACTAAACATTGAAAGTTGCTTTGAGATCTTTCTAATGGATCTGAGAACGTTACCAGACAAATCTGATACTGCACTGGATTTACCTGTGGTTTCAGACTGAAATAGTGTAGGGGTGGCACATTGGCCTCACAGCACCAGGGACCTGGGTTTGATACCAGCTTTGGGCGACTGTCTGTGTGGAGTTTGCACATTCTCCCAGTGTCTGTGTGGGTTTCCTCCGGATGCTCAGTTTCCTCCCGCAGTCCAAAGATGTACAGGTCAGGTGGATTGGCCATGCTAAATTGCCCATAGTATTAGATTCATTAGTCAGAGGGAAGTGGGTCTGGGAGAGTTACTCTTCAGAGGGTCGGTGTGGACTTGTTGGGCTGAAGGGCCTGTTTCCACACTGTAGGGAATCTAATCTAAAAAAAAGATTGTTACAGGGAATTTCACTTCATTTTTGTGCAGAGTTTGATACATCTCAAGATTTAAGTTACCAATTCACAGCTGAAATTGCTTTGCATTGACCCTAAACTTACAAAATATAGCAGTATCATTCACCTGTTAAGGTTAAGGTATGTAGCAGTGCTTGAATGTCAGTATAAACACAGTTATTTGCTTTATCAGAGCTAACTCAGTAGAAGCATATAGAAGCAGACAGTTTTTCTCTGCAATGCTTGATTTACATGTAAGGATGTTCTCACAAGTTCTGTTTTCTTAGGATGTCATCTTAATTTTGTGTGAAGGATATGGATTTTTAGTTTTTAGTGGGTTTTGGGAATATACATGATTAATATGGAAGTATATATGATAAATGATAAATATTGAATGTTCATTTGTTAAACCTATGTTTCTGTGAACTCTGTGGTAGGAATATTGGTGCAATATTGATAGGAAAAGCTATCCTATTCTATTACATCACAGTTATGGATATGGATTATTAACCTCAGTTGTGGCCTTAACCACTTGATGCTAATTCCTTTCATGTGCCTGGTACATCATCAGTAACATTTTAATGGTGATAAATGTGGTCTATTTGGTTTTGCTCTGGCATTAGCTTTGATCCAGGAAAGAAAATGTAGCTTGCTGTCAATGTCTGAAAGTCTACCATCCTGAAATTCTTGTTCCTGTGCTTTGCTTCAGCAGGTAATGAAGCCGTCAGTTGTTCAAACCAAAACATTTGTGATCAGGGTGGCAGCATGATATCGAAACCATGCAGTGAAGTTGAAAGGACGTCATTTGAGGTGATGTATAGTGCACATGTGGGCATGGGTTAACTCAGTTGGCTGGACAGTTAGTACTTGGATTAGATTAATGCTAGGAGCACTGGGTTCAATCCCAGTTCCGGCTGAAGTAAACTCTGATAGACTCCTCACTCGAGTTGTAGCAAAAAATCAGAGCACGTTGCCACACTCAGGAAAACAATTGCCAAGGACTTGCCTTTATGCAGTGAACTGAAGAAGTTTTTATAGATATAATTGACTGAATATGAGAACAATTGTTTTAATGATTTGTAGTTTTGCTCCAACTAACTGGGTGAGAACTAATTTCATTTGCATTAAGAAGTAATAAACAAAATCTTCTTAAAGGTGTTGGGGGTTTGTTTACATCTTCACCTGCATAGAAAGAAAATGCTTCCTTTCAAAGTGACCCAGAGTTTATGCCATGTGGTAAAGGAACAATGCTTGCCAGTTATCTCCCTAATAGTTGACTACAAACCTTGCTCAGGCTTTGGAGTGAATACTGTGTTTGGTCCAGCACTGTAACTGCTACAGAAATAGGTAGGATTTCAACTAATTGAGGAATTATTTCCTAACTCACAGAGTCTAAATAAGGAAGTCTAATACAAAAAAAAAATACAAATAAGATTTTAAGTATATTCAAAAAGTGAAATAAAGATTGGGAAAGATTGTTGAGAGAGGGGTAAAAGGTGGAAGAAATAAGATTTAAAAAAAACTACAGCTATTAATTACGGAGTGATGAGATTCCCAGCTGGAGGCAGGGAGAAAGTGCTGCAGTTCATAGAGTCATACAGTCATAGAGATGTACAACACGGAAACAGACACTTAGGTCCAACTCATACATGCTAACCAGATATGCCAACTCAATCTAGTCCCATCTGCCAGCACTGGGCCCATATCCCTCCAAACCCTTCCTATTCATATACCCATCCAGATGCCCTTTAAATGTTGTAATTGTACTAGCCTCCACCTGGCAGCCTCTGGTACCTCATTCCACACATGCATCAACATCTGTGTGAAAAAGGTTGTCCCTTGGGTCTCTTTTATATCTTTCCCCTCTCAGTCTAAACCTATGCCCTCTAGTTCTGGACTCCCTCACCCCAGGGAAAAGACTTTGTCTATTTATCCTATCCATGTCTCTTATGATTTTATAAACCTCCATAAGGTCACCCCTCAGCCTCCGATGCTCCAGGGAAAATAGCCCCAGCCTGTTCAGCCTCTCCCTATAGCTCAAACCCTCCAACCCTGGCAACATCCTTGTAAATCTTTTCTGAACCCTTTCAAGTTTCATAACATCCTTCCAATAGGAAGGAGACCAGAATTGCACACAATATTCCAAAAGTGGCCTAACCAATGTCCTGTACAGCTGCAACATGACCTCCCAACTCCTGTACTCAATACTCTGACCAATAAAGGAAAGCATACCAAACACCTTCTTCACTATCCTATCTACCTGCGACTCTAATTTCAAGGAGCTATGAACCTGCATTCCAGGGTCTCTTTGTTCAGCAACACTCCCAGGACCTTACCATTAAGCGTACAAGTCCTGCTAAGATTTGCTTTCCCAAAATGCAGCACCTCGTATTTATCTAAATTAAACTCCTTCTCAGCCCATTGGCCCATCTGGTCAAGATCGTGTTGTAATCTGAGGTAACCCTCTTCGCTGTCCACTACACCTTCAATTTTTGTGTCATTGGCAAATTTACCAGCTTTACCTCTTATGCTCACATCCAAAACATTTATATAAATGACAAAAAGTGGTGAACCCAGCACCGATGCTTGTGGCACTCCACTGGTCACAGGCCTCCAGTCTGAAACACAACCCACCATCACAACCCTCTGTCTTCTACCTTTGAGCCAGTTCTGTATCCAAATGGCTAGTTCTTTCTGTATTCCATGAGATTTAACCTTGCTAACCAGTCTCTCATGGGGAACCTTGTCAAACGCCTTACTGAAGTCCATATAGATCATGTCTATGGCTCTGCCCTCATCAATCCTCTATGTTACTGCTTCAAAAAAGAATTAAGTTTGTGAGACATGATTTTCCACACACAAAATCATGTTGACTGTCCCTAATCAGTCCTTGTCTTTCCAAACACATGTACATCCTGTCCCTCAGGATTCCCTCCAACACCTTGCCCACCACCAATGTCAGGCTGACTGGTCTATAGTTCCCTGGCTTTCTTAAACAGTGGCACCATGTTAGCCAACCTCCAGTCTTCCGGCACCTCACCTGTGACTATCGATGACACAAATATCTCAGCAAGGGCCCGAGCAATCACTTCCCTAGCTTCTCACAGAGTTCTAGGCTACAATTGATCAGGTCCTGGGGATTTATCCACTTTTATGCATTTGAAGACATCCAGCACTTCCTCCTCTGTAATGTGGACATTTTCCAAGATGTCACCATCTATTTCCCCACATTCTATATCTTCCATATCCTTTTACACAGTGAGCACTGATGAAAATACTTGTTTAGTGTCTCCCCCATCTTCTGCGATTCCCCGCAAATGCTGCCTTGCCTGTCTTTGAGGGGCTCTATTCTCTCCATAGTTATCTTTTTGTCCTTAATGTATTTGTAAAAACTCTTTGGATTCTCCTTAATTCTATTTGCCAAAGCTATCTCATGTCCCCATTTTGCCCTCCTGATTTCCCTCTTAAGTATACTCCTACTGCCTTTACACTCATCTAAGGATTCACTCAATCTATCTTGTCTATGCCTGACATATGCTTTCTTCTTTTTCTTAACCAAACCCTCAATTTCTTTAGTCAACCAGCATTCCCTATATCTACCAGCCTTCCCTTTCACCCTGACAGGAATATACTTTCTCTGGATTCTCGTTATTTCATTTCTGAAGGCTTCCCATTTTCCAACCGTCCCTTTACCTGCGAACATCTGCCCCCAAACAGCTTTTGAAAGCTCTTGCCTAATACCGTCAAAATTGGCCTTTCTCCAATTTAGAACTTTAACTTTTAGGTTCGGTCTATTCTTTTCCATCACTATTTTAAATCTAATAGAATTATGGTCGCTGGCCACCAAAGTGCTCCCCCACTGACACCTCAGTCACCTGTCCAGCCTTATTTCCTAAGAGTCAGTCACGTTTTGCACCTTCTCTAGTAGGTACATCCACATACCGAATCAAAAAATTTTGTTGTACATACTTAACAAATTCCTCTCCATCTAAACCCTTAACACTATGGCAGTCCCAGTCTATGTTTGGAAAATTAAAATCCCCTGCCTTAACCACCCTGTTATTCTTAAAGATAACTGATATCTCCTTACAAATTTGATTCTCAATTTCCCTCTAACTATTAGGGAGTCTATAATACAATCCCAATAAGGTGATCATCCCTTTCTTATTTCTTAGTTCCACCCAAATAACTTCCCTGGATGTATTTCTGGGAATATTCTCCCTCAGTACAGCTGTAATGCTATCTCTTATCAAAAGCACCACTTGATCTCCTCTCTTGCCTCCCTTTCTGTCCTTCCAGTAGCATTTGTATCCTGGAACATTAAGCTGCCAGTCCTGTCCATCCCTGAGCCATGTTTCTGTAATTGCTATGATATCCCAGTCCCATGTTCCTAACCATGCCCTGAGTTCATCCCTTCCCTGTTAGGCCTCTTGCATTGAAATAAATGCAGGTAAATTTATCAAACCTACCTTGTTCTCTGCTGTGTCCCTGCCTGCCCTGACTGTTTGACTCGCTTCTTTGCTCAACTGTACCAGTCTCAGATTGATTCCTTTCCTCACTATCTCCCTGGGTCCCACCCTTCCACCTTACTAGTTTAAATCCTCCTGAGCAGCTCTCGCAAATCTCCCTGCCAATATATTAGTCACCTTCCAAGTTAGGTGCAATCTGCCGTTCTTGTACATGTCACTGCTACCCCAGAAGAGATTCCAATGATCCAAAAATGTGAATCCTTCTCCCACACACAAGCTCCTCAGCCATGCATTCATCTGCTCTATCCTCCTACTCCTGCTGGGAGTAATCGAGATACAGAGGAATCTTGATTATCCGAATATCAATTATCCGAATATCGGATTTACTGAAAAATATCTCAAGTTCCTGATAGAAACATCACATCAAAGACGTGTTTCCAACACTGATTGTGTCTTTTGTTTACAATGATTAAAAATGAACCAAGCTTACTGAAATGCTGCTGAAAGCCCAGGCACCGTCTCCAAATGACTGACTGCCAGCCCCCTCTCTCTCTCTCTCTCCATACTTTCCCTGGAGTTCTAAACAGGGGTGTACAATGAACCCCCCTTCTCCATATAACCTCTTCAACACTGTCCTGTACAGGGCAAAGATGGAACTTGTCAAAAAGTTGCAGTAAAAAGCTGTGTGTCTGGCTATGTGTGTGTGTGCGCACATGCCTGTGCCTATGCTAGCTATTTGGAGACTAACCCCCCCTAAAGGCAGATTAGATTAGATTAGATTAGATTAGATTAGATTACTTACAATGTGGAAACAGGCCCGACGGCCCAACAAGTCCACACCGACCTGCCGAAGCGTATACCACCCAGACCCATACTCCTACATTTACCCCTTCAGCTAACACTACGGGCAATTTAGCATGGCCAATTCACCTAACCTGCACATTTTTGGACTGTGGGAGGAAACCGGAGCACCCGGAGGAAACCCACGCAGACACGGGGAGAATGTGCAAACTCCACACAGAGAGTCACCTGAGGCGGGAGTTGAACCTGGGTCTCTGGCGCTGTGAGGCAGCAGTGCTAACCACTGTGCCACCGTGCCGCCCACAAGGCAGCAACAGTCTTCCTGTTGGTGTCCAGTCCAGCTGCCCTGGAGGGGGGTTATGGATGGGTTTGGTGGTGGTGGGGTGCCTGAGGTCGGGAGGGGTGTGGATGGTGTGCAGGGGTTGGGGCAGATAGCGCCAGGGATGGACGGGGAGGGTGGAGCGGATGGGGTCTCACGGTGGGGGGAGGATGTTTGCCCATCTCATTTGGATAATTGAGGTTCCTCTGTATTACTTCTCTCTAGGACCTCCTTTTTGAATTCCTGCCTAACGCTCTATATTTTCCAATCAGAATCTCAACCTTTTTCCTTCCTATGTCGTTGGTTCCAATGTGTACAGTGACCTCCTGCTGATCCTGCTCCCCTTTGAGAACATTCTGTAATCTCTCTCAGACATCCTTGATCCTAGCACCAGGAATGCAACACACCATTCTGATTTTTTGTTGCTGGTCACAGAAACATCTGTCTGTACCTCAGACTAGAGAGTCCCTTAACACAATCGATCGCTTGGAACCCGATGTACCTCTCATTGCATTAGAACCAGTCTCGATACCAGAAACTTGGATATTCGTGCTACATTCCCCTGAGAGTCCACCACCCCTTACATTTTCCAAAACAGCATACTTATTTGAAATGGGGATAGCCACAGAAGACTCCTGCGCTACCTGCCTACCTGTCCTGGAGTTAACCCATCTATGTTACTGTAACCGCGACTTTGCCCCGTTCCTATAACTGCCATCCATCACACTCCCTTGCTCTTGTAAATTCCTCATTGCCTCCAACTGTTGCTCCAACCATTTAATCTGATGGGATTTGCAACCAACAGCATTTATTGCAAGTATAATCCTCAGTAACACGTAAACTCTCCCTAAACCCCCATATCCGACAAGAAGAGCATATCACTCTACTAAGGGCCATTTTTGCTTCTTCCAATCTGCAGACCCAGAATATGGCACTGTCTTATTCCTCTACAAAACACTGCTCCAGGCTAACTTAATACTTCTTGCTTTTTTTAAAAGTTTAATTGAGAGGCCCCAAATAAAACATATAATCAAGAAAGAACCCACTCTATTCACTACTGCAGACTTCTAGCAAGGCCCCAAGGCCACATTTAAAACTATTCACCTATCTGTCTTTGTGCTGTGACCTCTCCCAAACAGATTCCTCCAAGATTACTTGTGAATTTCACTGTTTGTTAATTTTCCCAGACGCACTCTGACGTCCAGCAATAGATGAATTCAACAGCAAAGGCAGGAACTGTGCAGGTTCACTGCTGTGTCAGTTAGCAGCGTGGGCTTCTTTTTCTCTCTATCTCACTTTCCTGCACAGACCATGTGCTGCTTTTGTCTGTTTATCTCCCTTTTAAAAGTCCATTGTTTTGACTTTTCTTTTTCTCCAAAGTTCCAAAACAATGCAACAGTACGTAAAACAGTAATTGCTGCTCCTGGATTTTGAGGAAATCACCTTCGACACCTAAAATACCTCAAAAAAAAAAGAGCAGCCTGTTACAGCCAGAAATTTTTCCCGCCCTCCATCTTGGATTACTCAGAATCCTTTTGAAGTAAAGTCATACCAGACTAGAAATGTTAACTCCTTTTTTTCTCTCTCATGCTGTCAAACCTGTTGCATCTCTGTACCATCCTCTCTATATGTTCCAGATTTCCAGCATCCAAAATATTTTGATTGATTTACAGAGTGCTGTTTTCCATAGAATCCCTACAGTGTGGGAACAGGCCCTTCAGCCCAACAAGTCCAAACCAACCCTCCGAAGAGTATCCCATCCAAACCCATTCCCCTAGCTATTACTCTACACTTGCCCCTAACTAACACATCCCTGAACACTCTAGGCAATTTAGCATTACCAATTCATCTTGGACTGTAGGAGAAAACTGGAGCACCTGGAGGCTGCCCGCGCAGACATGGGGAGAACATGCAAACTCCACAAAGACAGTCGCCCGAGGCTGGAATTGAACCCAGGTCCCTGGTGCTATGAAGCAGAGGTGCTAACCACTGAACCACTGTGCTGCCAAGTTCATTCTATTAGTTCATTCTTTTCCTCAGACCCCACACGTTGCTTAACTGCTACAAATACTTTTAAAAATGAATCTGCCACCTGGGGATACCAAGTTCCAATTCTGCCCTGGACATACCCTGTACCTGGTGGGGTACACTTTGGCTTATTATAAAGGCTTTATGGGTGTTTTACTTATTGTATGGCCTGCCAGATTAATCTGAATTCTTAGGAGGCTGGAGACATAGGGACTACCAGTGTAATAAGTGTCTTTCTCAATCCTTCATGTCACTGGCCATGCCGGGGCCAGGGAAAGACTTTGTCCAGAAACAAAGGCATGGAAATTCCTGTGCACATCTGGAACACAATGGTTCTGTGACTGAATCAAGTTTACAGAAATTTCACAGGTACTGCAATGGAATTCTGCAGGAATGATCAAGGAGTTTGAATACCTATGTTTTGAATTGTGCTCTAAGAGCCAGGGCAATGAGATTTTGCATCCAGTTGATTTTTGTCTAGGAAAAAAGGACTTAAGCACCTTGTCAGCAAAAAGTGAGAACTAATAATAACTGTATGCGATGTCTGGAAAAATATTTTTTAAAAAAGACATATGTTCATCTTTCAATGTGACACTTCTTTCTCATGAAAATATTTTTCTGACATCATTAGTAATTTTTATCCCAAATATATTAGGTGATAGGTGTTTAAAACACAATAAAAGAATTCTGACATAAAGTAAAACACAGTTGCTATTGAAAAGTTGAAGTAAAGTCAGAAAATTATGGAATTGGAAAAGCAAAATATTGCAAATGTTTGAAATCTGAAGTGAAAAGAATAGAAAGTATTGGAAATCAGTAAAGCAGGCTGCATCGCGGATGGAAAAGCAGATGTGATGCTTCAGATCAATCAAAGACCACAAGCTAACAAAGTTAACTCTGTTTCTTTATCCACAAGCTCTGGCAGACCATAAAACCATAATATAGAAGAGTGGAAGTAAGGCCATCAAGTCCACTCTGCCATTTAATCATGGCTGATGGGCATTTCAATTCAACTTACCTGCACTCTCCCTGTAGCCTTAATTCCTTGTGAGATTAAGAATTTATCAATCTCTGCCTTGGAGACATTTAATGTCCCGGCCTTCACTGCACTCAGTGGCAAAGAATTCCACAGGCCCACCACTCTCTGGCTGAAGAAAAGCCTCCTCATTTCCGTACAAAATTGACCCCCTCTAATTCTAAGGCTGTGCACACGGGGCCTAGTCTCCTCCACCACCCCAACGGAAACAACTTTCCAACATCCACCCTTTCTAAGCCATGCATTATTTTGTAAGTTTGTATTAGATCTCCCCTCAACCTTCTGATCTCAAATGAATACAATCCCAGGATCCTCAGCCATTCATCATATGTTAGGCCAGCTGTTCCAGGGATCATCCATGTGAATCTCTGCTGGACACGCTCCAGTGCCAGTATGTCCTTCCTGAGGTGTGGGGCCCAAAATTGGACACAGTATTCCAAATGGGGTCTAACTAGAGCTTTATAAAGTCTCAGTAGCACATCGCTGCTTTTATATTCCAACCCTCTTGAGATAAATGACAACAATGCATTCGCTTTCTTAATCACAGACTCAACCTGGACAAGCACTTGCAGATCCCTTTGTACTTTGGCTTTATGAATTTTCTCACCGTTTAGAAAATAGTCCATGCCTGTATTCTTTTTTCCAAAGTGCAAGACATTGCGTTTGCTCACGTTGAATTTCATCAGCCATTTCCTGGGTCACTCTCCTAAACTGTCTCAATCTTTCTGTAGCCTCCCCACGTCCTCCTCTGTACCTGCCTGTCCACCTAACTTTGAATCATTGGCAAACTTTGCCAGAATGCCCCCAGTGAACAGCTCTGGCCCCAACATTGAACCCTGCGGGACACCATTGTCACTGGCTGCTTTTCCAAAAAAGAACATTTTATCTTAACTCTCTGCCTTCTGTCAGACAGCCAATCCTCAATCCATGCCAACAGCTCACCTCAAACACCATGGGCCTTCACCTTACTCAGCAGCCTCCCATGAGGCACTTTATCAAAGACCTTTTGGAAGTCTAAATAGAAATATCCACTGGGTTTCCCTGGTCTAACCTACTTTTACCTCTTCAAAGAATTCTAACAGATTTGTCAGGCAAGACCTTCCTTTACTAAATCCATCTGACTTGTTCTAATCCAACCCTGCACTACCAAGAATTTAGAAATCTCATCCTTAACAATGGATTCTAGAAGTTTACTAACAAGTGAGGTTAGGCGAATCGGCCTATAGTTTTCCACCTTTTTTCTTGATCCTTTCTTGAACAAGAGTATTAGAACAGTGATTTTCCAATCATCTGGGACCTTCCCAGACTCCAGTGACTTTTGAAAGATTACAGTCAGCACCTCTGCTATTTCCTCAGCCACCTCCCTCAGAACTCTCGGATGTAGCCCATTGGAGCCAGGCAATTTATCAAGTTTTAGATCTTTTAGCTTTTAAAGCACTTTCTATTTTGTAATGGCTACCATACTCAACTCTGCCCCCTGACTCTCCTTAATTGTTGGGATATTACTCCTGTCTTCCACTGTGAAGACTGACGCAAAGTACTTATTAAGTTCCTCAGTTATTTCCTTATCTCCCATCACTAGTCTTCCTGCATTAATTTGGAGTGGCCCAATGTCTATTTTTGCCTCTCATTTGTTTCTTATGTATTGAAAGAAACTTTTACTATCATTTCTAATATTATTGGCTAGCCTACCTTCATATTTGATCCTCTCCTTCCTTATTTCTCTCTTTGTTATCCTCTGTTTGTTTTTTAGTCTTCCCAATCTTCTGATTTTCCAGTGCTCTTGGCCACTTTATAGGCTCTTTCTTTTTGTTTGATACATTTCCTGACTTCCTTTGCCACCCATAGCTGTCTAATTCCACCCTGCCTCCCACTCCCAGATAATCTTTTATTTGGGATGAACCTCTGTACTGTGTCCTCAATTACATCCAGAAACTCCTGCCATTGTTGCTGTACTGTCTTTCCCACTAGGCTCTGCTTCCAGTCAATTTTCATCAGTTCCTCTCTCATGCACCTTTGTTTAACTGTAACACCATTACATCCGATTTTGCTTTCTCTCTTTCAAACTGTAGACCGAACTCTACCATATTATGATCGCTGCTTCCTAAGTGTTCCCTTACTTTAAGATCTTTTATAAAGTCTGACTCATTACTTAGCACTAAATCCAGAATAGCCTGCTCCCTTGTGGGCTCCATCACAAGATGTTCCAAAAAGCCATCCTGTAAGCATTGCATGAATTCCCTTTCTTTGGATCCACTGGCAATAGTATTGACCCAGTCCACTTGCATATTGAAGTCCCCCATGATCACTGTGACCTTGCTTTTCTGCCATGCCCTATCTATTTCCTGGTATGTCTTGCACCCCTGGTCCTGACCACTGTTAGGAGGTCTGTACATAACTCTCATTATGGTGTTTTTGCCTTTGTGGTTCCTCAACTCCTCCCACACAGACTAAACATCATCTGACCCTGTGTCATTCAGTGCCATAGATTTAATTTCATTCTTAATAAACAAGGCAATCCTACCCCCTCTGCCCACCTCCCTGTCTTTTTGTTAAGTTGGAAATCTTTGGATGTTTAACTGTCAGTCCTGAACCTCCTGCAACCACATCTCTGTGATGCCACATCATAATCATTCACAATAATTTGTGCCATTAATTCATCTACTGTGTTACAAATTCAGCCCTTGAGTACCTACAATATTTTCTGTTTTAATACAAACATTTCTGAATCTTGCCTTTATTTTGCTGATGTACTTGTGTGATAGTTTTATTGCTGAATTACTACTTCATGTTGTGCAAAGTGAAAGACAAATAATTAGAATATTTCTAAATTTTCAGGATCTGACTAAAGATTTGTTTTTGCCGAATAACCTAAGCAGGAAGTCATCGTAAGTATTTTAGTCATTTTCTTAATTAACTGCCCATTTTCTAGATGGAAAAGGCAGGAATCACAACACAATATTGGACAGGCCTTCTTAGAGTTGGTAGCTATGCTGTGTGTGTAATTTTCATGCACCATAACTGTGACTTAAAATAGAATTGATGTTTAGGAAGTGGGGACCGGAGAGTTATTAAACATTACAAGTTGCTTTGAGATCTCTCTAATGGATCTGAGAATGTTACTAGACAAATTTGTCACTGCACTGGATTTACAAATGGTTTCAGACTGAAATAGTGTAGAAATACTGCTTGTAGGGAATCTCACTTCATTTTTATGCAGAGCCCGATGCATCTCTAGATATATGCTGTCGGGTCACAGCATAGTTTTGGTTGAAGTAATATGATATCTTTATCTCTCTAGTAGATTGTGACTTTTTTCACTGCATTTCAACAATCATTGCTCTCCAATACTTAGATTCAGAATGTATATCAAAATATATTAATTATCTGAAGTGACTTTTAAAAAAAAAAGCCATTGTTGGCTAGATCAACATTTAATGCTTTAAGAGAATGGTGGTGAGCTGCCTCCTTGAACTGCAGAGTGTATTTGCAGGAAATACTCCCACTACACCATCAAGGAGGGAATTCCAGGATGTTGACCCAGCAACACTAAAGGAATGGGGATATATTTCCAAGTCAGGATGGTGAGTAGTTTTGGGGAGAACTTGTAGCTGGTGAAGTTTCCATGTATCTGCTGGAATTTCCTTTTGGTCTTACAACCTGACATTGCACCAAGAAAATATTTAACCCAATAATCTACGGGAGCACCTTTAAATTCCCAGCTTTGTGCTGTGCTATAAAATGTCAGGCATTAAAAAAAAATCAATTAGTTCATTGATTGTTATTCTCTTAACACATCATATTGAAATGAATTTGTGAGTAAGCATAATTAGCAGCTTCATTGAGAAAAGTCAAATCTATCTCACAAAATCTTGGACAAGGATGATATGGATGATATGGACAATGTTAATGAAAATTTGACACAGCTCAGTTAGATTTATAGCCACTCTGCCCTCCAATATATTTCAATGCCAAAATACTAAGGGACCTTTAATGCAGCATTGTTACACCTTCCACATTATTTATTCTGCAGTCAAATGAAATAGCACTGATTTAGTGGCAGTTTTAGGTGGAGCTGTGCTCCTATGAAGTAGGTTGAGACTAGTTTTCACACAAGGCCTTCACAAAGGGGAAACTTCTGCCTTAAAGGTTTGACCTTGGGGCTGCCAAGCCTCCGGGAATGCCTGGGAATCTCTCAAATTGGTTATCTATGTCCCATTGACTTTAAACACTGTGCTATTTTTAAGAGGCAACTTGGCTTTTGAGATCCTGAGGGTGCTTGATAGGGTAGACCCAGAGAGGGTGTTTCCCCTTTTGGGAGAATCTATAACCCATGGTTACTATTTTAGTCCAGAGATGCAAAGAACTTTTTTTTCTTTCAGAGGGTTCTCAAACTTTGGAATACTCTTTTCCTCAAAAGATGTTGGAAGCAGTGACTTTGAATATTATTAAAGGCAGAGGTGGATAGATTCTTCTAAGTAAAGGAATGAAAGGTTGTGAGGGACAAGTGGGAATGTGGAGTTGAGGTTGCAATCAGATTAACCATGATTTTATTAAATGGTGGGTGTGCAAGATGGCCTACTCCTGTTTCTAACTTGTTTCTTTCAAATAAGATCACCTCTTAGACTTCTAAATTGTGGTAGATGCAGGTCCAGTGGTTTCTCACAAGACAGCCCCACATCCCATGAATCAGTTAAGTGAACCTTCTTTGCACTCTTTTCAAAGAGATTCTATCCCTTCTTCAAAAAAAAGACCAAAACTATATACTGTACTCCACATGTAGTCTCACCAATGCCCTGCACAAATTGAACAAACTTCCTTACCTTTATATAGCATTCCCCTTGGAAGTTGCTATTTTATGAGGGGACCTTTCCAAAGCCTTGGGAAAGTTGGAAAATAAAAGAGAGACAAAGAGGTCGACAGCACAGAAAAAGGCCATTGAACCCAATGACCCTGTGTAGGTCAGAGATGTGCACCTAACTATGCTAATCCCATTATTTAGCATTTGGCCTATAGCCTTGCATGCCTTGGCATCTCAAGTGTATATCTAAATAATGATTATGAGTATTTCTGTCTCTATCACCCTGACAGGCAATGAGTTCCAAATTCCCACCAGCCTCTGGATGAAAATATTTTTCCTTGCATTCCTTCTGCCCCTTACCTTAAGTCTGTGCCGCCTAGTCATTGAGCCATCTACTGTGGGGAATAGTTCCTTCCCATCTTCCCTGCCTATGCCTTTCATAATTTCATACACACAATCATGTCCTCTCTACCAAGGAAAACAACTGTGACTGACGCAATTTCTTTTCATAACTGAGAGCTCAGGCAACATCTGGTAAATCTGTTCTGCACCCTCTCCAATCCAATCACGTCTCTTCTATAATGTGGATTCCAGAACCTCATACAGTGTTCCAGCTGTAGTCTAACCAGCATTGTATGCAGTTCCAGCATCACCTCCCTGCTGTTAGCCAATAAATTTAAGTATCACATATGCCTTCTTGATCACTTTACCTACCTGTCCTGCAACCTTAAGGGACTATTGGATATGCTCCATATGTCCTACTATTCATCATGTATTTCCTTGTCTTTTTGTCCTCCCCACGTGCATCACCTTACACTTCTCCATTTTGGAATCCATTTGCTGTTAATCTGCCCATCTGATCAGTCCATCTTTATCCTTCTGTAATTTAAGGATATCATCCTCACTATTTACTGCACACCAATTTCGCATCATCTGTGAACTTATCGAAAAGCATCCTGCATTCAAGTTCCAATCATTTACATATACCACAAACAGCAAGGGCCCCAATACTGATCCCTATGGAACCCCACTGGACACAGGCTTCCAGTCATAGAAACAACCCTCACTATTATATTCTGCTTCATGCTCCTCAGCCAATTCTAGATCCAAATTTAAGTGGATCCCCTGGACTTTTACCTTTTATCAATCTTCTATGTGGGACCTTAAAAAAAGCCCTGCTGAAGTCCAAGTAGAGAATATCAACTGCATTGCCCTCACCCACAAACCTGGTCACCTCTTTAAAATATTCAATCAAGTTGGTCAGAAATCACCTCTCTTAAATTAAATTTTGCTGACTTTTCTTGTTTAATTCCTGCCCCTTCAAATGAAGATTAATTCTGTTTCTCAGTATTGCTTCCAACAGTTTTCCCAGCACTGACATTAGATTGATTGGTCTGTAGATTTCTGGTTTATTTCTTCCTCCTTGAATAACGCTACAACATTACCTGTCCTCCAATCCTCTGGCACCTCTCCTGTGGGCAGAAAGGAATTGAAAATTATTGTCAGCACGACTGTTATTTCCTCCCTTGCCTCACTCATCAGCCTGGGACACGTTTCATCTGACCTTGGAGATTTATTTACATTTACTTTATTAGTCATTCTTTAGTGTTTTTAATATTCTATTCAATCTTCTGATCTACCACTAATCTTCATGGAATTGTATGCTTTTGCTTTAATTCTGATATCATCTTTGACTTGGGTTTTTAGCCGTGAATGATCCACCCTTCTCCTAGAGTGTGTCTTTTTCACTGGAATATATGTTTGCTGAGTGTTATGAAGTATCTCCTTAACTTTTTTTTGTCCTTTACATATCCTCTGACTTATTGCTCAGCCTAATTTTCCTGTTCACTCTCTTTTCATTCCCGTATTCTTGCCATTATTTGAGTTGAAAATGTAAGCCTTCGTTCCATTCCCCTCTACATCAAATTGAATGCAAAGTTCAGTCATTTTATGATCACTGCTATCTAGGTGTGCCTAAGCTTGTGCCTTCCATCTGATTTTATTTCCTTTCTGTTTTAGTCACTATTCATGGATATCGATTTCAGTGAGTGATATTGCTGAGGGTAAAAGGTAAATAAAGTTTGAGATTCAGCAAAGTCAAGAAAGAGAAATCTGCACGGCATTAATCATTGGTGCCTTTTGCCAGGGCAGTTCATTCGGTTAACTATTTAGTTGGTTAGACTCTGAGGTCGGGTGATGACAGCAGAGTGAAGTGGCAGATGAGGAAACTCTGTATAATATCTGCAAATGCTCAGACTACGAAAATAAACTTCCAAAAGAAAGACATGCTGTAAACCTCCCAAGCATTGTGGGAACACTTTGTATCAGAGCAGCGACAGTAAAATATTATAATTTCTGTTCAGTAAGTCACTGGCTTCTGCGGTGTTCCCTGTTCACACAACACATTTCTTTTCTAACTTTGTTTTTAAATTGATCCAATCTTAGATTGATTCTTTCACCTCAGCACTGTGTACCTCAACAATTTACAGGTGTGGCTCTAAACTAAATAAATGTTACGTTGAAACATTTGCCAGAACAGATTGCAGGGCAGATCAGTTCTTCGATTGTCATTCAGACGGTCAACTACAAATTAATTTTAATCACAAGCGAAACCACAGAGTGGGCAGGATCCATCACAAGCTCAGTTATATCAGAGCAGATGAACATCAATTATCAATTAAGTAATGGTCCAATAATTCTTTTTTGATTGTATCCAGACATAGTTTTGGATTCAAAGCAAGTAATTAAACTATTGACTATTCACCTGGCATTTTAATTTGCTTATTTCTGTTTTGGTTATTACCGGTAATAATCTGGTCAAACAGAATCTTTGGATCAACCATTTTCAGCTGCTTCAACAACTACCTTAGCCTCCACTATAAGGTCAGAAGTGGGGATCGTTCATTGGGAATTGCACAATGTTCAGCATCATTCACGATTCCTCAGGTACTGAAGCAGTCTATGTCCAAATGCAATAAGACCTGAACAATATACAGGCTTGGGGTGACAAGTGGCAAGTAACATTCACACCACAGGAAGTGACTATCTCCTTTAAGAGAGAATCCCACCATTACCTCTTGACATTCAATAGTGTTACCATTTTGACTCCCTAACATCAATATCCATGGTGTTATCATTGACCAGGAACTAGAGTCATAGAGATGTACAGCATGGAAACAGAACCTTCGGTCCAACCCGTCCATGCCGACCAGATATCCCAACCCAATCTAGTCCCACCTGCCAGCACCCGGCCCATATCCCTCCAAACCCTTCCTATTCATATACCCATCCAAATGCCTCTTAAATGTTGCAATTGTACCAGCCTCTACCACTTCCTCTGGCAGCTCATTCCATACACGTACCACCCTGTTTTTCTCTTTTATATCTTTCCCCTCTCACCCTAAATCTATGCCCTCTAGTTCTGGACTCCCCAATCCCAGGGAAAAGACTTTGTCTATTTATCCTATCCATACCCTTCATAATCTTGTAAACCTCGATATGTCACCCCTCAGCCTCCGACTCTCCAGGGAAAACAGCCCCAGCCTGTTCAGCCTCTCCCAATAGCTCAAATCCTCCAACCCTGGCAACATCCTTGTAAACCGTTTCTGAACCCTTTCAAGTTTCACAACATCTTTCCAATAGGAAGGAGACCAGAATTGCATGTAATACTCCAACAGTGGCCTTGCCAATGTCCTGTACGGCTGCAACATGACCTCCCAACCCCTGTACTCAATACTCTGACCAATAAAGGAAAGCATACCAAATACCTTGTTCACTATCCTATCTACCTGTGACTCCACTTTCAAGGAGCTATGAACCTGCACTCCAAGGTCTCTTTGTTCAGCAACACTCCCTAGAACCTTACCAGTAAGTATATAAGTCCTGCTGAGATTTGCTTTCCCAAAATGCAGCACCTGGCATTTATTTGAATTAAACTCCATTTGCCACTTCTCAGCCCATTGGCCCATCTGGTCAAGATCCCATTGTAGTCTGAGGTAACTCTGTTCGCTGTCCACTACGCCTCCAATTTTTGTGTCATCAGGAAACTTACTAACTGTAACTCTTATGTTCACATCCAAATCATTTATGTAAATGACAGAAAGTAGAGGACCCAGCACCGATCCTTTTGGAGGTCACAGGCCTCCAGTCTGAAAAACAACCCTCCACCACCACCCTCTGTCTTCTATCTTTGAGCCAGTTCTGTATCCAAATGGCTAGTTCTCCCTGTGTTACATGAGATCTAACCTTGCTAATCAGTCTCCCTTGTCGAACGCCTGACTGAAGTCCATATAGATCACATCTACAGCTCTGCCCTCATCAATCTTCTTTGTTACTTCTTCAAAAAAACTCAATCAAGTTTGTGAGATGTGATTTCCCACGCACAAAGCCATGTTGACGATCCCTAATCAGTCCTTGCCTTTCCAAATACATATACATCCTGTCCCTCAGGATTCCCTCCAACAACTTGCCCACCACTGAGGTCAGGATCACCAGTCTATAGTTCCCTGGCTTGTCTTTACCCCCCTTCTTAAACAGTGACACCACGTTTGCCAAGCTTCAGTCTTCTGCCACCTCACCTGTGACTATCGATGTTACAAATATCTCAGCAAGAGGCCCAGCAATCACTTCTCTAGCTTTCCACAGAGTTCTCGGGTATACCTGATCAGGTCCTGGGGATTTATCAACCTTTAACTGTTTCAAGACATCCAGCACTTCCCCCTCTGTAATCTGGACATTTTGCAAGATGTCACCATCTATTTCCCTACAGTCTATATCTTCCATGTCCTTTTCCACAGTAAACACTGATGCAAAATACTCATTTAGTATCTCCCCCATTTTCTGTGGCTCCACACAAAGGCCACCTTGCTGATCTTTGAGGGGCCCTATACTCTCCCTAGTTACCCTTTTGTCCTTAATATATTTGTAAAAACTCTTTGGATTCTCCTTAATTCTATTTACCAATGCTATCTCATGTCCCCTTTTTGCCTTCCTGATTTCCCTCTTAAGTATACTCCTACTTCCTTTATACTCTTCTAAGGATTCTCTCGATCTATCCTTTCTATACCTTACATATGCTTCCTTCTTTTTCTTAACCAAACCCTCAATTTCTTTAGTCATCGAGCATTCCCTTTCACCCTGACAGGAATATACTTTCTCTGGATTCTTGTTATCTCATTTCTGAAGGCTTCCCATTTTCCAGCCGTCCCTTTACCTGCCTCCAATCAGCCTTTGAAAGTTCTTCCCTAATACCGTCAAAATTGGCCTTTCTCTAATTTAGAACTTCAACTTTTAGATCTGGTCTATCCTTTTCCATCACAATTTTAAGACAAATAGAATTATGGTCGCTGGCCCCAAAGTGCTCCCCCACTGATACCTTAGTCACCTGCCCTGCCTTATTTCCCAAGAGTCCAGATTACAGAGGGGGAAGTGCTGGATGTCTTGCAACAGTTAAAGGTTGATAAATCCCCAGGACCTGATCAGGTGTACCCGAGAACTCTGAGGAAAGCTAGAGAAGGTACATCCACATACTGAAACAGAAAATTGTCTTGTATGCACTTAAGAAATTCCTCTCCATCTAAACCTTTATCAGTCGATGTTTGGCAAGTTAAAATCTCCTACCATAACTACCCTATTATTCTTACAGATAGTTGAGATCTCCTTACAAGTTTGTTTCTCAATTTCCCTCTGACTATTAGGGGGTCTATAATACAATCCCAATAAGGTGATCATCCCTTTCTTATTTCTCAGTTCCACCCAAATAACTTCCCTGGATGTATTTCTGGGAATATCCTCTCTCTGTACAGCTGTAATGCTATCCCTTATCAAAAGCACCACTTGATCTCCTCTCTTGCCTCCCTTTCTGTCCTTCCAGTAGCATTTGTATCCTGGAACATTAAGCTGTCAGTCCTGTCCATCCCTGAGCCATGTTTCTGTAATTGCTATGATATCCCAGTCCCATGTTCCTAACCATGCCCTGAGTTCATCTGCCTTCCCTGTTAGGCCTTTTGCATTGAAATAAATGTAGGTAAATTTATCAGCCCTACCTTGTTCTCTGCTGTGTCTCTGCCTGCCCTGACTGTTTGACTCGCTTCTTTGCTCAACTGTACCAGTCTCAGATTGATTCCTTTTCTCACTATCTCCCTGGGTCCCACCCTTCCACCTTACTAGTTTAAATCCTCCTGAGCAGCTCTCGCAAATCTCCCTGCCAATATATTAGTCACCTTCCAAGTCAGGTGCAATCTGCCCTTCTTGTACATGTCACTGCTACCCAGAAGAGATTCCAATGATCCAAAAATGTGAATCCTTCTCCCATACACCAGCTCCTCAGCCATGCATTCATCTGCTCTATCCTCCTATTTCTGCCCTCATTAGCTTATAGCACTGGGAGTAATCCAGATATTACTACCCTTGAGGACCTCCTTTTTAAATTTCTGCCTAACTCTCTGTAATATCCCTTCAGAATCTCAACCTTCTCCCTTCCTATGTCGTTCGTTCCAATGTGGACAATGACTTCTTCCTGGCCCTTCTCCCCCGTGAGAACATTCTGCACCGTCTCTGAGACATCCTTGATCCTGGCACCAGGGAAACAACACACCATTCTGCTTTTTCTCTGCTGGCCACAGAAACATCTGTCTGTACCTCGGACTACAGAATCCCCTAACACAATTGATCTCTTGGAACCCGATGTACCCCTCGTTGCATTACAGCCAGTCTCAATACCAGAAACTTGGCTGTTCGTGCTACGTTCCCCTGAGAATCCATCACCCCCTTCATTTTCCAAAACAGCATACCTGTTTGAAATGGGTATGTCCACAAAAGACTCCTGCCCTAGGTGCCTCTCCTCTCTTACCTTTCCTGGAGTTAACCCATCTTTGTGACTGTATCTGAGAGTTTCCCCCCTTCCTATAACTGCCATCCATCAAATACTGTTGCTGTTGCAAATTTCTCATCGCTTCTATCAGTTTCTCCAACCAATCCACTTGATCCGATAAGACTCGCATCGAACAGCATTTATGGCAGATATAATCCGCAGTAACCCTTAAACTCTCTTTAAACTCCCACATCTGACAAGAAGTACATATCACTAATACAGTCTTGTCACACAAGTATTTTGGTTACAAGAGCAGGTCAGAGGCTAGAAATCCTGGAGAGAGTAACTCACCTCCTGACTCCCCTATAACCATCCACTAGGAACAAGTCGGGAGTGTGATGGAATAATCCCCACTTGCCTGGATGGGTGAGCTCCAACAACACTCGATAGTTAGATACCATTCAGGACAAAGCAATCTGCTTGATTGGCACCACATCCACAAACATTGAGCCACTCTAACACCAACATTCAGTAGCAGCAGTGTGAACCATTTATAAGATACACTGCAGAAATTCACCAAACACCTTAGGCAGCACCTTCCAAACCCACAACCACTGACATCTAGAAGGTCAAGGACAGCAGGTACATGGGAACACCACAGTGAGCAAGTTCTCGTTCAAGCCACTCACCATCCTGGTTTACAAATATATCGCCATTCCTGAAGTGTCACTGGGTCAAACTTTTGGAATTCTCTTCCTGTTGGCATTGTGGATGTACTTACACCTAATGGGCTACAATGGTTCATGTAGGCAGCTCACCACCACCTTCTCAAAGGCAATTGGGAATGAGCAATAAGTGCTGATCCAGCCAGCAATGCTCACATCCCATGAATGAATTAAAAAAAGAAGGTACTGTACGAGAGGAGATCATTCAACCCTTTGTACCTGCACTTGGAAAGTGTATCTAGTGAGTCCACCTACACTACATCTTCGTATCTCCTAATAGTCCTGCAAGGATATTCGTTTAATGTAAAAATCCAGTCCATTTTGAATTTTATTACTTCTCTTATCTTTTCTGGCAGCACAAGTGGCTCTTCCATAATTGTGAATCTGCCTTGGTGTCTCAGATCCTGACCTGATACTTTTACGGTTATTGTGGCTAAATCTGTCTTGTTGCTGCCACCATGTTCATTTTCCAGAGGTGCGATACAACCTCTGTTTTACCACGTGCAGATGCAGACTTTCACCATGTCTCTCACATTGAGAGCAGCTTGGTGGAAATCTCTCGCCGAAGTTACTTACTCACAATTTGTTAGAGTTTGATTTTACTTGAAATGTTTTAGCAAATCTCTGTGAAGATACTTTCAATCTTAGAATTTGATTGAGTGCATTCAGTGTCATTGGGTTGACAGCGTGACATTACTTCCCAGTATTTAAAGATGAGATTATGAGGCAATGGTCAAAGATATTCTAAAAGCAATTTCCTTCTGGATTGTAAAGTGTTCTGAAAGATTTTCCATTTGTAAAGTACACTACGGACATGTATATAGTTGATGTACTTTCAGTATTTCATTATATGACTATGTGCTGTCACTTCCATTCCATACAGGTCAAATTCATGTGTTATTGATGGTAAGTCATAAGATTTTGAATGTTCAAATGTATATGCATTTGAAACAACTCCACCTCCTTGATTTTTATATTAATTATTGAGGTTTTGACATTGAATATATAGCTCAAAATTACAGACAGTTGAGTTAAAAATTGGAAAAATAATTTCTTCTGAAAGCGAATTGTGCAATTCCCAGTCTCTAATCTGACTATATTACAGTTCCTTCGTCTGCAACCAAGCTTGGCAATTGGGCAAAGTCATCAGCTCCATTCCCCTGGATGGGGCAATAAATTATTTAATTCATCCAGGTTGCTGCAGACTCCTGACCAGTCCAACTGCTCTCATGCTGGCTCACCTGATTTCCCTGAGAACCAATGTTATTTCCTAATGTAAATTATTTTTGGTTTAAGTCACCATTATCACTGAATTACCTCATCAGTTGCATTAATAAAGAGGAGCTGGATTGCTTCTCGAGGCCTCAAGTGGAGACCTTGGTCTTACCTTTCTTCATTACTGCCAAAACCTCCTCTGTCCTGACTTTACCACCTTATACCCCTATTTGAACCAGATACCGCGAACTCTTCCGGGAACATAGCCAGATGTAACGACTTGTCCCACCTAATTCCCACAGCTGCCTGTTGACCAGAAAGCAGATCAATTGTTTTTTTCAGAGAATTCATGTCACTGAATTTCCAAACTCTCCTGATTGCCACTGGCTTTGGGCTGTGCCTTTTTGGGTCTGATATTTCAATTGTATTAAGTTAAAAATCAAACAACACCAGGTTATAGTCCAACAGGTTTAATTGGAAGCACTAGCTTTTGGAGCGCTGCTCCTTCATCAGGTGATGTGGAGTACACGATTGTAAGACACAGAATTTATAGCAAAAGTTTACAGTGTGATGTAAATGAAATTATATATTGAAAAATCCCTTGATTGTTTTTTAAGTCTCTCATCGATTAGAATGACCACGATAGTTTCACTTCTTTCATATGTAAGTCGCAAAACTTTTTTTCGAAGTTACCTTCTCAGGTGAACTTTAACAATTGGTGTCAGCCCAGATAATCAGTTATATCACACTGTAAGCTTCTGCTATAAATTCTGTGTCTTACAATTGTGTACTCTACCTGGAGGAGCAACGCTACGAAATCTAGTGCTTCCAATTAAACCTGTTGGACTATAACCTGATGTTGTGTGATTTTTAACTTTGTACACCCCAGTCTAACACCGGCATCTCCGAATCAGTTTTATCAAGATCTTCTCCAATGCTGTTGAAATTGGAGGGGCTTCTGTAATGCTAACAACTGGAATCCATTATATTTACTCACTAAACAAAAATATTTAAGATGTTTTTAAAAACTCGACAAGAGTAATGTATCTGTCTTGATGTTTATCTATTGATAACCAGGATGCATTGTGTTTCAGGATTTGTTACCTCATTTAAAACCTCTCAGGATCTGAACTATCATTACTCTGGTAAGGAGAGAGTGAACACAATTCATCAAATCTCCAGTTATCTATTCTGAGCTCAGCAAACTAAGTATTCATTCTTCACAGCTCACAAAACTTGAGAGAAAAGACAGTATCAAATTGTACAGCATCTAACATTTCTTTTTTATTAATAGCTATTTTCTGTGTTATGCTTGTGCCTGTAATGTTATGCAACTAATTACTATGGAGACTGGTATTTTTACTTGCAAATCTCAAATGCATGTAATAGCAGTCCCAGAGTAAGGATATTCAATAGAAAATAGGAGCAGGAGTAGGTCATTTGGCCCTTCAATCCTGTTCTCTCTCCATCTACTTGCAGAGAGTTATAATCAGGTTAGATCTCTCTGGCCATCATATTTTGTTTCTAAATCTTTTGAAAATGTTGCTATTTTTTCCTTCAATGACAAATGTTTCAGGCCCAAATAACAGTACAAATAAAATAATTTTATTGGACAATAGTGATAGGATTATGGTATAGAAGAAGAAATAAGTAAGCACCTAATAAATGTGCATTACCAATCGGTAAGACAGTTTATCAGCATTGTCTCACCTTGAGCCATTTTTGGATTTGGCTAGAATGGGGCCAGAACCACAAGTGGCAGGGTAGCTTCATTAAAATATTCACCAAGGCTCCACAGATAGCACTTTCTAAACCCTTGACCACTACCATTTCAAAGGACAAGGGCAGTAGATACATGGGAACTATCTGCAAGCTCCCTTCCAAGACACTCACCATCTTGACTTGGAAAAATATCACCGATCCTTCGCTGTCACTGGGTCAAATGTCTGGAACTCTCTCCTAAATGGCAAATGGACTGCAACAGTTCCAAGAAGGTAGATCATCACCATTTTTTCAAGGGCATCTAGGGACAAGCAACATAACTTGGCCAATGATGCCCACATCTCATGATGACTTAAAATAGAAATAAATTGCCCAGTAATTATCTCTGCCCCTTCAAATGCACTCAGTCAGTTTCTTGGTGACAGACCAGAGGACCAGCATTCCACTACAACTCTGTACCTCCAAAGTAAGACCCCTAACTATGCCTCCCACCACTACCCCATCTACTGGCTGCAGCTCTGACTGCAGGTCACCCTGTGAAGTGATTTCTCTTCCACAGTGGTGAGGTAACAAATGTGGCATAAGTTAGATCTAATCTTTTAAAAGTGATGAGAGGATTAGATTACTTACAGTGTGGGAACAGGCCCTTCAGCACAACAGGTCCACACTGACCCTCCGAACAGCAACCCACCCAGACCCATTCCCTTACATTTACCCCGTCACCTAACACTATGGACATCTGAGGATGTCACCTAGACAGGGGACGAAACGTCTGCAACACAAATTATCAGCTCGACGAACAGAACCACAACAACGGGCACCCAAGCTACAAATCTTGAACTACGGACAATTTAGCATGGCCAATTCACCTAACCTACACATTTTTGGACTGCAGGAGGAAACTGGAGCACCCGGAGGAAACCCACGCAGACACAGGGAGAATGTGCAAACTCCACAAAGTCAGTTGCCTGTGGCAGGAATTGAACCCGGGTCTTCTGCTGCTGTGAGGCAGCAGTGCTAACCACTGTGACGCCCATAAGATGTCTCAAGATGGAGATGCTTTCCTCAATGGCAGGTTGCAGCCCCCTCATGCACTTAATTAAGTTAGATTATAAGGTAAATTAATTAAATAAGCAGATATTCTGTCCTCTAATTTGCTTGTCCAGTCAAAATTGATGTCAGTTGACTGCTGCTGACGGGGAGAAAATGAGGTCTGCAGATGCTGGAGATCAGATCGGGTGCCTCCTCTATATTGGGGAGACAGGCCGCCTACTTGCGGAGCATTTCAGAGAACACCTCTGGGACACCCGGACCAACCAACCCAACCACCCTGTGGCTCAACACTTCAACTCCCCCTCCCACTCCACCAAGGATATGCAGGTCTTTGGACTCCTCCACCGCCAGACCACAACAACACGACGGTTGGAGGAAGAGCGCCTCATCTTCCGCCTAGGAACCCTCCAACCACAAGGGATGAACTTGGATTTCACCAGTTTCCTCATTTCCCCTCCCCCACCTTGTCTCAGTCAAATCCCTCGAACTCAGCACCGCCTTCCGAACCTGCAATCTTCTTCTTGACCTCTCCGCCCCCACCCCAGTCTGACCTATCACCCTCACCTTGACCTCTTTCCACCTATCGCATTTCCAACGCCCCTCCCCCAAGTCCTTCCTCCCTACCTTTTATCTTAGCCTGCTGGACACACTTTCCTCATTCCTAAAGAAGGGCTTATGCCCGAAACGTCGATCCTCCTATTCCCTGGATGCTGCCTGACCTGCTGCGCTGTTCCAGCAACACATTTTCAGCTGCTGCTGACAGTGTCAGGTTGGGATTCACATTTGACCCAATGACAGCTCTTGCCCAAAATGGAAAAGTCCTTCTCATGATATCTTATAACAACATGGTTAAACTTATTCATTGTGATGCCTTTTTATAGCTTCATTAAAGTTTTTGCATCACAACCTTAGCTTTTCCAATAGGCTTTGACTTGATTTTTCTTTCTCTCGGAACTGAAACTCTGCCATTGAATGTGACATTTTCCAGGATGTTTCAGCAAGGTTCAGTCAGCTGTACATTTTTCAGTGGGTTCAAAAACCTTTCACTCAGTAGCTCTCACTTAAAGAATTTTGAGAAGTTAAAGGGCAATTTTGACAACATTTTAATGAAGTAAAATTTGCTTTGAGCATATGTTAAACAGCAGACAGATTAACCCTCATATTTACAAGGATTGAGTGGGGATACATATCATGGTAGAGTGTGAAGATTGGGAAAGTTGAAATCACTCAAATTTAACAGCGGCATTATAATTTTTTGTTCCATTTCCTGTCCTGTGGAAGTGCAGCACCATTTTAGCACTCTTCATCACAACTATAGCCAGACTGCCTTTAAGTAATGCCACCGCAAAACAACTAGTTATGTTTTAAAAGAGAAAGGTATTCCAATTCAGATATACTGGGTGATTAAAGGACTTTTAAGGATGTGTCTGCGCATGTATGTAGATAGATGATGGCTCAGTGTTTTGCATCAAAGTAATAAGACATAGAATTGCTCCCGCTTCATCTGGTTTCCTAGCTGCTTGATCACCCCAAGGGAATAAGTTGCAAAAATGCTTTTTAATAGGGAGGGAATAAAGTTTCATCATAGAGCTGCTGACCTAACTGTCCTTCCAAAGAAATGGTACTTGTTTTCAACAGGGTAGACTAAGCACATTTGAAGAGTGGGAGATAAGGCATTTTTAATGTAAACTTTTAACATTGTTTTAAATATGTTTCTTTTTTTGCAGCTGTTGAAAGAAATAATTTAATGAGGCTTGCCCAGACAATACCATTCACCCCCGTTGATCTCTTTGGTAATATTAATGTACTTCTGTTTTGATTTAAAGATCTCATTGCTTGTGGGACAGGGATTGTTAGTTGGGAGAACAAAATGATGATGTTGGGCAGCGTGTTCTGCTCAGTGAAAGCACAGATCTGGCACATTCTTATTGATCAGTAGTTAGCAATGCTGCCACACTTAACCAAAGACCTGTGTTTGATTCCTCCCTTTGGCGACTGTCTTTGTGAAGTTTGCACATTCTCACTGTATTTGTGTGGGTTGCCTCCAGATGATCCGTGTTCCTCTCACAGTCCAAAGATTTGCAGGTTAGGTTTTTGGCCATGTTAATTTGCCCATAGTGTCCAGGGATGTGCAGACTAGGTCGCTTAGCCATGGGGAATGCAGGGTTACAGGGATACAGTAGGGGGCTGGGTCTGGTTCTGGGTGGGATACTGTTTGGAGGGTCAGTGTGTACCAAGGGCCAAATGGCCTGCTAGCAATGATGTAATTTCTTCCTAAGGCTCAGTGGTGAGCACTGCTGCCTCAGCGCCAGGGTTTGATTCCAGCCTCGGGCGACTGTCTGTATGGAGTTTGCACATTCTCCCCGTGTCTGCATGGGTTTACTCCAGGTGCTCCGGTTTCCTCCCACAGTCAAAAGATTTGCAGGTTAGGTGAATTGGCCTTGCTAAGTTCCCATAAAGTTCAGGGTTGTGTAGGTTAGGTGCGTTAGTCAGGGATAAATGTAGAGTAATGGGGGACTGAATCTGGACGGGTTACTCTTTGGAGAGTCAGTGTGGACTTGCTAGGCCGAAGGGCCTGTTTCCACACTATAGGGATTCTATGATTCTAAAATCAAAATGAGAATCTTTCTTTCGTTGTTTGTTTTTTCCTTTCTTCTGTTTGCCCAATCCATTGTGTAGGGAGAGAGTAATTCTTGAAAAAAATAACCTGTTTTCATTTTAATTGGCTACAAAATAGATTTGAAGGCTAATTTTTCAGGTAATCAACAGCGTGTAGCAGTTGATCCTTACATACTTGGTATGTGTTTTATGCATTGGAACCTGAACAGAACTTGAATAAAGTAAAAGACTGTAGTGCTCAGAAGTACTTGGAAGAGCAATTGGTTCACGTTGCTTGAAAATGTACACATTTTTTGAATATTATAAAATTGTCAATAGAGATATTGGTACAACAGTCCACTTTTTGCAAATGTTAACATGTTGAAGATACCACTATCATTTTGTATTTTTGTGCAGCTGGTGAGGAGGTAACCATTTACAAGTTGGAGGAGAGTTCACCAGTAAACCTGGACAAGAGCATGTCCTCCTGGTCTCAACATGGTTTGGCTGCCATGATTCATGTCCTTTCCAAGGAAGAAATGGATGGAGGTCTTCGTCGGGCTATGAAGGTGTGCTGCACTTGGTCAGAAGAAGATGTGCTGAAAAGTGGGCAGACTTACATCATAAAGAGCTTCCTGCCAGAAGTAGTCAAAACTTGGCAGAAAATCTTTAGTGAAGGAACTGTGCTCCATCTGTGTCTGAGGGTAAGTGATTGGAGGTGAATGGGAGGACTTATCAATATTTTTGAGGGCTGGAGGATGCAGTTAAAGATTTCCAATGCTCTAGGTAACTTCTGCTCATATCCTAAATATGTTAGTTTCCAACCTGTCCTCAAAGTTTCTATTGAATTTGTGTGGAATAGAGTTTCTAATTGAATTTTTACCAATCCAGCAGCATTGATGGAGCTCAGATAACCAGGGTAACTACTCCCCATGTCCCTGACCAGCAAAGGGCTCAAGAAAGGATTGACAGCTGGTATGCCTGGAAGATCAAAGTCAACTAGTCTCAGGAATGGAAATTGGGATATAACCCTGAAAAGGATCTCTGAGAATTCATTTTAAATAAATTCAGCTCCCTAATAAAGGGATAACTGATGAAGGGGAGGCAATGGCCAAGAGGTATTATCACTGGACTGTTAATCCAGTATCTTTTCCCCAGTCCCACCCCCAACATCCTATTTATCTCTCAGCTCCACACCCCCCACACACACCCCCCCCCCCCCCCCCCCAATTTCCTGATGAAGGGCTAATGTCTGAAACGTCGACTCTCCTCCTCAGATGCTGCCGTGCTTTTCCAGCACCACACTTTTTAACGCTGACTCTCCAGCGTCTGCGGTCCTCATTTTCTCTCAGTCACTGTTAATCCAGAGAACTAAGTAATATTCTGGGGAATTGAGTTTGAATCCCACCATGGCCGATTATTTGAAATAAAAAAAAAGTGGAATTAAACGTGCAATGATGACCGAGAAATCACTGTTGAATATCAGAAAAACCCATCCGGTTCATTAAAGTCCGTTAAGGAAGGAAACTGCCATCCTCACCTGGTCTGGCCTATATGTGACTCCAGACCCACAGCAATGTGGTTGACTGTTAACTGCCCTCTGGGTAATTAGGGATGGACAATAAGTGCTGGCCTAGCCAATGATGCTCACATTGCCAGAATGAATAAAAAACAAACTGTGAAAAATTCTATGTGCAGGTCATTAATTTCACACAGTCCCATCCCCTTACCTCACATACTCTGGTTGTCAGCCAGGGATCCTGGAAAGCCTCATCAGAGAAGGGAGGTGCCATCCTAATCTTCAATAACTCCTCTTCACCCACCTACAGGTGCGCGCAGGCACAAGCACACCTACGCCTAATCCTGTTTCCCTATAAACATTTAGGTTTTTGTTTGCTAATATTGCCAACAGTAATCCTTAAGCTATGAACAAACAATTTCTTCAGGATCATACATATTCATTTTACAAGGGAGTGTGTTACAATTTTAAATTCCTTTAACCCTCATTCTCCAGACACAATTTTAAATTTTACAATTTTACCTGTTGTAGTAACTGAGCCCTTTGCTCATTACAGGACAGTCTCAGGATATAATGGATTTTGATAGTATGCATAGAGTAATGAAGAATGACCGTTTAATTTGCTCAATTTGTTAAATTTATCTGAGACTTAGAAAGGATCAGCGTTGCCTTGAAAATCAATTGAAGGGGAGAGTGTGGGACTTTGGTTGGGGTTGGAGGAATGGTAAGTAGATGGAGGTCACTAACACTAGTTAAGAGAGTGACAAGACAAGAAAACTGTTTTTTCTCAGCAGCCCACTACCCCAACCTTCCTAATGCTGGATGCTTCAATCAGGCTGTAAAGGCTTTGTATATGGCAATCTCATCCTCACCTGTCATTTCTCCCAGAAACCTGCTCGCAATTCAAAATCAATAAGTGTTTTCTTTTCAACTTCTTTCTGTGTAGTACCTCCCTGGCTTGCCTTTAGTTGACTGTCATCAGTGATCCCTTTAGTAGACCTTAGTAAGATTTACTTCTCTCCCTCATGGTTTCAATAGCTTTGGGTTGTGGCCAGACCTTGAAATCCAGTTCTTTTAAAAAGCTTCTTGAAAAGAAAGCTCTCAATTTCATCTATATCTTTTGTTGGTGTGTTTTCTCCTTAACTGTGTCCTACTTTCAATCACTTCCTTACACAATTGTATACATGCATTAATGAACCTTGGAGAAACTTTACTGTCCCACACAATATTCTCATAATATCATTAAAACAGAATCAAACATCCCCATTTGGTCCCAGATAGTGCATATTTTGTTGTTTTTTGTTTCCATTTCAAATAATAGTTTATTTTCTCATAAATAACCCTCCATGCTGTGCCTGTCTTGTTTCATTTAAAAATTATACCACTTTCAAATGGCAGTGTTTTTTGCAGTCAAAAGTGGGTTCTGCAGATGCTAGAGATTAGAGTCAAGATTAGAGTGGTGCTGGAAAAGCACAGCAGGTCAGGCAGCATCCGAGGAGCAGGAAAATCGATGTTTCGGGCAAAAGCCCTTCTTCAGTGTTTTTGTAGTGTTTGTCTATTTCTCTCCTTTTTTGATATTCAGAAACCATTCAGTTGGCATTTTTAAAAATATATAAAATGAAATCTGTTTGGTGCTTTAAATCTCCCTTTGAGTTCTTGAAATAGCAACTTGCAGCAATTAATTTTGTCAGTTCCAATTGCAGGAACAATTGGTGATTTTTAAATCAGAGACAGAAGTGCTTCTCAATCTGTTTAGAGGCAAGTTTCATATCTCCTCTTCTCAAGCACTTTATTTTGGAAGATACCAAATGAACTGAATGGTTAAGGCCAAGTCTGTGAAAGTTAGAGCCTTTAATTGAAATTGCCACCATGCTGTACTTTAATCCTGAAAACTGCTGGATTGCTTGCTGTACCATCAATATTCATGTACATCTGGAAATGAAACATAAGTATCTTTTTGACTCTCCAGAGGAGCTCAAAGGGTTAGAGCTTCTATTCATATTTGTCAGTTTAGAAGTTCAAATTTTAATAATGCCTAATGCTTCCATTTAGCAAGATGGAAATGATGCTGCAGCTTGATTGTAAGGGGGAAGAAAAACTTCTCATCTGCGTACAAATGTGACACTTTTTTGAGATGCATTTTTTGCAACTTTTTCCCAGTTAATAAAGAATGAAACTCTGTTTTAAACTGTTTTCTTTCCAATTTTTTTAACCTATCTTTTTTCTAACTTCACTAAACATTTTTTTAGATATTTGATGAACATGAAAAATCATTTGTAACATTATCAACTTCCAAGGAAATGACTCACATTTTGTCATCAAGGAAGGCAGAGTTTTATTTTGAAAGGAAAAGATTAAGTTAAAGTTTTTTGTCCAGTTCCCTTTGTCTCAGGAACCTTTTCAAATAAGTTTAATAAAGCTAAAGAAAAATAGCATGGAAGAAAAGGTTAGCTTTTATAGCTAAGCAAAATCTTCAACATTTGAGTGGATACGTAAATAGGAAAGGTTTGGAGGGATATGGGCCATGAGTAGGCAGGTGGGACTAGTTTAGTTTGGGATTATGTTTGGATTGGATCGAAGTGTCTGTTTCCATGCTGTATGACTGTAATGCAAACTTGAATGATGAACAAGGGGTCAGAATACTTACCAAATCTCTCTCCCTTAAACCAATTTTCAAATTCTGATGTTTCTGATTTAATCTCGTTTGAATGCAAAGGTTGCAAAACGTATCTTTAATTTAATTTTTTTTGCAAAAAAAATACTCTCGTACAACTGTTTGAAAAAGTTCAAATTGGATTTCAGGTATCCTAGCAACCATTAATTACTTCGTTAAAAATCACACTAGTGTTGTGTGATTTTTAACTTTGTACACCCCAGTCCAACACCGGTATCTCCAAATCATGATTGATTACTTCAAGGAGGACTGTTTTGGTGACTTTCAGATTTGTAAAGTAAATTTTGCTAAAATTAAATGCACTAAATTTTTAACTTACATTTTTTATCCAATTCTTTAAGTTTCACCAGCTTCAATGACAGCTTGAACTGGAATATCCTTTCCTTTTGTCCTTTCTTTAAAATGTATGGCCCCCAACCAATTCATTTTGGCACTTCTTTTGCTTAAATCTGCATTCCTGGGCAACCTCAGAAAAACAATTATAATCCCATCATACACAATCTTTACCATCATGAAATCACACTTCAGACAGCCTCTTTTGTAAGATTTAGATTAAATTTGACAGTTACAGACTGTGGAAAATGCAAGGCAGAGTCTGAAGTGGTGTAAATATAATTTGTTATGTATTTAGCAGTTTTAAATACAAATAGCCAGGAAATGCATGCAACTGTGATACGTGAGAGCACTTTTCTCCTTGGCCACAATCTTGGTTTCTCCTCAGTTTCTGATTTCTAGTTAATGTTCATGTGTTTGCCAGAGAAGGAAGAGAAACTGCCAGATGCTCTATTGCTATGTCGATTAATTGTATAATATTCGGAAAGGCACCATTTCTCATACCATTTAACGGCTTCAGTAAGAGTGTAGAGCATAAAGGTCACCACAAACTTTCCAGTTCCAAGACCTAATTAGCTAGAGGCTAGACAGTAGCAGAAATCCCCTCTTGTCAACCCTTCCTGCTTTCATGTAAGGGCATTAAATTCTTTTTATAGTGTGGTTAAGATTGGACAAGAGGTGGAAGATGTAGATTCTGTGAGGAATTGTGGAACTATCTACTTTTATAAGAAGATTAGAAAAACAGATTTTTAAAATTGTAATAGGCCAGTAACTGTAGGTATACGAGTGTGCTCATTTGCAAACTACTGAAAGATAATATCTAAGTATCACAAATAGTTAAGAAGGCAAATGGTATGTAAGCCATACCCAAAAGGGCGTGGAACTTAAGAGTGAGATCATATCTGGAGTGCTGAGTACAGTTTAGGTTTCCTTACCTATGGCAGCTTCAGAAGATTGAATTTTGGAATAAGAGGATGGATATTGAATGGAAATAACCCTTTATTCTCTGCAGTTTAGATGAACAAGAGGTGATCTTGTTTAAATATGTTGTATTCTTGAAGAGCATGACAAGACAGCCACTGAAAGGCTGTTTTCCTGGCTGGGACCTTTGAATTATGATAAGGGATTGTAATGAAGAGAAACTTCTTCATTCAGAGATTTTAATGTTTGAACTTCCCTACATCATGGGATGCTATGTTCTTGGGTCTAGTCAAGACCGAGAAGATAACTGTCCGAGGGTGTGGGGATAGGGTGGAAAATTGGAGATGATGTAAAAGATGAGCCACAATCATATTGAAATGAGGAGCAAGCTTTGACTGCCACATGGCTTGCTCCTGCTCTAGCTCTTACGAGTTGCACCCTATTTTGGATGGGATATTGAAGAAATAAAAGTCAAAATTCAGGTTAAACTTTACTAAGGGGAATATTCTGTACACACTATATGCTGTATACTCTTTATAAATGTATCTAGAGTTTTGTCATGCGCAAAGAAATCTTTGAACATTTTCCAACAGTTTGATCAAAGTATACCAAAACAGAATTTTAAACTAAGTATTGATATGCAGATTTTGTTTTGTTCCATTATGAAAAGTTTTTGGTTTTTATTTTGCTTTCTTTCAGGAAATTCAGCAGCAAAGAGCTGCACAGAAACTCATTTACACTTTTAATCAAATGAAGCCACAAACCATTCCTTACACTCCACGGTAAGAAGCTGGATTTATCAAATATGTTACACTGTGCAACTCTGTGTAGCATCAAAGATATCACACCATTCGATGGTTTCACCAGCACTCAGTTCTGAATGGATATCTAAAACCTACCCCAGTTCCATTCCAAAATATTAGGTACATCAAAAAACCTTGATAGTATTTTAAAACAGCGGAATTTCTCCAAAATGTGGCTAAGTGCCATGGTGGCGAGTTTAGTGGAGGGTGTTGCCTTGTGATGTGAAACGACTTTTCTCACATAGTTCTCCAGTGCTGGTTAAGTACATACCATGCCTGCATGGTGCCACCCTTGTCTAATGGTACGCTTATTGACAGTGAAAGTGCTTGGTGTAACTGGGACTTTACAACATTCACGCTGTGGGCAACATATTTAAACCCCAGCTGTGCACCATTTCACGTGCTTCCAGCCTAGTCTGAAGTAGCCACCCAGGTCAGTGCAGCATTCACAGTTCAGGGAAATGTGCAGCAATGCTGCAAAAAAGTTAATTATCTTCTGTGCTCCAGAAGGATAAATCCATCTTCTCTTTGCTATCGAGCATTGTACCTCTGCAACTGAACCCCCCCAACAACCAACCAAGGCTCATGGCCTACCACTCTCACTATTGCATGCCTCATCTTCCATTAATGGGTCTCAGCCATCCCAACCCTCCCAAGCTACTCACTGTTTCTGTCCTCTGCGCTACCTGCTCATTCATTCAGCTCTCTTTCCTGACTGTAGGGGGGGGGGACCTAATGACTCCTAATTGACCATTTGATTGGATCTCAGACAGGGTGTTTGCTAAATAAGCCGGTGCCACATATTGTAGGTCTGACATTGATGTAGCACAATGCTATGCACCAACATATCCACTGTTCCATTTTGGCAAAATCCATAGCTTCGGAGTGAAAGGATGACCTGTTAGAACTGAGATAAGGAAGAATTCCTTGAACCAGAGGGTCGGTAATCTGGGAAACTAATTGCAATCTAGGGAACTATTCAATACAAAAGGCTGTGCATGTCTGGTCATTGAATGTATTTAAGACAGAGATAGATTGGTTCTTGATTGGTAAGGGGATCATTGGTTATGGGAGAAGGCAGGAGAATGGGTTTGAGAAACATATCAGCCATGATTGAATGGCAAAGCAGAATTGATGGGCTGAATGGCCTAATTCTGGTATTATGGTCTCATAGTACATCAAAATCTACCTGGTTTTATATCTGCTAAGGTAATGATGTTGTGAGCATCCAAGTAAGTGTAATGTGCAAGTGAAAACATGCTACAGCCCTAAGCTGCACCCTGTTCTGATGCATGAAATGGATGCCTGCACCTGCATGCAGCAGTATTGCATTGCAATGTGTTGGGGAACCTGAAAGTGCAGCATTGAAGTGGTGACTTGCATTAATGAGTCCCAAATGCCACCTAATGAGGCAGGTGCTTTGCCTTTGGCCTTGGGCAGAGGCTGCAGGTGGTCACTGCCCACGTAGCATGAGATATTGGCGAATTCTCACCAAGGTGGATACCCAGAGATGACACTGGTCAATTGCACTGCATGGTATCTGCTCAGTCCTTTAAGTTGGAATTGTCATCACCTGGTCTTTCTATTGCCTAAAAAAGTAACAGGGAGAAAGTGAGGACAGCAGATGCTGGAGATCAGAGTCGAGAGTGTGGTGCTGGGAAAGAACAGCAGAGGAGGCAGCATCCGAGGAGCAGGATAAGCATAAGCCCTTCATCATTCCATTCCTGATGAAAGGCTTATGCCTGAAACATTGACTCTCCTGCTCCTCACATGCTGCCTGACCTCCTGTACTTTCCCAGCACCACACTCTTGACTAAAAAAGTAGCAGCTTGCAAATAAATAGGGCAAAACTAGGTAATAATGAGATTTAGTACATCCAAAACCGCCCTCACTATTCACTCACAAGTTTTTTTTTATCTTGCTGTTAAAATCTATGTGGAAAATCTGACTTATTTTTCTCAGCATTGAGAATCTCATTGTTTTTATTCTCATCATATTTTCCTAATTGTGGAATCATTCTCACATCATTCAGAGATTGAGAAAATTCAGCCTCATTTCTTAACCATCATTCAACAATGTCAAGTCTGGTAGTTAAAAATCTCATGCAAGAAACTAGTGAGCATAAATCAAGGCACAATACCCTGGTGCTGTACTGAAGGTATGCTGTCTTTTACATGTAAAAGATACCGCTATCATTTGAAAGAGAGCACGGGAGCTTTCAGCAGCATCCTTAAAAGCAGATTAAGAGCTCATTTATTTTAGTGCTATTAATGGGGTTGCACAAAATGGCTGCTGTGTGTCCAACTATGCATCGATACCAATGGCGTTCTTTGGAACGCCCTGAGGTCATGAAAGGCACTTTATAAATGCAGGTTGTTACTTTAAATGCTACCTAATATCTCGACAGTGGCTATTCTCACCAAAGTGGATTCTGAAATATATGGCTGCTAGGAGTGACAGCGTGCCTAAGTCATTCAGTCATTTTGGTGCACTTCTGCCCTAGTTTTGACTGATCAGTAAGTCAGAAAATACAACTCCACCTGTTTAAAGAAACTAACATTGTTTTGCTGTTGCATTTGGTGCTCTTGAATTGTCCCCACATTGCAAGATGCAAATGGAAATAACAATTCACAGTGGTAGGAATTCCAACATAAAATGATTGCTGCTATAACCAGGATAACAAAATTCCTCTTGTAGTAAGGAGAATACATTGGCTAACTTACCAACCCACCAATAAAACAACAAAATGGCAATATTGTGAAATGGCACAGTGCAGAAAAGAATATGCTGTTAAATAACATTTGTGTAAAATGTGAGCCGGTAGCTAATTTCAAATGAAGATTTTCATTGTCTGATTTTATATTTCAATGGGAATTGCAAAGTATCTTATGTTTTGACCAACTGCTTCTCATATCACAGTTTTTCCATTATATCTCAGTTTGTAACACAGTAGCAAAGGTAGTTCAAATATTCTTCATAAATTTTATGCTAGACATTAAAATAGTTACACTTTTCAGTTAAAAACACATCTTTGTGCTCACAGCACAAAACACTTAGGAATTTATTGATAGATTTTCGGATTGAATCTTATTTGGGGAATGCACAGTGTCATATTCATATGGCGGACTTTTCCCAGCATTTGGGCGGTTGGAAAAAAACAAGAAATATGGGAGAATGTGGCAACAATATTAAAATGAGATTCTTGACATTGAGAAAAAAAGTTTTCCCTTAAGGTATTGTCATTTTGGTGAGAAACTTGCTGGTAAGCAGTGAGGACCTGATTTCTATGAATTTGCATCTCAGTATTATGTAGTCCTCACTTTCTCCATCTCATTGTTAGTTAATCTCACCCAGTTTATTTGTATTTTGCAATTCTCCCAGATACCGGTGAGAAACTAGCTGGTGTCAGTTCCCAATCTGAAAGCCTGAGTGGTTACCTATTGGCTGCAGCTCTCTGGTATCTTTTCTGGGTGTCCATGTCAGCCATCATCCACAGACATTTGAGGGCATGTGTCATGGGCAGTGACTGTCTTTGTTTCTCTATCCACAGCATCATCATGGCCAATCTTGGACTACTTTTAAAACCACTTCAGCAATCAGCTTTGGAATTCACCAACACCTTACACTGCAATGTTCCTACCAGTTCATTTTGCACCAAAGGCACTCATCCATGTTGTCTGTCTGTATAGGCTACAATTTGCTTTCTTACATTCATGTACTTTGTGTTTACTTGGACAGACAGCATTTCAGCCTTGCCCTGCCTTTTAGCACAGATAAAACGTCAGGTAGCTTGTCATGCATTTCCGCACTGAACAGTCAACGGGTGGATATTCCCCCTATGGCACCAAACTACATCAATGTCACACTTACAGCAAGTGCCAGCAGTTTCCAAGACTAAGCAAATGGCCACATCTGAAAGTCCTTCTTAATTGAGTGAAAGGAGTCTGTGGTCATTTGAGGAATGCCACCACATTTAGTCAAGAGCATTGTCCAAACTGAGTCAAGGGGTTCGGCCAGAATTAGCACTACACAACTTTGGAGTCTTGGGCAATAAACATTAAGGGGGGTTATTAGGGGAGGTTGAGAGAGGAAAGTGGGAAAATCAAATGTGAGAATTGGGTCCATTGCATTGGGATGCAGAGAGGATAATGACTGATACCAAACCACTTGAGATGGTATTCAACCAGTCTTTAAAGATTAATTTGAAGGAACATCTTCAAGGAGAGAAGAGAGGTGGAGATGTTTCACAAGAAGAATCCAGACTGTATGACCGGAGCAGCAGTTTAGTGAGCACCTCAAGAGGCACAGATATGCTGGAGGGTTTGGGCTATAAAGGTTACAGACTTACTTGTAAGCCCTAAGCTTTATTGGTAAATAAGTACTGACTGATCTTCCTGAAATAACTCGTGTTGAAACATATTGAGCCTTCATCGGTCAATTCAGGACTGTCATATTTGTTCTTGAATAACTTCCATAGAGTATTGATCATTTGGTAAAGCTAAGAGAAGAAATTATAACTTTCTTGACCCACAAGAAGCAGTGGGTACCTTAAAGTGTGGCAAAGACTTCAGTTCGAACACATCGCATACTGTGGAGTATTCACTCCATCTGTATGTGATTCCACTGCCAATCCTGAGCTCCCAAGGGATGGGGAGAGTCCACTTCTGGATGTGTGGAATAGTTTCAGGAAGATTGTCATAAAATGAGTTGGGGGTGGTAGAGATTATGGTGGCCTGAAGGATCGGAGGGTGCTAGGGTGTAGGTCAAAGCCCTTAGGGGAGGTCAGAGGCCTATGACGGGAAAAGATCAAATGCCTGGTGTGAAGTGTGGGAGATTGGAAGCCTTAGGGTTGGGGATGGGAGACAGTTGGATGCCTGGTGGGGAGATCAGGTTCTTGGGGAATAGGGAAGTTCGGTGGCCGTAGGTGGGGCGTAGAAGAATTCAGAGCCATTGGTTGTCATGGCAGATCAGAAAGCTGTGGGAACAGATCAAGGCATTGTAGAATGGGGGTGGGAACAGGAGTGTGGGATGGTGGTTGATTAGAACGGGTTTGAGGGGAAATGGTACCTAATTATGGGTTTGTTAAAACAAGCACACTGAATTGAACAGGTAAATAGAAAGACAAATATCTCTTGATCCAACAGTCCTTCACCTAGGTTCAACTTCATGAATCAAGGGATATCCAGCTGTCTTGTATTTAAGTTGTCTACCTGCCTCTTGGTGGTAGATTGGTAACCAGCATTCTGCCTTGCTTTCATTAACCCAGTTGTAGGCAGGATTCAGACTTTTGACACTTTAGCATAGCATCTGTCCTTTGTGCCACAGAATGGAAATCCTACCCTGCTTTTTCTCACCTCAGTAGCTGAGTAAAGCTGAGGCCAACTGTTAGGCTCTTATTGACATCTAATCTGAGATCAGCTAATTTATCAAAAATGGGCATTATTCCCAGGCTCTTTGAGGCCTTTATGGCTCAATAGGACATGAGGCAGGGCCCAACTATCAGGAGATCTGTGAAATGACGCCTTGAGAAAAGGCAAAGGATTTACTTTAATAAACTAAAAATGTCACTTCTTTCTTTTATGAGGTTTTTGGAAGTTTTCCTGGTTTATTGCCATTCTGCTAATCAGTGGTTGACAATGGAAAAGTACATGAATGGTCAGTTCAGAAAGTACAACAACAACAATGGAGATGAGTTAATTCCGACAAATCTGCTGGAGGAGACCATGTTAGCTTTTTCTCACTGGTCGTATGAATACACACGAGGGGAACTACTAGTGCTGGACTTGCAAGGTTAGTGTGGGGTGTTTGAACAAAATTACAACGGCTTGTGTCTTTCTGTATTTTATGGAAGGTTTTCTTTTGTATATTTGTATCCTCCAGGGTTGAGCAAAAACTACTAGGCCACTTACCACCCCAGAGCTGACCAACTACTGGGCAGTGCAGTGGCTCAGTGGTTAGCACTGCTGCCTCACAGCACCAGCGACCCAGGTTCGATTCCAGTCTTGGGTCACTGTCTGTGTATTTGTACATCATCCCTGCGTCTGCATGGGTTTCCACCGGATGCTTCAGTTTTCTCCCATAATCCAGACATGTGCAGGTTAGGTAGATTGGCCATGCTAAATTATCTGTAGTGACTAGGAATGTGCAGGCTAGGTGGGGGCTGGGTCTAGATCTGGGTGAGATGCTCTTCAGAGGGTCAGTATGGACTTGGTGGGACAAATGTCCTCTTTGCACACTGTACGGATTCAACAAATAACAATTTTAACTTGCTCAACTGAGCAGGCAATGTGGAAACTGACCTAAATTGACAGGGTTAAAAGCCACACAACACCAGGTTATAGTCCAACAGATTTAATTGGAAGCACTAGCTTTCGGAGCACTGCTCCTTCATCAGGTGGTTGTGGACTACACAATTGTAAGACACAGAATTTATAGCAAAAGTTTACAGTGTGAGGTAACTGAAATTATACATTGAAAAATACCTTGATTGTTTGTTAAGTCTGTCATCTGTTAGAATGTTCATGTTAGTTTCACTTCTTTCATATGTAAATTGCAAAACTTTTCTTAAAAGTTACATTCTAAGGTTAACTTTAACAATTGGTGTCAGCCCAGATACTGTTTAAAGGTGTTAGCCCCCTGTGTGCTGCTGTCTGTGCCATAATATTTAGACTGATTCTAATCTAAAAAATGAGTTAACAGTGTCTTACATGGATTCATGCAGTTTGCGAGCATTAAAACGTTAATCCTGGCTGTGCTAGTTGACTCAACTGGTGAAGTATAGGAGCAGGCCATGGATAGATCTTTCAGAGAGTCCAGAGATAATGTGAGGGAGTAAAAACAGAAAACATTTCTGGAGATTCATTACCTCTGAGTGGATAGATAAGAGAGGAATCATACAAGAGTAGTTTCACTCTTGTATGAATAAACTGAACAATTAAGGAGACACAGTGAAGGAGGATGGGGTGCTGAGCCATGACAAAGATTATTGAAATTTCAGAAATAATAAGAAGGGATTGCGTATTTCTGCACTGGATACGTTAATCTCTGGCCCCAAATGTCTATGATGCATATGGATCACTGTTTGGCAAATTGTGTGTGAAACTAGGACATATCTGCTGCTGATGGAAACGTTCTGCCTTTCGCATTGAATGAATTACACTCCAGAATCCTGTTGGTCCTTACTCTTATCCATGTTACTGGGTTCAGAATGTGTCTCACTAAATTGAATCTAAGTGCAGTTCAGTGCTTTGATTGCAATCACTGACCAGCAAGTGTCAAGTCCCTCAGTTCAGTCTAAATTCTTCTTGTACATCTAGATTATAAATAAATATATAATGCAACTGGAAATTTATGTATTTATTATTTTTTAAAATATAGCCTGAATTCAGAATGTTACAAAATGAAAAAATTAACATTTTGGATCAACTTTAACCATCCCCTTCTAGTGGGAATAGATAGCAGCCAGTTGACTTTCCCTTTAACATTTGCCTAGTCTTCCTTTCTACTGGGTTGAAGGATCTTGCAAATAGTTCATGTATTCTTCAATTTGTTTGCCTCTTCTTGCTAAGTATGGATTAAGTTGGCATGTTTTGCTGTGATTGTCCCAGATTAGCAAATGCACCTACTTCATGCTACATGTTATGCCTTAAATCTTTGGAAAATCTGAAATAGATACCTAGAATGTTTACATTTATCTGATAATGTCCATTTAAGTTGCCTCTGCCTTTTAAATTTGACAGCTGCTTCCCACTATTAATCTCAATTTCTCTGTGATCATGATGTTATTATAATTAGTTATGATGTGAGAATTAGAAGCATGAAACTGGAATTTTGGCCCCTATACCATTCAACAGGACCATGGCACCTGGTTATGGCGTCAACTGCACATTTCCACTTAGCCCTGATAACCATCAGAACATATAGCAAAGGAATACAAGGAGGCCATGATTTGAGATCTTCGATGACCTGATAGTCCTCAACACCATTTTTCTGCCTTTTCCCCAACCCTTGTTCCCTTACTGATCAGAAAATCAGTCTATCACAGCCTTCAAAATATTTAATGACACAGCCTCAACAGCCCTCTGTGGTAAATAACTCCACAGATTCACAACTTTCTGATGGAAGAAATTCCTCATCTGTGTCTTAAATGTGTGACCCCTTATTCTGAAATGATATCCTCTGGTCTTAGACTCTCCCACATGGGTAAACAGCTTTGCTGTATCTATTTTGTCAAGTCCTCTAAGAATTCTGAGTGTTTCAGTAAAGATTGTCTCTTATTCTTTTATATTCTAAGGCCCAATCTACTGAACCATTTCTCATATGTCAGTTCCTCTATACCTTCTCGGCACTGCCCTCATGACTTGTCCTCCCTGTCCATCTTCCTTCCCACCGATCCGCTTCACCCTCCTCTCCGACCTTTCACCATAACCCCTACCTTCATCTACCTATCGCACTCTCAGCTACTTTCCCCCCAGTCCCACCCCCTCCCATTTATCTCTCTACCCCCCGTGCTTTTCCAGCACCCACTCATGACTCTGATCTCCAACATCTACAGTCCTCAAAGTTAAAAATCACACAACACCAGGTTATAGTCCACTGGGTTTATTTTGTAGCACTGATGAAGCAGTGATTCTCTGAAAGCTAGTGCTTCCACATTAACCCGTTGGACTATAACCTGGCATTGTGATATTTAACCTAGTTTTAGCAGAACATTCTTACTTTTATATTTCATTTCCTTTGAAATGAAGGCTAACATTCCATTTGCCTTCCCTATTACATGCAGAACTTGGATGCTAGCTTTTTGTGATTCTCAAATCCTTTTATTCTTAGCTTGCTGCAATCTTTCTCTTTAAATAATATTCAGCTCATCTGTTCTTTCTGCCAAAAGGCATAACCTTCACATTTTTTTGCATTATATTCCATTTGTCAATTTTTTTGTCTACTCACTTAACCTGCCCAAATCCCTCTGCAGACTCTTTGTGTCATCCTCATCACTTGCTTTCCCACCTTTCAAGTCATCTGCAAACTTGGCTATAGTACATTCACTTTCTTCATCCTCATCAAAGTCATTAATATCTATTGTAAGTAATATGATCCCTGTGATTCCTTGTCCCAACTTCTGTCACCTAATAGATAGATAATCCTCTATCCAAGCTGATATACTAACTCCAACACCATGGGTTCTTTCTTTATTAAATGTCCTAATTTTTTTTTTTGAGATTAGATTAGATTCCATATAGTGTGGAAACAGGCCCTTCGGCCCAACTAGTCCACACCGACCCTCCGAAGAGTAACCCACCCAGATCCATTCCCCCTAACTATATGGGCAATTTAGCATGACCAATTCACCTAACCTGCACATCTTTGGACTTTGGGAGGAACCCGGAACACCGTGATAAATTATCAACTGCCTTCTGAAATTGACTCTCTTAAAGTCAAGGCTGTATTCACTTCTGCCTTAAAAATATTTAAAGACTAGTCAATGTCACTTTCTGGGGAAAGACTGTTCTAATGACTCATATCCCTCAGAAAGAAAAATATCCTTCTCATTACAGTCTTAAACCAAGTCCACTGATTTTTCCAATCTCTCTCACAACGGTATTACCCTTTTAGTATTTAGCCTGTCACAATAATATCACTTTTAAACTTCAATGAAAAGAAGTCCAACCTGTCCAAACTTTCTTCACAAGGTAATCCCCCATCCTAGATATCAGACAAGTCAACCTTCCTTGAACTGCCTGTAATGCATTTACATCCATTCCTAAATAAGAGGACAAAAACTGTACACACTACTCTAGATTTGGTCAAACCAAAGTTTTACACAACAATCACAAAGCAGCCATACTGTAATATTTCATTCCCCTTACAATAAATGACAACATTCCATTTGCCTTCCTAACCACTTGCTGTACTTACATTTTGCAATGCAACACACTGGAACTTTTTTTATTCATTCATGGGATGTGGGGTATCACTGGTTGGGCCAGCATCTTAATTGCCCATCCGAAATTGTTCCAGGGAAGCTGGTGGTGAGCTGCTTTCTTGAACTGCTGCAATCCATGTACTCTAGGCAGACTTGATTTGCTTTTAGGCAAGGAGTTCCAACATTTTGACCCTGTGACATTGAAAGAATGGTGAAGTGGTGATAGATTTCCAACTCAGGATGGTGAGTGGCTTGAAGTGGAACTTGCAAGTGGTGGTGTTCCCATGTATCTGCTGACCTTGTCCTTCCAGATGGTAGTGATTGTGGATTTGGAAATTGCTACCTTTATGAGTTTCTGCAATGTGTTTTTGTAGATGGTGCACACTCCCAATACTGAATGTCAGTGGTGGAGGGAGTAATTGTTTGGAGATGCAATATCAGTAAATCAGGCTACTTTGTACAGGATGGCGTCAAGCTTGTTGTTGGAGCTGCACTCATCTAAGCAAGTAGGGAGTATTCTATCACACTCCTGACTTTTACCTTGGAGATAGTGGACAGACTTCTGGAGAGTCAAGGGTGAGTTACTCTCAGCCTCTGGCCCACTTTTTGGCAACAATATTTACATGGGTAGTCCAGTTCAGTTTCTGGTCAATGGTAACCCCTAGGTGTTGGTAGTGGGGGATTCATTTTGAAGGGAGATAGTTGGATTCTCTCGTATTAGAGGAGATCATTGCTTGGCACTTGTGTGGTCCTGGTTGGATCAACCTTTTTCCAATAAAAAGCACTGCAAACAGCCTCCAGCATGATGCAAACACAGACATGAAAATCTACCTCACAAATTCTTTGAATGAAAGTAAACAATTACGAAATAACTGTGATCTTTCTTTCCCATTCTATCTCTGCAGGGATGCTTTTACAAATTACATCCTATCTTTTACTTGTTTTAAACAATCATTTGGTAGACAAGTTCAATAAATGTCTTTTATTTCCTCTAAAGGCGTTGGAGAAAATCTGACTGACCCATCCGTTATTAAAGCTGAAGAAAAAGCGTAAGTTAAATTGTATGTGTTTGCAAATTTTTGGCTCAACAATTTTTAATGTTGTCTTAGAAAATTTTACAATCTCTGTGAATGACCTGCATATGAAAAAGTTGAGCTTTCTCAAATAATTAATATGGGCTAAATTATTTCAAATCCCATGATACAGCTAGAACAGAAAAGTGCTGCTTTGCCGGTCAAGGGACCTACTGACATGTTGAAGAGTACATGTTTGTTGTGGCATAGTGATTAGCACTGCTGCCTCACAGTGCCAGAGACCCTGGTTCAATTCCCGCCTCAGGCGACTCTCTGTGTGGAGTTTGCTCTTTCTCCTTGTGTCTGTGTGGGTTTGCTCTGGCTTCCTCCCCCAATCCAAAAATATGCAGGTTAGGTGAATTGGCCATGCTAAATTACCTGTAGTGTTAGGTGTAGGGGAATGGAATTAGTTTCCCTAATTCTTTATCAGACTTTGGTAAGATCACACTTAGAGTCCTGACTCTTGTCCTCAGTTCCCCAACCAATAAAGGTGAGAATGCCATATGCCTTCTTTTTCATCCTATCTAAATGTGTGTAAAATAAGGTCCAATTAGATCAAAGAAATGGTCATTTATGGTTCTTGAGTTTTTCATATTCCACAGTTGATAAAGGTGTACTTCAGTGTGCAGGTGTGTAAAGACTGTGTAAACTCTAACAAATCATTTCCATTTGGAATTGGTCACCAACATTTTTTTACTGAAAAATGGGACCGAGGGCTGACTGTTGTCAGTTAGTGCATCAATTAGAGCTATTGTAGTTAATTAAAATTTTACTCGGTGTAAGCACACGTAACACTGAAAATTCCATGTGGAATTTTAAAAGGCTGAAGAGCATTAAAAGTAATCATATTACATTCTCCATTTGCATAATAAAACATCTGAAGACACTTGACTAGAGAATTATAGAGCAAGATTGATACTGAAGCACATAAAGCAGACACCGAAAGTTTTGACAAAGACATGGATGACCATTTTGCGTGGGAGAAATCTGTCTTCAGGAACCTTATCTTTCAAAATGGCCACCCGCACTTAAGATTTTCAGTCCATAATTGGGCTGGTTTGGCAGATGGCCTGGGTGATCTAGCAAGAGCCTAGAAAGCTGCACTTTCCAAGTCAGGCTGGTTGGAAAGTCTGTCTGAAGCTCCAGCACTGTGATCAAAGTTTGAAAATAAAATTAAAAGATTCTCTTCTGCTTATTCCCTCTCAACTTGCATATGCCCCTTACTCCATCCATACTATCAAATACCTCTCTATCCATATCCACAGCTTTCATACTGTCTATGCTACCCTTGGCTCATTTACCCATCACCCATTATCCTTTGTAACCTGTGCCAGTTTATACCCATCTATCCATAGTCCTTTACTGCCTGATGTCACCCTATACCTCCAACCAACCTTATGTGCCATTATAAGCCCTATGACAACTCGCCCCTCTGACAACTCATACTTCCTGCCCACCACACTTTGTCCTCCCCTGTTCACATCAACTTATCTAGTCTTCAGCGCTGGAAATGTGTTGCTGGAAAAGCGCAGCAGGTCAGGCAGCATCCAGGGAACAGGAGAATCGACGTTTCGGGCATAAGCCCTTCTTCAGGAATGGGGAAAGTTTGTCCAGCAGGCTAAGATAAAAGGTAGGGAGGAGGGACTTGGGAGAGGGGCGTCGGAAATGTGATAGGTGGAAGGGGGTCAAGGTGAGGGTGATAGGTCAGACTGGGGTGGGGGCGGAGAGGTCGGGAAGAAGATCTCAGGTTAGGAAGGCGGTGCTGAATTTGATGGATTTGACTGAGACAGGGTGGGGGGAGGGGAAATGAGGAAACTGGTGAAATCTGAGTTCATCCCTTGTGGTTGGAGGGTTCCTAGCCGGAAGATGAGGCGTTCTTCCTCCAACCGTCGTTTTGTTGTGGTCTGACGATGGAGGAGTCCAAAGACCTGCATATCCTTGGTGGAGTGGGAGGGGGAATTGAAATGTTGAGCTACAGGGTGGTTGGGTTGGTTGGTCCGGGTGTCCCAGAGGTGTTCTCTGAAACGCTCCGCAAGTAGCCGGCCTGTCTCCCCAATATAGAGGAGGCCACATCGGGTGCAGAGGATGCAATAGATGATATGTGTGGAGGTGCAGGTGAATCTGTGGTCTTCACCATGAGCAAACTTCAGAAGACAAGCTGCAAGTGTCTATTGATAATATCATTATTGAAAAAACATACTCTTTTGGATAATGCAAAAACGCCAATGCATTCAATGCCCTCCAACAAGCCCCTTATGAAAGCAAACATTCACTTTGGTACTTAGCCCTGAAGTGTTTAATCCCTTATGTCAACATATGTTTCCATTCAATAAGCAATTGCAAGTTGTCATTAAAATGCTCACTTGAGAGACAGTCCATTGTGAAAATGATAGTTTGGGAAATTAATAATACAGCATCCCACATAATCCAAAAGCACCACCTAATCCCACCATGAAACCTAGTGTCCTCTACCTATCCCCCAGACCTTCAGATAATTGAATAATTCATACAATTTCTGTGGGGGTTCTGCTGATCTTCTACTTAAGTTATAACGAGAAATTGCAAGAAATATCCCAGCGGTTCAAGTTCTTTGTTCTTAAATTCCAGAATGTTGGAAGAAGGTTTGAAATGCATAGCTTATACAGCAGACTATTGAAGAATCAATAAATCTAGTTGAAAACATGCTTAGTAAATATGAATAACATCTCTTTGATTATTTTCCACACACGTAATTTTCTTTAACAAAATCTTCACACATTTGTTTGATACTTAGATCACGAGAAATGGTGTTTGGACCGGCTAACCTAGGAGAAGAAGCAATCAGAAACTTTACAGTAAAACATCACTGTAACACTTGCTGCAGAAAACTAAAACTACCAGGTCAGTTCATAATAGGGCATTTCACAATGAAGACTTGCATCTAGCATGGGTGGAATTGGGTACAGAAGACTGAGATTGGGTTGCAGAAGAAAGGAGGGCTATGAATGCTTTCCCTGTTGTTTGATTGGGTTAATTTGATTTGATTCATTATTGTCACATGTAGCGAGATACAGTGAGAAGTATTCTTTTACTAACCAGATAGATCATACCCTACATAAGCACATTGGGGTAATTTGGGTGGCATGATGGCTCAGTGGTTTGCACTGCTGCCTCACAAATCCAGGGACCTGGGTTTGATTCCACCATCAGGTGACCTTCTGTGTGGAGTTTGCACATTCTCCCCGTGTCTGCATGGACTTTATCTGGGTGGTCCAGTTGCCTTCCACAGTTAAAAGATGTGTACGTTAGGTGGGCTAGTCATTCTAAGTTGCCCATAGTGACCAAAATGTGCAGGTTGGGTGAATTAGCCATGGGAAATGCAGGGTTACAGGCATTGGGTGGATCTAGGTGGGATACTTTTCAGAGGGTCAATGTGGACCTGATAGGCTAAATGGTTTACTTCAACAGTGTAAGGATTCTGTGATTCTAATGGAACAGAATGCAGAATATAATGTTTCAGCTGCAGGAAGGGTGCAGAGAAAGATCAACTTTCATATATGAGAGATCTGTTCATAAGTCTGATAACAGAGGAGAAGAAGCTCTTCTTAAATCTTCCTGGTTTTGAACAAAGGAAGAACATACAGAACATACAGTTCACAATGTCACCTTCTGATGGGTGAGCAATGGTATTGTGAATCCATTTACATTTTCAAGGAGTGCTTTTCTAGGGCAATTTTTCAAAAGTGTATTAGGCTGGACAATGCTGTTGATATATCTATGAAAAAGATAGAATATATTCAGCAATGTACTTATTCTGTCACTGCTCAAAACAAGTGGAGTAATTCATCTATTTTGCTTTTTTAGCCCTTCATAAGATCCTTTCTGTTTACCTGCAGATCTGAGAAGAAACTTTTATAACCCAAGCAAAGTAAACCCTCCTGGTGAAGATGATCATTCAACTGCTAAGACAAGTCTGTGACTTTTGGCTTTCTATTTTTTCACAAGGAAGAAACCTAGAACCTACTTTATGGAAATGAAGAATGCCTAATCACATGGAATGTTTAACATAATATTGCAAAAGTACAAACTATTACTCAATACCTATTCAGCAATTGTGAAACTGCCATTGTTAGTATCATGCCAGTAATGTTTATACTTAAATTTTGGATTTGTTTCATATTCAAAAACATCTGCAAGCATTGCAATTCAAAGAAGTCCACCACAGCACCTATTTTATCAAATGCTTAATGAACAACTGTTCAGATTAATTTTGAATGAAATGTAAACCTTGTAAACCTTGGTGACAATCTCAACAGGGAAACTGGTAGGCTTCTCTGTTACAGAATGAGTTAACATGGTTTAATGTTTCCTCATAACTTGCCTTGAAATATTGAAAAATGGCTGGAAATCCCTTAGACATTGATAACTAGAAAAAAAATGAGAATTTGATATTAAAAGTAGGGCCTATGGTAGTGTTGAAAATGTGTTGCTGGAAAACGCAGTAGGTGAGGCAGCATCCATGGAACAGGAGAATCGACACTTCGGGCATTCCTTGGATGCTGCCTGACCTGCTGCGCTTTTCCAGCAACACATTTTCAGCTCTGATCTCCAGCATATGCAGTCCTCACTTTCTCCTATGATAGTGTTGTAGAACACAGTAATCTAGAGGTTCAGGTCAATAATTCTTTGAAGTTTGCATCACAGGTAGACAGGGTGGTTAAGGCATTTAGCAGACTTGCCTTAATTGCTCAGACCTTTATGTATAGGAGTTGGGACATTATGTTGAGATTATATATGAAGTTGGTGAGGCCTCTTCTGAAATATTGTGTCCAGTTCTGGTTGCCCTGTTATAGGGAAGATATTAAATTGGAGAGTGTTCAGAAAAGGTTTACCAGAAATATGTTGATGGGAATAGAGATTTTGAGTTCTAAAGAAAGGCTAGATAGGTTGGAGCTTTTTCATTGGAACATAGGAGGTTGAGGGGTGACCTTATAGAGGTTTTAAAAATCATGAGGGGTATAGATAAAATGAATGGCAGATGTCTTTTCCCTAGGGTGGGATATTTCAAGATTAGAAGGGCATATTTTTAAAGTGAAAAGAGAAAGATTTTAAAAAGATGTGATGGGCAACTTTTTTATATGGACAGTAATTCATGTATGGAATGAACTTCCAAAGGAAGTAGTGGATGTGGGTGCAGTTACAATGTTTAAAAGACGTTTGGATAAGTACACGGATAAGAAATGTTTGGAGGGAAGTGGGCCAAGTGCAGGCAGATGGGACTAGTTTAGTTTGGGATTATGGTTGACATGGACTGGTTGGACCAAAGGGTCTGGTTCCATGCTGTATGACTCTATGACTCTATAATCAGTTAACAAGACACTACACGTTAACATAAGAAGGACGTAAGAAGTAGAAATAAGAGTTGGCCACTCAACCTCATGTGTCTACACTGCAAATTTTGAATATTTTGATCATCACTTGAATGTATGTTTTTATTTTAATTTTAATCCTTATTCTAATTCTGAATATTGTGAAACTTTGACCATTACAGTCAACATCTGGCTGATGTTCATGTGCACTCAGTTGTGATTTATATTGTGAAACAAATTATTTTCTTTTTCCACAATATAATGCCCAGAAAATTACCTCCTGGGAGAAAGAGATTCTGCTACAGCTGTTTTGTTTCCTTTATAAATGACCTTATTTAATACAGTTTCATATTTAAGAAGGAAAGTATAACAGCAGCTTGAATTTCAGCCAAGAATTCTCTTGGTTCCTTATTATCGATTTGCCTTTCCTATCAGCAACTGATTGCAGTTTCCTGTGTGTGCTCAATACTGTCTCCAGGTCTGGCTATGCTCACAGTCAATTACCAATAATTGTCCCATGAGTGAACTCTGGACATCAAAGTGATAAAAGTGACAACAGTATGATCAAAAAGGTATTACTCAGCAATAGTCTGTTCACTGATGCTCAGTTTGGATTTGGCTAGGACCATTTGCTCCAGACTTCAGTAAGCCTTAGTCTAAGTGGGTTAAGTGTTTAATTACGTGATGTGCCATGAGATCAGGACATAATTTGACTGAGTATGTTACCAAGGAACCATAGAAAAATTGAAGTCATTGAGTTTGTGCAAAATCTCTCCACAGGTTTGAATCATACTTTACACAATAGAAGATTGTTGTGGTTGTTATACATAAATCATTTCAGAGTTATATTACAATCTATCTGTTCAATGATGCTATTACACACCTCTGGAAAAGGTGGGACTTGAACCCAAGTCTCCTAGCTCAGAGGTAGGGACACTACCACTGCACCACAACAGCCCACCTCTTCTTAGGTATATAAACAGCAAAACTGTGGTAAGAGAAGATGTGTGTTCAGTTGACAACTATTTACACATGGAGGTGGGGACATAATTGAGGAGTTAAATTAATATTTTTACATCTGTTTTTACCAAGTAGCAGATGCTGCACAGATCATGGTGAATAAGGAGGTCTTTCAAATACTTGAAAAGTTTAACATTGGTAAGGAGGAAGCTTTGGATAAGCTACCTCTCCTTAAAGCTGATTGATGCACAAAGACCAAAGGTTGTGCATCTAAGAATACTGAAGGAAATGAATGGTAACAATGGATGCACTGTCCCTAATTTTCCAATCTTCCTGAGACGGGGGGATGGTGCTAGAGGTCAAAAGAATTGCAAATGTTGTTGAAAGTAACAGAAAGGGTTGATGAGGGTAATGCTGTTGAAGTGATTGATATAGACTTCCAAAATGTATTTGATAAAATGCTAAAGATATGCCTTGTGAGAGAAACTAGAGCTCATGTCATAAAAGAGACAGTATCAACACACCTATAAAATTGAGTGACATAAACAAATAGTAGTGATGAATAGTTTTTTTGAAATGAAGGAATACATGTAGTGGATCTCCCCAAGTTCAGTGTTGATATGTATTAATTATCCAGAATAGCTACAGAGAGCACCATTTTTAATAAAGATTATATGAAACTTGGAAGTATTGGAAACTATGATGTCAATCTTCAGAACAGCATAGACAATTTGTTTGAATGGGTGTCAAATAGAAAGATCATACTTAACGCAGAGAAATGATTCATTTTGGTAGGAAGAATGTGGAAAGTTAATAGAAATAAAGGCTACAATTCTAAAGGGGATGCAGGAGCAGAGGAACCTGGATATATATAAATCCTTGAAGGTAGATTAGTTAAGAGAATGGTTAAGAAAGTATATGACATCTCAGTTTTTATTAAAAGGAATATTGGGTATAAAAGCAATGAAAATGTGTTAAATTTGTAGAAAATGCTGGATCTTCCCCATTGTGTTCAGTACTGTGTTCAGTTCTGGGCACCACACTTCAGGAAGGATTTGAAGACTTGAGAAATGGTGCAGAAAAGATTCACAGGGATGGTTCCAGAATTTAGGAATTTGTGTCGGTTTGGAGAGAAAAAAAAACTTAAGATGAGGTTTGATAAATGTATTCAACATCATGAGGGGTCTGGACAGAGCAGATGATGAGACACTTCCTGTAGAATGATCAAGAGCTAGGAGATACAAATTTAAGGATAAATGCCAAAAGAAGAAATAACAACATAAGGAGGTTAAGATCTGGAATTCACTGTCTGGAAGTGTTTTGGAGACAAGTTCAGTTGAGGCTTTCTAAAGGAAACCAGATCATGCTCTGAGAAAGTCAAGAAAAATGGTATGAGGTGATCTGCTCCTTCAGATTCCAGAGGGAAGCTCCTGATTGATGTGGGCATTGACAAGAAAGTTGGAAGAATGGGCTAAGATTGGCAGTAATTAGGTTTTCAATATCACAGAAAATCTCCTATTCTCAGTCAAGTGTTGAATGGAAAGATGAGAATCTCACTAGCGAGCTGCAAGTTAAACAAGATGGAGAAGGGAACAGAAGGGTTTCCTTGGTGCTGTAACCAGAGATGAGACAAGAATTCACTGTCTTTAACGGACAGCATATCTGTACATTTTTCCACAGGAAATACTGAGGAAGCAGTTGCATTTAAAGATCAAGGCAAACATGGTCAATTGTTGTCAAAATCAAGCTGGTTTCCCATAGTCTTTTTAGAGAGGAAAATCTACCATCCCCACATGGTCCAGTTAACAAATAATATCTGTCTTCAGATGTACAGCAAATTGATTCATGCTTAACTGGCCTCTGAAATGGCAAAATATGCCAATCGGTTGTGGATGACTACCAGGGAATGCTTAAAAGGAATTAAAATGCATAGATTAACATCACCCTCTGCACCTTCAGCAACACACCCAGCCTCATGCAGTTTATATATTTAATACATAAGTAAAGTTAATGCAAGCACGTGTTGAGTGACAGTCAATTCCTCATATGCTAACAGGTGCACAATTGAGTAGAATGTGTCACTGCTTATACAGAGTTCAGATGGATGCTTCTACTGAAATATGAAGCAACTAGTACAAGAAATGGGTTCTGGGTAATCCAAGATGAAGGACAGGAGAAAATTGTGCTGGAAGAGCTCTCTCTTGTTTTAAAGTGTTTTAAGGGTTAGAGCTGATTTCCTTGATTGCTTGGAGCAAGTAGTAATTACTGTTTTATAAGCTGTTACATTGTTTTGAAACTTTGGAAAAAAAGATCAAACAATGATACGATAAAACAAGAGAAGATGCAGGGACCACATGGGAGGTGAAAACAAGCAGTGAACTTGTACAGGTAGTTCTTCTATAATGCAATGGTTGCATTCTTGTGCAACCCAGCATTACAGAAAAATCACACTTTAGAAACAATGCTTATAGTGTTGATGAAGTAATCGCATTATAATCAACACATTGTAAAAGTTTGCGCTTTAGAAAGTGTCCCCAATTCATCAATCACGTTACAGTGAATTCGCATTAACAACATGTGTTTTATCGCAGAACAACCTATACAGCTGTCTGACCAGGCAGTGAACTTTCACAGCTGACTCCTCTGCTCTGTAGTTTCAACTATCTCCAGACATTGAGTTCCATGTAAGAAAAATAAATAAACAAACAATGAAATTTACAGCGGGTTTCAATGGTTTGGTGGGGGAGTCATTTAGACTTAAGAGGCTGGACCTGTGATTTAATCTGGGAAGTGTGACTGCTGTTTCCTTCCTTCATTATCCAATCAACAAGTGTGTGACAGAAGTGGAAATGTGAGAGTGTATTTATGACAAACTGTGCCCTCAGAAGGTCTTCTTCCTTTCCCTCCCACTACATCTCTGCAGTTTCAGGCTTCGCTGGCAAGATGGAGTGAACGTCCCTGCAATAGAGCTCATTGGCCTTGAAGATTTGATTGGGTGACCCTGGGGTGTTTCTGTTTACAGGGCCCAGGAATGCTGAGAATGTCCTGCCCAAAGCAGTTTGAACTCCCACTGAGCTGAGGGCAGGTGAAAGTGGAAGGTAGGGTTTTTGGTTGGCCCTTTATGCGTTTCCTCATCCAGCTGATTACCTACTGGCACTGCCATGCCTCCTTTTGAAGAAGGGGCATTGGAGTGAGGCACAGGTCCTTCCTCTCCTTCTTGCTTTACAGTTGCTGCTGAGAACCATTGGCTGCAGTGATGCGTTGTTGGTCTGAGCGCATACCCCAACATGCAGGATTAGTCGTCTGGGGTTGGGTAGGTGAGAATGAATGAATCAAGATGTTGCATACAATAGTGTGTATGGTAGACTAAGAGGTATGGAAGGAAGTGTGTGCAATAGCAGTGATTGAATGTTAGGTATTTACTCTTGTGGAGCACAGATGATCATTGGAGTAGAACTCAGGGTGACCAACTACCCCAGATTTTCTGGGACACTCCATTATTTGAGCTGCTCATCCTGCATTTGATTGTCAGCATCTGGGATGCTATTTATCTTCTATTTCTGACCAAATGATTGTTCTCCTACAATGCTGTCATAAACTTGCAAGGTAAATGCTAGTGTTGTAACTGTGCTCTGTATACTGTTGCTAGATTGTCAAAAGTCTGCTCCATTTAGTATATAATGCCACACAACATATTGGAGTGTGTCCTCAATGAGAATATGTGACTCAGTCTTTCTAGACCAATGTTACTCCTACTAATACTGTTATGCATTGTTGCATCTGTGAAAATTATGGCATATGATGAAGCATATAGCATGCCTGCATGATCGGCCCCAGAAATACATATTGGAAATGCCATTTTGGATATAGGGTTGTTAACCAGCCCAATTACTCACCCATGGAAACAAGGCAAATGGATGGGATTGGAATCCAGCCATGATCTCACTCAATTGGGCAACAAGCTCTAGGGGCTGAATAGTTTACCCTTGTTCCCATGTTTTTCTATGCTAAATAATAACCTGGAGCTTTGGGTACTGTCGAGACATTTTGCACTTTCCATATAAAAAGACACACAAATAGTTTTAGAATGATTTATTATACATTTTATTGTCTTTATTCTTCATTCTTCATTAAAGGAACATAAACATAGATTGTCATTTACAGTAAACATTCAGAAATATTTAATGTGCATTAAGAAGACTTCTACTATTGTTAAACTATTCTGCTTACAGAATTCAAAATGCCAATATTTTCAAATACAAGGTAACTTAAAACTTTTAAGTATTTGCAGTTTACTTAACAGAACAAACATAAGTTTTTTTTGTAATATATACAAGAAAACAGAAGACTGAACTCTTATGGTGCCTCCCCCCTCCCCCCCCCCCCCCCCCCAGTGCATTAGGAAACCTCTGTAGCAAAGGCTTTGAATACAAACTCTTCAGACTCCTTCCAACTCATTCTCATTAACCTTTAAGAGTTATGGCAAGGATAAGTTAAATGAACTTTCCTGATTTGTAGGCAGTCATTTTTCTCTGTATATTAAAATGTTGCTATCCTTTCTCTTTATTCTTATTGAGAAGCCTAGATAAAGTTCAAAGTTCAAAGGCCCATAGTGCAATGTCACTAGCATAGCTGAAGTGTAGGAAAATATTACTTTAGTTAAACTAGTGAACCTTTTCCGATTGTCTCAATTTTCTTTAGCAGGTTCTATGATGTGATTCAGTTTTTAATATTAACACAGTTCAGCTGCCATAAGAAACCCAAAGTATCCATGGATTGTAATATTGTAAATGATTTTAGAAGATTAACAATTTAGCTATTTTCAAAATGGAACATGAATTCTGTTTAATTTTAATAGTTTATATTCCTATCTATTCTGTAATAGTTAATGTAGAATCATACCATTACAATCAATATCCAGTTTATTTAAACACTACTTCTTATTAATCATTACAAATATTCATGTTTTGAAGGCTGTTAACAGGGTTACAATTCAGTAAAATAGAAAATAAAATGCTAATAGTTGAATATAAATTTCAGTAAAATGTAAAATCTACAATCCAGTTTTAATCAAGGAATGGTACTGATGTGCTGCCATAGTCATTCAGAAATGAGTAAGTATGATGCAATAGTCATGGAAATCAGAAGAGATCGTAAAACATTGTAACTGAAAATGAAAATTTCTGAAATGATATGATTTTATTTTATTTCATCCAAATACAGCCACCTCATAGGCATATTCAGCATGTTCATTTAGCACAGCACATCAATGAAATGTGATTTTTCAAGTGCAACAATGAACAGGTAATGGACAGATCAGTGAAATTCTATGATCCACTGTTTTTGGGGCATGAACAGTAGAAACTTGAAAAACTCACTTTATGAACATAACGGCACCTGAGACTGCCCATTCCTTTTGTCTATTACATTTGTGCGAAAAACATTCCATACCTCTCAGACATCTTTATTAGCGTGATTTATGGCACTCAAGATAGAGGACATGCAGCCAACTCCAGAATTATATTGTTTATTCATAAAAAGTAAAAGGATTCTCAGCACTGGGGTGAACGTTGTGAGAAGTTGTAAGTTTATGCAGCCTGAACCTCAAAGGACTGAGAAACAACTGCCAGCTTACTCATAATTTTTACTGATTTCCCAAATCCTTTGCATATTTATTAATAACATTCATTTTCAACTCTTTGGGAGCTATAAGTTAAGATGGACTGTCCTGTCAGTGGATTTGTTTGTCATTTGTTGAAAAAAAAATCCTGATGGTAGTAAAGCCCACAATATTCTAATTACAATTAGATCTCTCTTATAAAAAATGTTGATCACAGGAGAGGCAATTGCATTAATTTATCTCATCCTGCCTCTTATTTATTCAGAAAATGAGTCTTTGTTTATCAGAAAATTATAAAGCCAGGTGCCAATTTGAACTCATGGCCTGTATTCTTATAGAATCTATTAACAGAGTGGATAGAGAATCACAACAGCAACTTGATGCTACAGCTTTATCAAATACAGATTGGACAAATATATAGAAAACAAGGACCAGAATTTTAGTACATTATAAAGAGATGCAAAGCATGCAAAGCAAACCTTGTGTTTTCTACAATTACATGGCAGATATTTTCACCAAACAAATGCCTTAGATTATTGCTTACTGTATCTAGTGTATGATTGGAATTCTAAACTTCAATAGAAGCCTTTTTTGTTTGTCACACACAAGACAATAGAACATACGACAAATGTTATTTGCTAAATCTTAGTTTGCACATAGGAAATCCTTCTTTGCAGTCACTGCAAGATTTGGAAACAGGTTATTTCAACTGTATCATGCCAAAATCAATAAGATTGCATATAAAATTAGAATTGGTTTGATTCAGATTCTGATAAGGGCATGAACAAATTATGGTCAATGAATTAAGTTACTGCACCCTTTCAATTGCCTTTTTTTTAAACATAGACACATTGCACTGTATGAAAAAGGTTCAGAATGCAGTGTGGCAGTGTAGTTTACACTTCATGAGCCAACTAATCAAATATTGGTCCTGCCATTTGATCAGATAAAACCTATAAAATTCACACATGATTGGAGGTTCATGACACCTAACTGCCAGCTTAAACAGTTGTGGGATATAAATATTTCCATTCACAGTGTATGCATACACGGGCATGAACAGAATTCAAATGTTGCCTATTCTCTGTGCTACACAAAGGAATGTGAACTATAGGATTGGGGGATGGTGGGGGTTTGAAATTATTTCTGACTATTTCCAATTTGGATTAATTTGCATATTTTGAAGGTCTCCTTATCAGATCCATTCCTATATTCTAATAACACTTCAACACTTCTGACAAGATCATCCATTTCAAATGTTGAATCTACTTTTCTCCCTGATGCAGCCTGAACAACTTAGGTCAAATTATATCAACTAGCAAATTCCTAAAAGCCAATTTGATGGAATTTTCCTCAATCAAGAGACTGGTAAGTTTCTGAACTAAAATGGTAGAGTATGAATTATGAACACTGACCTCATCAGGCATAACCCTGATCGATAGATCATATTAAACAGTCACCATACAACTGCTATTGCTCATGGCTGAGGAGTAATAGAATAACTAATGTCCCGGGTTCTTGCTGGGCTTACCAGCAATTGAACAATTGAGTGAGCATTTGTTGGGACAACACGTAATGAAAATCAACCCTTCCATGTTAATGCTTCTGTAACTTTTCATTTTGAAATTATATTAACGTGTCAAGAAGGATCAAAAAGGGAAGTTAGATTGATATTATTCATGATTAATTCCAACTGAAGCATTAACCTATCATTCAGATTGTCTGTTTTATCCCCTTTTTATTTTGACTTCCTAATTGTCTTTTTTTTGTTTAAATCTTTTAAGATACATTCAATTATTTTGAAGGATTTCCGTTGTGCAAAATAATATAATGTATCCTAAAATCTGGCCCATCTTCCTGATGTCTCTCAGAACTGAAGGCCTTGTCCAGGGATATTTTTCACCTCAAGAGTTGTGCATTCCAAACCTTTCCTCTGACGACCAAAGTCCCTGAGTGGGAAACAGTGCAATAACTGCATCCAACAGTGATTGTCATTAACAAGACAACTATGTCACTTATGCATAAAATCTAGCCACAAAAACAATTTTAACCATTACAGCCTTAAGAGATTTTGTGCACCTGTAGTGATAGATGGTCTGGTTATTGTTTATTCCATTTACTGACATTTTCTGAGGTGAGATACTTCTGTGAGTACAATATTTTGTTCATAATCTTCAGGAGTTAGTGTCGTGACTCTGATGTAAAGTTGCAACCTCTTTCGTTATTCTATGTCCAGTGACACATGAGTTCCGTAGAGTCATGCAGGCATGAGTCAAGCATTGCTCATGACCCTCTCAATGCAAATCAAACTACCGACTTTAAAATAGAATCAGCAGCAGGGAGTCTCAGCACTAAATTAATGGGATTCAAAATCAAGTATAAAACTTTCACTTTATAGATCATTCAAAATTTGGCTTTGCAGTGCAGTACAGTTGTCTGACAAGTACGGTCTCCACCCCGGAAATACACTCAAACCTCCTATCTTAGTGCTGTTCCTAGGCAGATCTGACTTTCAGATTATAGTGCCAATTTTACATTTTTGTACATCTGAGATTTCGCCATGGGTAATTTTCCATGGATTTGACCATTAACTGGTCAACAATCTCTCATTTTTCAAGCACTTTGCAAGGTGTAGCTTTACAGTTGAGCCAAGAAGGATTGATCTTTAGGGGACAAGAAAGTTTGTTTTGCTTCAAGTAAACAGCAATTTTTAATCATTTTGTTTAAAGCTGTAATGATCATGGTGACATTGAAGAATATTGCAAGAATGAAGCAGCATACTGTGCTAGCTCATTCAGACAATAGAACTCATATGATCTTAAATGAATTAGGGCAGCAACTTTCAAAAATAAGTATATTTACTACTGTTTAACCTTTGGTGCAAAGGAGGATTAATCTTACACTGGCACCTGACATGTATTCAGCCTCTAAGAACCCTCATGCCAAATCTCTGATTCTACTGCAGGATGCTTTTGCACCTTAATGTTGCACCTTGGGCTGCACTGGAAAGCTGCAGCAAGTTCACTTTACATTCAGAGATATGCACCCAGCTCAAAGCGTGGACCAAGCTGCATTTTCACTCACTCATAGTGCACACTCAATCTAAATCTACTTGGGTGCTCTCTATCTTGCATTACCTTGCTTTCTCTTTTTTTGGGCTTTTCTCCCTCAGTCAGAGATATCCGACTCACATGACTTCTGATTTGCGTTGCTGGTTAGTGCAGATATAAATCCAGGAATCTTGTCACAGTTGTCAGCAAGCTGCAGTCAAGTCAAAGGGAAATAGCCTTTATTCAGTTGATCCTGGCACAGTAAGTCAAAAGAAACCGCTCAGGTTAGTTCAGGGGCTTGGAAATAGTCAGCCACTCTGGGCAGTCAGTCAGGATGCTGTCCAGATGAGGGGTAAGGAACTGAATGTTAGGCAGCTTATTACCGGTCTTTCTAATCTATTGTGGCTGTTTCCACCTGGATTGAAAGAGAGGAAGGTATTATGGGAGGAGAAAGTGGGCAACACAGATGTTACTCTTGGGACAGGAAACAGGATGTCCCGACTGAGTAAGTAGATAGCACAGAGGACATGCAGGATTAGTGATGTCGGGGAGTTGGAATGGGTGCCGAGTGAGAGAAGATGCTGTCGACAATAGTAAGAGTGGTAGAGAGTGAGCCTTGTTGGGAAGTGAGATAGACAGAAGGTGAAGTAACGGAGAAAAGCTGGTGGAGCTTATATTTGTGAAGTTAAGAAGGAGATTGACCTGCAGCGTACAGTACTCTCCTTCTGCCAGGTGCTGAGACTGCATTAACCCGGATAGCAACTTCCAACCCAGCTGGCATGGACTGGTGTCATAGCCTTCACTCTAGGTCTTGGGGAGGAGGAAGTCCTGTGTATATATCGCTCCTCCTAGCAGGACCTCCAGGTCACTACCTACAAAACAGGGCAAAAAATTTCCCCTGTCTACCATTTCTGAGGAAAATGTCAGGAATCGTGCTAGGTAGCTCTGGACTGATACTGCTTGTCTACGTGCACAATAGGGTTTTTGAAGATGTCATGTGTGCAAGGGATGATGATGAATTCTGGGATATCGCAGAGTTTTGGGATAAAACATGGTAAGTTTAGTCAGAAATGGATGCAAGGCACACCACAGGGACAGAGTAGGTAGTTAAGGAGGCAGGTTTAGTAAAATGTGGTGAGAAAACTCAATAGGCTTCGTGGCAGAAATCCCTCCAGAAAATCCTCAATTACTTCAAACTTAGCCAAATTAAACATAAGATTCAACCCTCAATATTGACAAACAAAGTTTGCAACTGAACGAAAATTCTAATTCAAGTTCTAGCTTAAACCAGCCCGTTTCTGTGATAAATCGTATAAGATGCATACAGTTTTTACCAGATTACCATATGTGTAAAGGGCTGAAGTAATTTCCCTTTTCAGTGACGAGTTTGATGGTGGGTCACTTAATCAGGCAGGGAAAACCATAATGGCTTTCTGTCTCCACTCTGGCTAAGTTCAGGATTTGAAAACAATTAGTATCCACATAAAGGCTTCTTCTGATCACTGCTGGTATTAACCTAGAGATGGGTAGGGAAATGTGGGAAATACAGCAAGCTAACCTTGTTGAATTTTATGACGATCCCTCATTCAATGGCACTCATTGCCTCATCAAGGGACCCAGCATTCAAACTGGGGGAGCCTGATGAAATCCAACTCTCACCCCCACTGCCAACCTCCCAGTGCAATGCTAACCCCTCCTGCCATCACTCACCTCTGACCTAGGAGCTAGCAATGATACACCTTAAGTGTCTGTTGTACTGGCAATTGCAAACCACCTTCTTAGTGTCATTGCTAGAGCTCAGTGTATTTTTGCTTGTGGGACTTCTGCTGTTGTGCTCCTCATTCCTGCAGAAGGCATGCCCCTGTCTAGTGGACATAATGCGGTCGATTTTTGCTAAAAGAGATGACACAGGACTCTCAGTGACTCTCCAGACAACAGGCGGGACCCCCTGTCATCTCCATTAAATACACCCATCACCCACATGGAATTCTGTTTTTAGGCAGATAATTCTAGGGATAGGCAATATTTCAGATTGTTCCGTTCTCTCTAGTGTTTTCTTATGACCTGTTTCATTAGCAAAACACATCACAAAATAAAACAAAAAACGAGGGCCTGGGTCATAAAAAGTGCATCTATTTTTCAAGTACTAACAATCACGTGCTACGCATAAGGAAGGTCCTGAATGTTGATTCAAAATTGCCTGGTTTAAAACTTGGCCATTCAGAGGTGGGGGAAAAGTTCAATATTTGTTTCTGTTTCAACTTATAACAGTAACAAAGTTAGTAATTTTCATATGGTTCACTTATAAAATCACAATAATGTAATAAATAAATATTATTTATATTTTTGAGCTGCATGCTCACTGAATGGTCAGAATCAAACAATCATTCATTTTGTTTTAGCAGACATAAATTATAACTTGCATTAAATGTATGTAATGTTATGTTGATTAAGAAATGAAGGTACTGTACATGGAATTTATTGATGTTTTGTTCATGCTTGAGACTAGGAAAATTAATGATGATAATAAGGAATTAAATGATTCTTGTCTCTCCACTCAATGACAGAATCCAGAACTTTGTATAACTATATCATCCACACGGTGAGATACAGTATGTACCAGGTGAATCCATCTAAGCCAGCAAGTGATATCACCATTTTACTGCAGGAAGTTACAACTTTGGACATTAATGTAAACTATGTAATATTGATTCAACTGCTTCTTATACACCTCACACCATTTTTCCCTCCTTTTACTATAATTCAATGAAAATAAGAGGAAGAGATGCAAAATAATCAACATTGTCCATTTTGCACTAATGTCCAAAATCACAACTATGCTTTTGTGCATCTGCAAAAAATCGTCATGGGGAAGATTTCCTTTCTACGCTATGTTTAATGAAATTGTAAACCAATTCTTTATAAATGGCTTCATGGTTTTATTTGACATCGCACATCAAAATAAAACTCTTCCACTGACATCAAGGTGAGGTTTATGCATCTCAACTGCCAATGTTTACAGTCACCAGAATATTGCCAAGATGCATCAATTTGAAAACCTTTACTTTATGACATATCAAATGTTGAGTGTGAAACTAATTTATTTTAAGTCATGTATACTCTCACACACCAGATTTCGAAGTAGCACAATAAAAGTATCAGTATGAACTAGCTTTAAAATTAAAAAAAAGTGCCAATAGAGATTCTTTATTTCTCACGTTTTGCAAATCAAACACCCCAATCCATCTGTGTTCCATTTCTATCTCCTTAATCAGTGTAAACAGGAATGATGGTGAGCTTTTGAAGAAGTATTCATAGTTAATATAAACTGATTTTAGGTCTTGACTACTCCATGTATGATCATTACAGCCACCAGTGTGAAGACACATTCATCCCATTAGTTTGAAACAAAGGGACAGTATGCGGAATGCACTTTGCCACTAAGTCTCTTGAAGTTTATAACTTATAAAAACAAAATTATTGGACCTTTATTCATACAAAATGGCTGTAAATGTCTTATAAAATTCAATATCCTGGATAGGGAGATGGTTTGAAAAGAGAGAACTTCAAATGTACAAAACAATAACCTATAAAATGTCACTATCCTTCCACATAGTTATATATAAACCATCAGAGGCAAGAGAAAATCACATTGCATGCATCAATCCTCGATAAATATATTTACAATTTTACCCCACAATATCACAACTATACAATTAAGTGCTAAAAGCTTTGCAACGGGAACAAAGAAAACTACCTCACTTTTATGTTAAATGATCTGGAAATAAAATATATTTTCCCTTTAACATAGTTCAGCAATTTACAAATTTCCTACTGCCTCAGTAGGAAGAAGGTTAAACTATTATTACAAAAATATTTTCCTCCCAAAAGATGCTAAAAGTGTAACTGTGACAAATATATCAAAATGTATCAGAAGTGTTTCAAAATATTGTAAAAATTTCAGCACAGGTTGTGACAGATTTATATACAAAACAGGTTTGTACGCTTATTTTCATTATGACTTTGCATTGTTGCCATCGTTGGTGCAGTTTGGTCCTGTTGGTAAGCAAGTTAAAACAATCAGTTTACTGCTGGTTAATTTTGCTGATAAGAGATCTGCCACCCTCTACTGGCCAAAATAAAAAGCTTGTAAACCAAATTTCAATTTCAAGGGAAAGTTTAAATTGCAGAGTCAAAACAGGGCAGTGCTCTCACAAGCTTACTGTTCATCAGAAAATTGTTACTGGGCTGAATTCTTGTGGTAGATTCTAACTGTGCATTAATGGAAAATAGGCAGTAAGGAATCAACATCTTGTTTTATTCTCTGAATTTTAATTCCATTAGTGCTGACAGACTTGCTAATCTATATTCAAAATATTACTGTTTCTACTACAAACAATTTCTGTCAATCAGAAATTGACTGAAATATCTAGTCAGTGGTGTATCACTCTATGCTTAAAACAAATATTTCAGAGGGCAATTTTCTGATCTCATGCTTTCTGCATGGTCTCTGGTTTAGGTGTCTGAAGAAGAATCATATTGGATTTAATTTGTTAAATTTGTTTCTCTCTCCAAAGATGGTGTCAGACATTGAGTTTCCTCAGCACTTTCTGCTTTTGCTTCATATGAGACCCTAGGCTGGAATCTTTTATATTTAGATCATTCTCAAGTTTTGGAATTACATTCAGATCCTGCCCCTGCTCACTGTAGCTGCATGCCCACTGGCCAAATCCTTGCTTGACGGCCTCTAAGCTTGTTGTCCAATTAAAAATGGCAGTTGGATCTGGAAGGGAGGAGTTTGATACATTATGGACCATTGCCATTGACCAGCAGACTCCACTGTCTCACCAGTGACAACATTGCTGAAATCCAAGGAGTATGAACTCAAGAAAGGCTGCCACTTCACCAAAGGAGCAGCTGTCACTATAATAGATGCAGCACTGTCGGACACATCAGCTTCCTTGCGATCCTAATGCAGTAGCAGGCCTCTGATCAAGCAAGGCAGCATCCTTGTCATTTTTCAAATATTTTCAACTGATTCTGTTGAGTTGCCATGATTCTGACCCAGGGTAAGGGAAGGCTGATATCATCCTCATGACAGTGCACTGCCATGTTAAAGTCAGCAGTGTTTGGCTCATTGAAACCTCATTAAATACCTTGATTTAAATCTTGCCTCTGTCAGGAGAGTTGTTGATATGGTTACAAACGCAACTCTGGGAAAATCGGGAGGGGTAAACTGTGCCACTATGCCATTTCCCACTGCAGCCAAGTATTCCTTCAATTCAGTTTATGCCCACAATTTTGTTTAGTCTGCTCCCTCCACTCTTTGACGCTCCTGAACAGTAACCTACATTTGTACCCATGGAACATAGGACAATGATGTGCTTTTGAAGTGTTGTTATGAACACAGCAATAAATGTGCACTCAGCAACTCCCACAAACAGCACTATGATTAACACCAGGCAATTTGTTCTTATGACGTTGATTAGGAGATACATTTTTTAACAGGGAAAACTGCCCTGCTCTTCTTCAAACTAGAGGCATGAGAACTCTTGCGTCTACCAAACAAGTAGATATTGTCACAGTTTCATATCTCATTGCAAGATGGCACCTCCAATAGTTAGTGTTGCCAACATGAAGAAATCTCCAGGAAAGTCTCCAACCAGATTTGTCAATCCAAACACTTCCCCCAGTCTTGCACTAGAAAGTCAAGCACTGAATTTTGTACTCAAGCCCTTATGTGGGACTTGAATGCAGAACATTGTGAATTAGGGGTACCTAGTGCTCATGATTGATTCTCCTGGTGAGAATTAGGTTTTTATTTTCAGACCAGGACATCAAGTTTGTTTCTTTCACCTGCTCCTCGTCATAAGAAAATATTGTGTTTGCAGGTTTTTTTGCACATATTTAAAATAAAAGGGTCTGAATTTTTAAAAGTGCATTTGTTAACAAAGACATTACATATTTTGAATATTTTTTGAGGCAAAATTATCCAAAAATAATAAAGATTTTGTGTGAAAGTAGATCTTGCAGTTTCTGATGCATAAATTTGCCAGGTTTGTCAATTTAGTAAATGAAGATTTTTTCACTTGTCTACTCTGATGATCAAACTTAACTCCTTGATAACACATCGGGTGTTTAGAAAGAAGAACGACTCCAGCTGCTGTGTGGAGTAACATTGCAAATATTATCAGAAGGAATACTTTTTCCATATTGTCATAGAACAATATTTCATCTCATTCCTTAATGTTTTGCAAAATATGGAATTTAATCCTCACTAATAAAAAATTACAGTAACCAAACTGCTTTGAAAAGTTAAACAAAAATAATGACAGCACCAATGTTCAGTATGCTGCACTCAGTAGGATTTAAATTTAAAATGGTTTTTGTTGCTTTTTCTTGTCCTTATTTAAGAAGTTGTCATCAAAGCACGGAAAGATTAGTGTTTAGTGTTCCCATTACCCTTTTTTTGCAATCAGCATGGACTCTTTAATTTGATGGCAACTTGAATAAATTATTGTGAAAAGAGATCTTAAATATTTGAGATCCTTGGTTGAAATGTTTTGTCTTTCCAAGAGTGCTGGTTTGAATTTAGAAACACACCCTTTGAACAATGTTGTTATCCCCGCTCCTGTTATAGGAGTCAAATTTCCATAAAATTCTTTATAAATAGTCTGCAGCACGAACTTGGGATCGCAAAAGTTCTGTGGAATGTTGTGTGCAATGCCAAATGCAATAAAGCACAGCAAGAAACTGAGGAACAGGTCTTTCTAAAACAAATGGACGAGCACAATGGACAGTTGACTTTTCTGTTTTTAGTTGTACTGAATTGAATTAGTCAGTTGCAATGTTTTGAGAAATGTTCAGATGTCTGAAAGGGAACCCGTTGTATTCTCTATCCATTTACATGAATAGGGAGAAAATTAGATGATTCCCTTTCAGGCATTTCATTCCTAATGTGTCCAGATGCTGAAACAGGAAAACCTGTCTCATTATGTTTCACATTTTTAAAAAAAATTGCTTTCAAATTCTAACAGATCAGAACATTTTTTCAGTTGGTCTTACATTTAGTGTCCAGAGTCAACAATGACAAATTTCAAAGCCAACCGATGTCAGAATTACAGAAAATCTCAAATTTGCCAGAGCAGTCTGTTTAAATCATGCCTGTGTAAGTGTGTTATTTAAATTGTACAAACTAGCTTTCCCAATGGATACTATGAATGGGAGTTGGTGCTCTAGTTGTCAAGTCACTGCACTAGTAATCCAGAATTTCAGGTTATTACTCAAGAACATTTGTTCGAATAATACAATGGGAGACAGTGTAATTTGAATTCAATGAAAAAATCTGGGATAAAAAGCCAGTCTAATGGCGACCTTTGCAACCACTGTTACTTGTCATTAAAACCACATGATTGTTCACTTATGTCCTGAAGGGAAGAGAATCTGCATCCTTACTTTGTGCAGTCTCCATGTGACTCCAAATCCACAGCAATGTAGATGACTCTTAATTGCTCAGAGGGCAATTAAGAATGGACATTAAATACAAACCCATCCCATGAGTGCACACAGATAACAAATTATTGCTAAGGAATGGAAGATAGTGTTCAATGGTCAATACACAATAGAACAATGATGGCAGCTGAGAGCAAATAATGGTTGCTATCTAGCTGTAAAGAGAGAGTTATATTGTGAGCAAAACAAAAATCTTGTGCAGTAATTTAAATGCAATAAAATGTCTTGGAAAAGTGCCTTGAAACTCTAGTAAAATAGGCAAGCTTGTTGTATATAAAATTGGCAATCCCATACAAACTGTATACTAATAAACATCTAATTAACTCCTAGCTCATTTTAGACAGAGGGCATGTCAAAAACAGTTACGTCTAGAGATTTTTTTTAATTTCAGGAGAGAGGAAAGAACAAACATTGAGAGCTAAATCAGAAGTACAATGAACTTCTGTAAAGATCAGAGTGGGGTTTTCTTTTGTCAAATTGAAAGGGAAAGTTATCAAGACGAGAATGCCACAGTGTAACATTGGTTTTACATTTCTGCACTGTGTGGAAGGCATTATTTCAGCAGAGCAACTGGCAAATGTTTTATTTAACTTGCTCTTCCCCTTTAGCCACTTAATTTTGAGACAAAAAGTGATGATTGTGGAAGGTAAATGGAAAAGCTGCAGTTCTATTCATAAATTAATTCAATAGATTTTGTTGTAAAGCAATTTTGCCTTATAAAAATGGGAAAAATTAGACCTTCAGTTTTCTTCCCATCTCTCCTGATGGTGGTGATTTATACTAGCTGGTTTTCCATTGCTTTGGCTAAGTGGCCATCCTTTATATCGCTGCCTACACAATGGATATGAATAGATTATTAGTGCATGGAAGGTGTCATAATTAAGTCGGAATGTTTCCTTCATTGAACAACTGTACACATGCTTTTCAGCTAGCATCACTAAACAGGAATCAGGAATATGAGGAGTATAAAGTTTTTTTTAAAAAAACTAGTTTAGCCCAAGAATGATGCACCAAATGCAGCAACCCCACTGCTGCTCTGGCTGAGATAATCTTATACAGCACCGACACCAGGGACTGAATTTAAGACATTCACATCTGTAAGATTCAATGGCACTCTGAGCTAACAGGGTCACTTGAGTTAGAAGTTTTACTGACAAAGCTGTAATCACTTTCTCCCTCTTTCATTTTAAGTTTTGCCAACTGTCTGCTTTCTTGGGTTTGTAAATGACAGCAATATTTCAAAGAATGTTAAGTGTGCCTACATGTGCTTTGGAAGGTATGATCTAGACACAGTCTTTGCTGCTTTCCCTTTAACTGTGGAAAATTAAATCAGCACTCCACTAGCTGATGATTTGCTAGAATACAGCAATAAGTGATAGAGCCATTTTTCTGCTCAGATAACAATTAGCCTTCAAAGTATTTTTCCATATAAGTCTCACAAACGTAAAGAATTGTAAGTAACTCATTACATTGTATGCAAGCCTTATATATAGATTGCAAAGGCTAACAATTAAATTTATGGCCATGAAGTGTATAGGTTCAACTTTCCTATTTTTGGATCTGTTTAATATGTAGACATTAGTATTAAAGGTTACTAGATTTTCAATTAATTTCCATTGTTGGCAGAGCAGACATCATAATTAAAATCATATTTGCACTCTTTTTCCCATTATGAATTTGATAAAGGACAAGGAACAGTCAAAGTAAAATACTACTTCCAGTAATGTCGATGACCATTTTACAGGACAAATGTATAGGCTGGTTTGCTGGTGGCTGTACTGCACTTAGAAAGATAAAGTGCCACTGTTCACTGAGCACCAAGAAACTCCTCCATGCTAGTGTCAAATAATCAAAGTCTATTTCCAGCTGAAATTTGTTGCATTGCAGGGCTTTTTTCCCAAAAATAATTGAAATTGGAATGATGTTAAGAATATTAGCAGAGCTACAAATCAAGCTGAAATAAACTGCACATTTACAACAGAATATCAACATCCAGAATTTTATGTTCAGTCTAATTAGACCAACAAATCAAATAGTGCTTCTTGATATTCTAAATATAAAATTTTGAGAACAAAAATGGATCTTGTATGGAAAACAGTAAGTGAGAGGGAGTTGCAATATCAAAATAGGAATGTGGTTATAGTGTCCCTCACTGACTGACAGCTCCGACGTGGAGTAATAAAGATATGTGCTAAAAGCCTTTCCTGGTAGATCCAACCATTTTACTACCAGCTTCTGTCTGAAACACACTGAGACACAAACTGTTACTAAAAACAAAGACCATTACAGCTTTCACATAATGTTTTAGAACAGAAATTACTTTGTCATGGCCATTACAGCTAAAAAGATCAAATAATATCTTTTTTGATTTGTGTTTTTGTCATTCTGTGCAACTTTATACATAAAAATATAGCTTAATGTGGAAAACTAGTGCTTTTTCAATCTAAAGTTTACATTTCCAAGAAACAAATCCCTAAAATCATCTTTCCATTTAACATACTAGAATCCACACTCAATTTCTCAACAATCCAGACAAGACTTTTGTTTATGTCTTTTTAACTTTCACATCTTTTCCAAATATATACTTGCATCCATATACATTGGAATTGTGAAATCCTCAAAAGAAAAATTGCAAGACCCAATGAAAGACATGAAAAAAAATACACAGAGAAACAGTTCAGCTCAATAGGCTGAATTCTCTTAAATCATATCTTGAGCCATGAATAGAAGGAATAATACTGTGAAATCACGGTTCTAATTATAAAACAGTATTAACCAGCATCTGATTGTTAAAACTTACCCCCAAAACAGATAAAAGTAGAATGACTTAGCTTTTGTACATTTTCTGAACGGTTCCACAAAAGTTCCATATCAGGTGCAGTATTTACATTCTTTAATCGGTAGCGGTGAAAAAGAATCTATTTAAGTGCAGGACATTCCTAGTGTTGCAGTAGTAATTTTTTTTCATTTAGAAGTCTCAAATTTACATGTGTTTTGTCTTTTTCTGAAGAGAGCTTTATTGCAAGCATGATGGTGTGTGCCAGCCACCACCGTCACTTGGGGAGGACTGAAGAGTCCGGGTTAAAGAGCTCCTTGTAGAGAGGAGGAAACAGGCTGTTGGCTGTCTCTGGGTGCAACAGCTTGAATGCCTGGAGCTTGTCAGTGTGCAGGTTGCAAAGTGCAGTTAAAGTTGGTAACCTGGAGATCAACTGAAAGAAGAAAAAAGTACACAGTCTTAAATGCAACTGCAAACAATGTTCCATTGACCCCATTTGTTGGGCCAGCACAAGTCTTTACCGTAAACCTTGTCCACCATGTCTGGCTAGGCCACCTTTAAATGTAGGAGTACGGAGGAGTAGGATTATGTCTTTCATCCTGTTGGGCCTATCCCACTGTTCTAAATTATGGCTGATCATCTATCTCAACTTCAAATTTTCAAACTATCCCCATATTTAGATTAGATTCCCTAAAGTGTGGAAACAGACCATTTGGCCTAACAAATCCACACCAACCCTCCAGAGAGTAACCCTGACTAATGCACCTAACACTACTGGGAATTTAGCATGGCCAATTCACCTGACCCAGACATCTTTGGACTATGGGAGGAAACCGGAGCACTGGGAGGAGACCCACACAGACCCTGGGAGAATGTGCAAACTCTGCACAGACAGTCACCCAATGCAGGAATTGAACCCAGGTCCCTGGCACTGTGAGGCAGCAGTGCCAACCCCTGAGCCACCGTGCCACCCTAACATCCCTTGATCTCATTAGTAACTAGAAATCCATCAAGCTCTTCCTTAATGTTGAGCTTTTGCAACCCACTTGGGTAGAGAATGCCAAACATTCACTTTCCTCTGAGTGAAAATGTTCCTCCTCATATCAGTCCTAAATGGCTTGCCTTTTATTTTGAGGCCGTGTCTGGTGCTAGATCCCACAGCCAGGGGAAACATCTTTTCTGCATCTATTCCCATCTACCCCTTTAAGAGTTTTGTAAGTTTGGATGATATTCCCTCTTATTCATCCACAGAAGACAAGGCAATTTGTCTCATTAGACAATCCCATTGTCCCAAGCAAGAGCTTGGTGAAGCTTTGTTGCACTCCCTCTATAGCAAGGATATAGGTGAGGAGATCAGGAGTGCACACAATACTCTAGCTGTGGCCTCATGAATGTTATACGCAATTGACCCCTTTGCTCCCATGTTCAATTGCTCTTATGACACAGTGTTTACCTTCCAAATTGCGTGCTACTGCTGGCAAGATCTCAGTGACTTATGAACAAGGACAACTGAATCCCTTTGGACATCAACAGCTTTTTGAACAATAACATGTAATTTGACCCAGGTTGACTCTTGGATTTACTTTTGCTCCTTTCCACTTTAATTTTTTTGTTTCTGATCCTTCATGTGCAGGTAGCACCTACACCATAACTGCACTGAATACCTCAGAAATTTGAAGCCTTCCCTTTCACTACATTTTTCTAGCCACATGTTCCTTTGCTCAAACTTCCTATTTCTATCCTTACTCATATATGGTACAGCAAACAATGATGAGCCTGCTGCTTAGAGGTCTTGCTTTTTAGTGTCTTGCCTAGATTAATAAATGTTACTTTTAGGACTTCAACTCTCTTTAGATTTATGTCATTGTTGCCAATGTGTGCCACAACCTCTAGTTCCTCACCTTTCCCCAAAAGTCCTATAGCTGTGTTGTTACTTCCTTGACCTGGAACCAGGGATGCAAAATACTGGAGCCATGTCTACACCTACAGATAAACCTATCTGTTCCTCTAACTATTGAATCATCTTGTTTACAACAATGAAGATAAATTCATTTGCACTTCTTTGGCATTACTGAGTGACTTCATGCAGTTTCTTTCAGGCCAAATTTCTTCCTGTATATAATGCTTCTGCCATAACTTTCACACTCCCATTTGACAAATTGGGGCGACTCAAAGAATACCTTTGCTAATGTGTCGTCATCCAGGTGATTTTTATGAATCACATGCTGTAGTGCAAAATAAACTTTTTCCTGTAGCTTTTGAACCTTCCTTGGTTCCATCAACCATGGTCGATCTGAAGGAAGTGGAAAGAATACAGATGTAAAGCCACAAAACTCATTCTCTTCTCTTTTATAAGGTATTTCCTTTTAAATAGTGAATGAACTTAGGAACATGAGTTGGTCCTTTAGCCCATCAAGCCTGCTACACCATTCAATAATATTATGATTGATTTGGTTGTGGTGGCAGTTCTCCCTTCCTGCCTCCACTCCATACCCCTCCACTTCCTTGTGGAGAATTTAGCTCAGCATGGAATAAATTTAAAGAGCCAAATTCCACTACCTTCTATGGAAGTAAATTCCACAGTCTAATAACTCTTTGACAGTAAATACTTTACCCTCATCTCTGACTTTAAGGGTAAACCTCTTATTCATATTCTACACCCCCTAGTTCTATTCTCACCCACATGTGGAAAACAACCTCTCTTTATCCACTCAATCCAGTTCCCTCAAGATCTTAAACATTTCATCAATCTTCTAAACTTCAATAGATGTAGGCCTAGCCTGTTCAATCTTTCCTCATAAGTCAAGTTCCTCATACAAGGAATCAGTTGAGTATATTTTCTCTGAACTGCTGCTCAAGAAATTTTAATATTTTTCAAATGAGGAGACCAAAACTATACATGGTACTCTAGATGTTGTTTATCCAACACCCTGTACAGCTGTAGTCAAACTTTCCTACTTTATTTTCCATTCACTCAATAAACAGTAAACAGCAACATTTCATTTACCTTTATAATCATTTGCTGTACCTGCACACTAGCTTTCTGTGATTCATGTAGCAGGACACCCAATGCACTCTTTACCATCGAGTTCTGCAATCTCTCTCTATTTAAATGGTATATTGCTTTTCTATTCTTCCAGCTAAAACAAACAAGTTCATGTTGACTCATACTGTAGTTCACGTGTCAAATTTTTGACAACTCGCTTAAAGCATCCATACCCATTTTTAGACACTACCTTCAACTGACAATGTTTTTTTAACCTATCTTAATGTTACTAGAAAACTTAGCATGCACATTCAGTCCCTTCATCCATCATTAACATAGATTGTAAATAGTTGAGGCCACAGCACTAATCCCCCTCTGGCACTCCACTGGTTACAGCTTGCCAACTCAGAAAAGATAAATTTATCCCAGATATCTGGTTTGTGTTAGCTAACAAAATCTTCATCAACACAAATACGTTACCCCCTATACCATGTCATGTGATGTGGAATCTTATCAAATGCCTTCTGCAAACCCAAAGTATTCCATCTATTGTCCAAAAGTCTAACTGATCAGTTAAACTCAACTTCTGACTCACAAATCGATGTTGGCTCTACTAATCAATTCATGATTTCTAAGTATCCTGTTGACTTGTTTATCAATGCTCTTTTTTTTGTATGAGTATGTTAAACCAATTAGCCAACAATTTCTTACTTTTTGCCCCCCTTTCTTTCTTGAATATGAGTGCTATGTTTACTATTTTCAAATTGTTGGGAACATTCCAGAACCAAGAAATTTTAAAAATTATAACCAGTGCAACTACAATTCTTGACTCCAACACTTTGAAGACCCTGGGATTCAGGTCATCCTGATCTGAGGACTTGTTAGTCTTTAAGTCTAATGGTTTGCCTACCATGCTTTCCCTGGTAATATTGAAGCTGTAAAGTTCATCCTCTATCCATTTTTGATTTTCAGTTACCTTTGGGAAATTTCTTTAAGTCTTCTATAGGTAGAAAATACCTTTCAAAGCATCTGCCATTTTATTTTTCAATTATCAATTCCCCAGACTCACTCCTTCGAGAATCATCACTGGCTTTAGTTACTTTTATCCTATTCTCATTCTTGTAGAAACTCTTACAACCTATTATTATGTTACAAGCTAACTTCTTCTCATTTTCTACTTGCTGCTTCTTTATAGTCACTTTTTGTTAGTTCTTAACGTCCATCCAATCTTCTGACCTACACTAATCTTTGCAGTTTGTACAGTGTTTCTTCCAGTTTCATACTCTCCTTATCTTCCGTCTTTCGTCACAAATGATGCATCCTTCTCAAAGACCTTTTCTTTCTCACTGGGATAAATCTTTGCTCAGAGTTATATATCTCCTTAAAGTACTGCCATACAAACTCTATTGTCCTATGTTTTAATCTCGTTCCCTAATTTACCTGAGCTAACTCTACCTTTATAACCTCGTAGTTATCTTTATTTAGCTTTAAAACGTTTCTCATGGACACACTTTTCTCACTTTCAGAATAAATATTAAGTTCTATCATGTTGTGTTCACTGTCAGCTAAAGGCTCCTTTATCAGGAGGTGATAAACTGGAATACCTTTTAATTCCAAATACAATAATTTAAAAACACTTGTACATAAAAACCTGATGAAGGGCTTTTGCCCGAAACGTCGATTTTCCTGCTCCTCGGATGCTGCCTGAACTGCTGTGCTTTTCCAGCACCACTCTAATCCATAAAGGCACTAACCTGGTGATATCAGAACAGCAGCTGAAAACAAAGCAATTTCTTCCTCGGTCAGCTGAAGGGAGCACAAACTCTTAGCAAAGTCAAATATAGCATTGACTAGGTCATCACATCCTGAAAGGAAATAGATATGAACGTTACAATCAATATTACCAAATCAACTAAACATATATATGAGTGACACTTCTTTAAATTCTATCAATACTAATTTAGAGAAATCAATCTTATTTCATGGAGTAGCAATATAACAGCATGGCAAGCTAATACTTCAGAAAGTAATAGGGCCAGTTTTTGTATAACATAATGGTTGTAGTGTGCTCCAGCTGTCTGCAAGAGTCATTGTTGTGAAACGATTCAGAATCGGTGAATAGCCAGGATTAGTTATTTGAGGTCAAGAATTCAATTGCTACTTAAAAGCTACCGTAGCAGCCATAAAGGGATGAAACATTTTTGATTGGGGGATAGCTAATATACTGAAGCAGTAGGGAAAATGACTTTGACCTTAGATACAGCAATGGAGATGTTTAAAGAACATCAGCAGCAAGAAGCAGCATTCTCTTTTCCACATTCATTCAAGTACTTTCATAACAAAATACAATTTCATTAGCCATTTGGGAACCCCAACACCTGCAAGTTCCTCTCCAAATCACTCACCATGCTGACTTGGAAACAGATCACTGTTCCATTACTGTTGCTGGGTCAACCTCCTGGAATTCCCTCTCTAACAGCATTGTGGGTCTACATACAGCACATTGACTCCAGCAGTTCAAGAAGGGCAGCAGCAATGTCAGTCAGACAGTCAGTACCGTCTATGTCCCACCAGTTAATAAAAATAAAATCATGCCTTCCATCTGATTAAAATTCAAATAATTCAGTAGGTATGGGCAGTGATGACAAGTCATGTAGATACAAGAAGAACTGGCCCTAGGACCTGAGTGAAAGTCTCGAAGAAATAATTAATGATCTCACAAACAGTGTCAAGATTCCCTTCACAGTGCATTTATTCTCTAGACAATTATTCATAACTTTAGATTTTGTCTAGCAGTATCAATGCTTCCTTTTTCTGTTTCGTAGCTGTTTCCTCAAGACAGCATGGAACATTAGCTTCTTTCTATTTGTACTCACATTCAAAACCTGGGACCACTCTCACATCAATTATCCATTCTTGATCAAACTTGCTGCTTCTCCTTGTCATTGTATACGTTATGCTAAGATGCCTCACATAGTTTGAAAACACCTACAGCACAACATGCATTAATCTGCTTCTATTCTTCTGCATGAGAAGATGGGAGAAAACAGTTGGGAAATCAAGGATGGGAAGAGGAAGAAGTTCTATCTCAGACTGATGGAAGGGGGCCACTGTCAGTATCAGGAGCAGAGGAGAACACAGTACTGGAGATGCCCAAACTGGAGGTCCGACATTACAGCTATTTAGGATTTCTCTTTTCCTTCTTTTCCTCTAGAACCCCTATAGTGCAGATTGAGGCCATTTGGCCTATTGGGTCCACACTGACTCTCCAAAGAACATCCAACACAAAAGTCCCAGCCCCCTCATCCTATCCTTGTTACCTCACATCTTTGGACTGTGGGAGGAAACTGGAACACCCCCCCCAAAGCACACAGGAAGAACATGCAAACTCCATACAGACACAAGGCTGGAATTGAATCGGGGTCCCTGGTGCTGAGAGGCAGTTCTGTTAACCATTATGCCATCATGCCTCCCATAGTCTAATCAACTCTATCTCTGATACATTCATGCTATCAAAGCAGGATAATGGTTTGTGCTGGCATTCATCTGCTACTGTTTACCTTTACCACTAAATGCTATCCTTTTTGTTCTTCTCTTTTGATAGGTCCTTTAGATAACTTTGATCTTTCTGCCTCAAACTTTAAGGGAGAGAACATCACAAAGAGATGCATTCATTCAGCCTCTTACCAGCATAGAAAGTGGCACCTGGTGTGGCATAGGTGGTGCATTAGAGTGGTTTACATTTTGTACTTCACTCAACAAAAGTCAGCAGGACTAGATATTTTGTGGAAAGGATTCAGAATAGTTCCAGGGTTGGGGAAATTTTAATTACAAGGTTAGGTTGGAAAAGCTGAGGTTGTCTAACTTGGAGAAACAGAGATTGATGGGTGATTTGATAAATGTGTCCAAATTTTGACAGGCTCAGATAAGGTAGATAAGGAGAATCTCTTTCAATTAGTTGTTGGTACAAGAACCATGTGACATGCATTAAATGTTTTCATTTCACAAGAAATATGAGGAAGAACAACTTTTATGCAATTGTTAGTAATGACTTGGAAATCATTACCCTTAAGGATGGTGAAAGCAGAAATAATGAGTTCAAAAGGAAATTGAAGGGTTATGAGGATTAAGCTGGAGATAAACTGACTGGATTGTCCTGCAGAGAGCTGGCATAGACTTAATGAGCAAGATGGTTTACTTCAGTACTGTAAATGACATGACTCTAAAGCTCACCAAAACATTCAAGTTTCAGTGAAAAGGGTCACTGACACGCAATTTACTACAATGCTAACTAACATTCATGCAGACCGGTTAATGCTGAGAAATATCTTAACTTATTTTATAAAGCTGTCACCAAAAAGGTCCCATGTTTAGTTTAATCAGGTGGTCTACTCAAAACCTTGACAAATTCTTTATTTTAAAATTATACTTAATGGTCCTACATACAATATCCAATCTTGCACAGGCCTTTCCTTTGATCTTTTTCCCTTGTAATTTCACCAATTAAAATCTTCAGGAGTGTATAGGGATTTTTCTGTAAAGTCTTGAAGGAAGAGCCCTGGAGACCCCAAGAATCTCTGTGGAAATTCATTTCCTGACTGTCGTTATAACCCCAGAGGACCACAGACTACTGTTCCAATAGAAAGATATAAATGGTGGTGTGTTTTAACTGAGCATCACCACCTACATTCACTCTAATATGTGGACCTCCGAGGTCCATGTATACCAAACCTAGAAATCAACACTTGAAATGGCGTTGACACACCAATTGGTGTGCATGGACACTCAATGTATCTGCATGGCCACATAACATAGAGGGAAGTTTGGTCATCATGTTTCAGGCGAGGGTGCAATTGAGAAGGCAGGACCTTCATGGTGACCTCTGCCTGTATAGAAATTGAACCCACAAGTCGCTGCAGTCATCACTGCAAGCAAGCTGTCCAGCCAACTGAACAAACTGACCAAATTCAGTCCCCACTTTCCCTTTTACCCACCTTCAAAGAGTATTCTTTATTTTGTTCAGAATGCTAACATTTACTTTCCATTATTCTGGTTACCAATGTGTATTTTATAGAAAGGGGATCTTTGTGCAGATCCTGGGAACACACCATTCCTAGTCAGGCTAAGAAACATCTCATTCCCTCCATTTCTTTTATCTGACCCATTGACATTCTTTTATCATTGTCCTCATTGAAGACAGAAGATTAGATGGGTAAAGATTATTTCTAATGGTTGACAAGTACAATTCTTTTAATAATTTGTTCTTCAGACTGGTGAAACATCTCTTATGTGGCATCATGTAAAGCATCTTCTGCAAATTTATACATACATTATTCAACTAATTGCCTTGATTTATGCACTTCATGACTTTCTCAAAACATTCAACCGAATTAGTTAAAATCAAACTTTTATACAAATCTATGCTGACTGTGCTCCACTGTCCCATTCTCAGTGACACTAATTTCATTTCATATTATGGACTCTTAACAGTGTGTGAAAGTTACTTTTAAGAGTCTGAGCCATTGGGGGGAGCCTTGTTTGTTAACAATATCAATTTTAAATTCTGGCACATGCTTGGCCACATTTTTCTGATTGGTCAAAGATTAAAAAGTGATGTACCTCTATGCTTTGGAAGCAAGTCTGCCCTTTCTCTAGCACCATGGATTCATTAATCTTTTGAAGTTACACCCTGAAGATAACCAGACCTAAGACAGGGGCAATTCACTAACCTTAACTCTTACTGTGTAAGAGTAATGTAACAATTATACAGTTCAGTCCAATGGCACAGTTGCTACAAGAAAAGATTATTAAGGAAAGTATAACTAGTTCCCTTGTTATCAACTCTCTGATCTTCTGAATTGCACTCTTACAGGCCTCGTGATCTTGTTTTACTTTTATTCAGATTATCTTTTAATACACAAAGATGTTTTAGATTAATTTTATTTAGCTTCCATTGCTTGAAGGTGTGGTATTATTGAAATCTATATAGTCATAGGGATGTTCAGCATAGAAACAGACCCTTCGGTCCAACCCGTCCATGCCGACCAGATATCCCAACCCAATCTAGTCTCACCTGCCAGCGCCCGGCCCATATCCCTCCAAACCCATCCAAATGCCTCTTAAATGTTGCAATTGTACCAGCCTCCACCACTTCCTCTGGCAACTCATTCCATACATGTACCACCTTCTTTGTGAAAGCATTGCCCCATAGGTCTCTTTTATATCTTTCACCTCTCACCCTAAACCTATGCCCTCTAGTTCTGGACTCCCCGATCCCAGGGAAAAGACTTTGCCTATTCACCCTATCCATGCCCATCATAATTTTGTAAATCTCTATAAGGTCACCCCTCAGCCTCTGACGCTCCAAGGAAAACAGCCCCAGCCTGTTCAGCCTCTCCGTACAGCTCAAATCCTCCAAACCTGGCAACATCCTTGTAAATCTTTTCTGAACACTTTCAAGTTTCATAACGTCTTTCCAATAAGAAGGAGACCAGAATTGAACGCAATATTCCAACAGTGGCCTAACCAATGTCCTGTACAGCTGCAACATGACCTCCCAACTCCTGTACTCAATATTCTGGCCAATGAAGGAAAGCATACCAAACACCTTCTTCACTATCTTATCTACCTGCGACTCCACTTTCAAGGAGCTATGAATCTGCACTCCAAGGTCTCTTTGTTCATCAACACTCCCTAGGACCTTACCATTAAGTGTATAAGTCCTGCTAAGATTTGTTTTCCCAAAATCAGCACCTGGCATTTATCTGATTTAAACTCCATCTGCCACTTCTCAGCCCATTGCCCCATCTGGTCCAGATCCTGTTGTAATCTGAGGTAACCTACTTCGCTGTCCACTACACCTCCAATTTTGGTGTCATCTGCAAACTTACCTCTTATGCTCGCATCCAAATCATTTATGTAAATGACAAAAAGTAGAGGACCCAGCACCGATGCTTGTGGCACTCCACTCGTCAAAGGCCTACAGTCTGAAAAACAACCCTCCACCACCACCCTTTGTCTTCTACCTTTGAGCCAGTTCTGTATCCAAATGGCTAGTTCTCCCTGTATTCCATGCAATCTAACCTTGCTACAGTCTCCCATGGGGAACCTTGTCGAACGCCTTACTGAAGTCCATATAGATCACATCTACCACTCTGCCCTCATCAATCCTCTTTGTTGCTTCCTCAAAAAACTTAATCAAGTTTGTGAGACATGATTTCCTATGCACAAAGCCATGTTGACTGTCCCTAATCAGTCCTCACCTTTCCAAATACATGTACATCTTGTCCCTCAGGATTCCCTCCAACAACTTGCCCACCACCGACATCAGGCTCACTGGTCATACTGGAATCATCTCAAATTATAATTAATATAAAGGCTTTTTCTTACCGAGAGCTTTGAATGTTTGCATGCCTCCATATTTTCCTTCAAAAAGCACTGTGTTGTTCAGTGGATTAAAGGCACGGCACATTCTGACCAACACCACCTCCAAACAACCTAACATACAGAGAAACACCATTGAAAAAAATATGCAGTGGTGAGACAGCACTGTTGATCTGAAAGTCAAAAAGTGTTAAGAAGATGCTTAATTTAAATTACCAACTTTAAAGCTAAAGAATTCCTAACAATTTGCTAAGTTTAAGCTGATTTCCTAATGTGAAATCTGAATGCATGGAAAACTTGAACAGAATGAATTGAAAACTTGAACAGAATGCTGATCAAAGCTGAGAAAAGATACGAAGGTGCACAGATAGGTTCCTAGAAAGAAATATACAAATCTTTAAAGACTTGTCAAATGTCTACTTGCCTAACATGAATTTAACAAAGTTTGTTTCATGAGATGAATAGTACTTTGGTAATTTCAAAGGCCATGTGTCCCAAGTTATTATTGTTAAACATTATGGGGAAATGATATGAAAATGTTGTCATTTTACATGACATTGCATTGTTATTTTATGTTCATCTCAAGGACAACATTTTAAGTATTTTTCTTCACCAGTACACCTATATAATTTTAAGAAACTTGTTTAAATATTCTAGTTATTCCAGAATTATGGTGCATTGGACATTCTATTTCCTTCCAGTTTACTCCTCTTTCCTCGTCTCTTGAAGGCAGTGACTGTTGCTGTGGTATATTTCCCAATATTATGTTATCTAGTCAAATTCTGTTATTCAAATGATGAAGACATTACCGTTGAGAAAGATCACTTTCTTATCAGGCATGCTTATTTTATAACAGGTAAAACCATAAACAGAGATTAGGAGAAGGAAGGTTTGCTCTTTCTGCAGTCAAGACCACAGAATCATTGTTTGTAGAATCATGAGTTCATAGTCTACTATATCACAAATTACATTATCTTCAAATAATCCTTGTCATTTGTAAGGAGTTATGTAATTAATTAAACTTCTCTGCTCTTTCTGCACAGTCCAGCAATGTTCAACTCTCTTAGAAGTTACTATTGAATGTCCTAACACCATTTTTTTAGGGAGGGCATTTCATGCCATAACTGATGCCAATTGTAGTACTTTTACTGCTGATGTTTCAGCCGGCAGCTGATTTAGCACAGACTGTGCAAGTAAACTGGAACCTTCCAGAACTGTACAGCTCAGGAAAATGTCAGTTGGTGCATCTATTCACTAAGCAACCAAAACCCCTGACTAAACCTGTTGTAGTATGGCACAGATTTCAGATCAGAGAAGCCTAAACCTTTTAGACAGTCATATGACATCCCAGCATGTGACATCCCTTTATTGTGTGTATAATATTGTAACATAATATCAGTTAGCTGTGTATGCCTGTGATTTGCAGCCTTGTAAATAGTTATAAATAAACCTCAAGTTTTCTATCTCTCAAGAACCCAATTATCTGCATATAAGTTTCTTTTAAAAATATGCTTAAAGGATGTGGGTGTTGGTAGATGAGCATTTGTTTCCCAGACCTTATTGCCTAGAGGGCAGTTATGAGTCATACAGTATATTCCAGACCAGAGAAGGATGGCAAATTTTCTTCCTTAAAGGGCATTAGTGAAATGGTTGATTTATGACAATTGATATTAACATAAGGGTTCATGGGATTTGAACATTATCCCCAGGACATTAATCTATGATTCTGGAATACTAGCCCAGTGATACCACTTATGCCATGACCTCCCCTTAGGGTGTGTTAATATTTATAATGTTGGTTAACATATATAAAAACACACCTCAAAAATTTTATCAGTTGTATGATGCTTTGTATTGTTAAAAGATTCATAGGCCCTTTAAAAACTGGCAATAATGATAGTACAAGTGAAAATACAAAAATAGACCCATTAAATAATGACTTTGCCTCACTGTTTACTCTGCAGAATTAGGATTGCATGCTGGATGTCCCAACGAAACTAATGGCACTTCAGGGATGGAGTGACATTACTAAAATGAGTGTATGCAAATTAAATTAATTGAAGAAAATAATGGCAATAAGAATAACAAATCCCCAGTAGAAGAAAGCTCCCTCTAAGTGTTTAAAGGAAGTGGGTAAGAACATTGCTGATGCCCTAATCATAATCATAATCTTTCCAAGTTCTCTTGCATGGACCATTCCTTTGGATTAGCAAAGTGCACATTGGACTCTACCATTATTTAAATAAGCCAAGAGAGGAAAGCCAGTGTGTCATTAACTAGTAGCCTACCATTCATTTTGGAAAGTCTATCATTTTAAGGATGAAGTGACTGAACATCTTCTGTTTTAGCTGATGAGAAAGCCAGCATGCTTTGTGAAGAATAGTTTCGACCTGAGGAACCTGAATGAATTTTTTAAAGAAGTGACTAATATAGTAGACATGTAAATGTCTATTAATGTTATTTATATCAATCTCCAGAAGCAGAAGATAACAATTCCCATTAGAGACTTTAGCTGTTGAATGAAGAGAGAAATAACTGACCTGCTTAAGACATTGCCTGTTCAGCAGAATACAGTGAATAGGGACAATGGATGAGATTAAGGCTCTGTCTCTTTTGTCATGTCAATGTGAAAGATCCCATGGCACTATTTCAAAGAAGATCACAGGAATTGACCTCCAGTATCCTGACCAATATTTATCCCTTAATAAACTGTACAGAAACAGATTTTCCTGTTGTAGAGTTTTGCTGTGCACATTTTGCTTGCCACTTATCCTACATTACAACATTAATTCCACTTCCAAAAATACTTGATAGGCTAGTAAAGTGCTTTGGGATATTTTGAACTTGTGTTATATAACTGCATATCTTTATTTTTAATTCCTTTTCTAAAGGACTGAACTTTAGATTAAATTAGGTTCTCTGCAGTGTGGAACAGACCATTTGGCCCAACTAGTCCACACTGACCCTTCAAAGAGTAACCCACCCACACCCATTTTCCACTGACTAATACACCTAACACTATGGGCAATTTAGCATGGCAGATTTACCTAACCTGCACATGTTTAGATTGTGGGAGGAAACTGGAGCACCCAGAGGAAACCCACACAGACACGGGAAGAGTGTGCAAACTCCACGTAGACAGTCACTTGAGGCAGGAATCAAACCTGGGTCCCTGGCGCTGTGAGGCAGCAGTGCTAAAAACTGAGCCACTGTGCTCTTCAGAAATTTTGCTTTTTTTATATTTACTTATGAGGCATAGACATCACTGGCTGGGTCAGCAGGGTCGGCATTTATTGCCTGACCTACTTGCCCTCGACAAGGTGGTGTAAAGCTGCTTTCTTGAACACAATGGCCGAGCAGAGGCTGATAGCCAAGTTGGGTACCCATGGGAATTTGGGTTCATGTCACACTACAGGTGACCCCACTGCACCACACACACACACACACACACACACACACCCTGTCTCACAGGCGCACATATACTCTCATATACTATGAAAAGATACTCTCACACACGCACACACACACTCACACTCTCTCCGTTTTACACACACACACACACACATATATCTCTGGGGTGAATTTGCTTTTGCAGAATTGTATTGGCAGATACATTCTACTTTGTTTAAAAAGCACACAACCTATAGGCAGTCAATATTTTTTATAAGCTATGTGATATTTTTAAAGTTCCTACTTTGGAAATAGAACCTCTCTGACTCAAGATTGGAATACATAGAGACTCTAACCTCACACCTTTAATCCATTGTCTGAGCTGAGATGTCACCTTTTTTAAAATAAAGCCTTAAGTTAACTCAAGAATGTGACTTGAAAGATAGTCTTGAATGTGGGATCTACACATTAATGAATTGAAACCTGCAACTCATTCTAAAAGATAAAAAACTTAACAGCAATCTAGGTTTGTTCAATATATCACATCAGTGTATGATACTATGATTATTTGCTATAAGTTCTGTGTGCTATGATTCTACTCCACTAGTTACCTGATGAAGGAGCAGTGCTCAAAAAGCTAGTGCTTCCAAATAAACCTATTGGACTCTAACCTGGTGTCGTGTGATTTTTAACTTTGTCCACCCCAGTCCAACTCTGTCGCCTCCACTTCTTGAACTACTGCAGTCCTTGTGCTGTAGGTAGACTCACAATGCTGATAGGAATGGAGTTCCAGGATTTGACCCAGTTACACTGAAGGAACAGTGATATATTTCCAAGTCAGGATGGTGAGTGCTTGGAAGGGAACTTGCAGGTAGTGGTGTTCTTATGTATCTGCTGCCTGCTATACAAAGCATTGGATAGACCACATCAGTCATGCTCTGACAGTTCTGAGCACACACATTAGGAAGGATAAGTGCAGTTTGACTGACCAGAATGATATCTGAACTTCAAAAGTTAAATTATTATCCAAGGGTATTAATGGGGGTGTGGCAAAGGCGATTGTGTTGAGCTACATCATGGATCAGAACGATTGCCTTGAATTATGAACAAGCTTCAGGGTTATGTATGTTAATCCAATTGGGTAAAGAGTTGTTACTTTGACTGGAATGTTTGGTAGGTGTTGCTTAATGCCTGAATTAGCGTGCATTAATGCCTTCAATTCCTTGTGACAGTGTAGATGTCAGAGGAAAATTCACAGGGAAGCAAAGCCCAGATGTTTACCAGCATAAGCCTATACAATTCAGTCTTACATTTCATCTTAACTTTCATTGGGTTAAGATAAAAGCGAATCATTTGACAACAGAAGATATGATCAAAGTTGAAATAAGAGCATTGTATCACTGACTCCATAATTGTGCTTGCTTGTGAAAGTAATCACAGAAAATGATTGCATTGCCTCTTAAGTATTTTTGCCATAACCCAAAACTTAACTGACACCTTACTCATTACTGAAATATATTTGCAACCCATACCTGATTTGAGGAGGAGTATTTGATCATTCTGACACAAGTCCATGAACCCTGTAATGCGTTTGGCAAACTCGACTACGTACTGTATTGCGTGCGTGACCTGAATTGCACATTGTTGCCATATGACTTCCCTCACCTTTTAAAAGAGAAAAACACAGTAATGGGAGGGAAAGATGAAGCAAACTACACAGAATATTTGAGGTGTGTTAGAAACAAATGTCAGAAAGAAGAGCAATAGCATTTTGAGGGGGATACCAAGGAGAAAGTTATGGTATTGTTCCTGAAATTAACATTCAACTTTCCGGAGCTAGTTCAGGGGCCAATTTTATATGTGTTCGAATGGGAATGAGTAAAGGACTGGAAGTACCATCATTTTTCTCCTGGTATTCTGTTCAATTCTGATTTGAATACCTAGGAACTCTGGGCCACACCTGCCTCCTTGACTTTCTCTCTATTTTCCTTGTCGACTTTTCATTTTTATCCACATCAACTTGGAATTCTTTTTAGGAATCTATTTTTAAAAAATGCTTTCGCCTAACTAAAAATACCTCATTGCCACTGCTTTTTAAAATATACTTTTAAACTTAACAATTGCCTTTTTTAATACCATAAGTAACATATAAATCCTCTTTTCTCCTAATTTTATTCACTTTTAATTCTAATAAATGATCTATATCTGAAATGTTATTTGTGTTTAGACTTTATGAATCAACCTTTTGTGTTGTTTTAACATCCTGTGTTTTAATATATTCTGAATTTAACATTTGGACACTTTATCTGCTTTCGCAGTATATAATGTATAAAATGTGGTAAATTCTGTACCATTGTTTTAATTAAAGTTAAAACTTGACTTGTCATTTAACGGAGAAAGTGAGGACTGCAGATGCTGGAGATCAGAGTCAAAAAGAGCTGATGAAGAGCTTATACTGGAAATGTTGTCATTTAACAGTTGAATTTTAGCTTTACTGCTCTGTGGTTTCTTTGAACAGCACAGGCCCACATTATAGACCATAACCATTTAGCTCCATTTTGCAAAACAAATATTCAAAATAAATCTGACACGCCAGTGGCACCAATCACCAATATAACCCCAAATCTTAGAACGGTATCTGTGTGATTATTTTTCACAGTCAAATACACCAGGAGTGATTCCATGGTCTGGGACTCCTGACATGAGTGCCATTTGCTGGAAGCATATCTGAGGAGATTACAAGTGCCAGTGATCATCATTTTCCATCAATGGATAGAAAATCATTGTCTCCCTCTGTGCACCGTTCTCTACTCATGAAAAAAGAGACAGCCCAGCAATTACAGTTAACATAGTCTGCAAATGATATTTTGGCCTTGAAGCTTTTGAAAAAAAAACTAATGAATCAGGCAGTACATAGTTTGAGCAAGGAGGGAACTTGAAAACCAAATGATTTTATATTTATTCCAAACTTTCTTTGAAGGGACATCACTTTTCTTCTTCTGACCCAATTCGTACCATAAGGATGACAATTGTTACTATATTTCCCTTTCAGCACAAACTTTACCACCTCTGTTATCATTTTCTATTCTCAAGCTAATCTGACCCTCACGTCCACCTTTCCATATTGCTTTATCCTGAGCTTTAAACCCATTCTGCTGCCTGTACATTGAGATACCAATCTAGAGGATCTCATGATTTTGGGTATTTGCAAATGCAGTGTCTCTAAGGCTGCTTGCTCTTTATCTCAAAGTAAGGTTGTTCAACTTCTTTCGAACTGTAACATTCCTCTATTTACATCTGTGTCTAATAATTTCTTAAATACAGGTCTCTAGTGTAGTGTCTAAGACTTCTCATTTCACATGTTTATGCTAGACTGATATTTCCTTTCTTGCTGAAGTTTTCATGTCATTCACGTGTTCAGTTACATCATCATGATTTAATTGGATCTCATTATATCAAACCTTTTAATCGAAAAATATTGAATAGCAATGTAAATATCCATGGTTACCTTGTTTTGGTAAGTTTTTATTTCTTCATATGTGTGCGTCTGCCATGCCAACTGTTGAAGTTCTTCCACTGTATACTGACATGTCTCCAAGTGGGACTTGATTATATTCTGTGCAATACGATCTGAGGATTACAATATATAAATTTAAGTAATAAATTATTTGATATATTTATGTAGTTAAATTCTACTACCCTGATTGTCTAAAGATGATTGTTCTATGCATGGTAAAAACTTCAGCTGGCAGTTTATAATTTTGGTTTTTAACACTTTAAAAACTCAGAGGATCGATGCATTTCTCAAGCTGAAATATCACAGTAATAGCTTCTACAATTCTATTAGAGTTTGGTCTTGGACATCCCCTCCATAAGAACATAAACAAATTACAAGCAGGAAAAGGCTACTTGGTCAATGAACTTGGGACTTGTCAACTGATTTAATCACATCCAAATGCTTTCACAAAAGGCCTCAATGATTTTATTCTCCGGGAGCACATCAATTCAATTATTTCCACTATTAATTTTAATGGTTCAATGACATAATTTAGTCCATAAGTCTTCCCTAGTTACAGTAAAGTGATTCTGCATTACACTTCCCTCCAAATTCCTAATCATTAACTTGTGCCCCCTCTTTGAAAAATTTGCTTGGTTTAGTTTTTGGTAGCATTCCTAGCAGTGAACCAAAGGGTTATGGGCTCAAATCCCAGTCCAGAAATTGAACAATCTATTCTTGCACTCCAGTACATGCATACTTAGGTGGTCTTTCAAATAAAGCATTAAATTCAGCTCTGATCTGCACTTTATAATTGATGTTGATGCTGAATAAGATAGATGCAGAACAGGCCCAGCAACTAAATCTTGGGCATCCATGAAGCAGCACCAGAACTGCATTCAAGAACAATCTGTAACATCATTCCCTCGCTGGCATAATGCTCAATCGTCCATTTTCACCAAATCAAATGATAAATGCTAGCTCAATGAAGAGTGGCTGAGAGGATGCCAGGAGCAGCACCTAAAAAAGGAAATGCCAGCCTGGTGAAGCTATAACATAAAACTATTTATAAGCCAAACAGCAGAAGCAGAATGAGATGGTAAGAATCACAAAATCCCTACAGTGTGGAAGCAGGTCATTTGGCCCATCGAGTCCACACCAAACCTCTAAAGGACATCCCACTCAGACGCACTGGCCTCCTACCCTACCCCTGTAATCCCGAATTTCCCATGGCTAATCCCCCAGAACATCTCTGGACACTGTGGGCAACTTAGCATGATCAATCCAGCTAACCTGCACATCTTTGGATTGTGGGAGGAAACCAGAGCACCCAAAGGAAACTCACGCAGACATGGGGAGAATATGCAAACTCCACACAGACAGTCACTTGAGTGTGGAAATGAACCCGGGTCCCTGGTGCTGTGAGGTAACAATGTTAACCACTGAGCTACTGCGCTGCCCCAAACTGATAGAGATCATTCCAGGAGTGGTAATCTAAAGCTTTAACTCACTGACAGCCTGCTTTAGGAGGAGAAAACCTCCCTTCATCTTTGCCCTCAGGCCTCAACCATAGCCAGCAGGATCAAACCTGTGCAGGGAAACCCCAATGGATTTCGAGAACTAAGTGATCCCACAGCTAAGGGATCAAATCAAAATTCTGCAGTCCTCTCACAGCTAGCTGTGAATGATGATGGAAAGTTAAATAAATAAATAGATGACTCCACAAAAATCCCTATCCTCAATGTTGCGGAAGACAAGATGAAGCTGAAGCAAGTGCGGCCTGAAGTGCTGAATGGATTTTTCAATTTAACCAACTACTGCCCAATGTGCCTCATCCCAACCATCAGCAAAGTGATGAAAGTTATGCTTGAGATAGAGTGTGAGCAAGTTGTAAGGACGAGAATAATTTGCTCACCGACGCTCAGTTTGACTAATGCCAGAGCCATTCAGCTCCTGACATAAATACAGACTTCTCCAAACATGGCTAAAACAGTCTGAACTGTCAGCATGACTGCCATTGATATCAAAGTCGAAAAGTATGACGTTGGAAAAGCACTGCAGGTCAGGCAGCATCCGAGCAGCAGGGGAGTTGACCCTTCTTGATGAAGGGCTTTTGCCCAAAATGCTGACTGTCTGGCTCCTCGGATGCTGCATGACCTGCTGTGCTTTTCCAGTGCCGCACTTTTTTGCTGTGATCTCCAGCATCTGCAATCCTCACTTTCTCCTGCCCTTGATATCAAGGTAACTGTGACTAACTGTTGCATCAAGGAACTTGAGCAAAGCTAGAATTACAGGTAAAATCCTCCCACTGTTGCAGTCATTCCTTGCAAAAAGCTATAGTTTTTGGAAATCATGCTTTATCAATTGCAGTACAACTCTGGAGGACATCTCAGGATTTTTTTTTCATTTGAAGCAGGTGGGACTTGAACCTGGCTCTCTCAGTCTAGGGGTAAGAACACCACTACCTCAGCAGAGTTTTCCAGACTAACCATCTTCAGCTACTTCATCAATTATCTTTCTTCCTTCATGAGGTCAGAAGTGGGGAGGTTTGGGTTGATTAAATTATTGCAGAATGTTCAGCATCAGCTGGATTCCTGAAATTCTGAGGCAATCCATGCCCATATTGAGGAAGACCTGGATAACATTCAGACTGACAAGTGGCAAGTATCAAGCATTGATAATCTGCAACATGAGAGATTCTAATCATCATTCAATAACATTATCATTGCTGAAGCCCCCACTATCAGCAACCTGGGAATAATTATTGACAAGAATGGTTCAGCCTTTTATATGCTATTGCTAAAGAAACAGAGTCAGAGCCTGAGAATTCTGTGGATCTGGTCACTCATCAAATAGTTAGTTCTGGGACCTTGTTGTACAAAATCAGTGCCCATCATTCCTAATTTGTAACAGTGACTGCACTTGTTGGCTGTGAAGAGCTTTGTGCTATCCTGAGATTGTGACACAAATGTGGCATCAAGTTCAATAATGACTGAAATCAGTGAGTGGTGAAAATCGCCTCTTTATTGAGCATCAGCAGTGGCACAGTTCGAGGCAGTGACGGAATTCAAAGTACAGAATTACAGTTGCCTCATTTATACACAGTTTTTACATACATTAAAATTATAGCGCTATGGTCACATCTTTGTTATCTATTGTACATAAGTTTGCGTGACATCTTGTCCTGTGGAAGCAGGTGATGGTTTAAGTACTTGTCAAATGCTAGCTGTTACTCCTGATGGGATTAGAATATCCAGTCTGAGCTTGCATAATGAAGAGGTGTTAGTCCTTTTGTGTTTAAAGTTAATAATGTTAGTAAAAATCCTCGACCTGTACGATCTAAATAAGGGAGAAATTATACATGTAGTACAAGATGGTAGTCCGAAATAAAAGTCAGAAATAGGTAGTACAGTGCTAAAGAAATAGGTAGTGTATAAGGAAATTTCAAAGAGATAAAGAACAGCAAACTGAAAGGACATGCTGGTGGATGAAACTGTTTGATGTTCTGCATCCTATTCAGGACCTGAGAGATGGTTGCTAAGGGCTAATTAATATTATAATCTTTCCATAGTTTTGAGTGAGTTAAGGTGGGCATTGTTCTGAGTAGGTTGCAGTATTAACACTTATTCAGAGGTAGCCTTTGATACAGAAACAGGTCTAAATGCTGCTTGAAGGGCTGAAAGAAGTTGCCCCTCGTTTTCTTTGAATCTCCCTCCTCTCACTTTAAAAATGTGGCCCCAGTCATGAAATCATCTGTCCTAGGGAAAAGACAACTACCATTAACTCTACCTTTACCCCTCATTATTTTATAAACTTCTATTAGGTTGTCTCTCAATCTCCAATGCTCCAGTGAAAGATGTCTCAGGCTATCCAGTCTTTTGTTATAACTCAAACCTTCCATACCCAGCAACATCCTGGTAAATTTCTTCTGAACCCTCTCCCGCTTAATAATATCCTTCTTATAACTGGGCGACTAGAACTGGACACAGTATTCCAGAAGAGGCCTCACTAATGTCCTGAACATTTCCAACTCCCATACTCAAAGAACTGTGCCATGAAAGCATGCGTGCTAAGCATCTTTGTAACTATCCTGTCTCTATGTGACACAACTTCAAAGAATTATGTACTGAACTCCTAGGTCCCTCTGTTCTACAACACTACCTCAGGTGCTACCATTAATTGTATAAGCCTTACCCTTGTTTGTTGTATGAAAACATAATATCTCATTTTTAACCAGATTGAACTCCATCTGCTATTTTTCAGCCCATTGATTCATTTGATTAAGATCCCTTTGTAATCTTAGAAAACCTTCTTCACTGTCTACTCTGCCATCAACTTTGGTGTCATCCACAAACTTACTAATAATGCCTTTTATATTCTCATCAAAATCATTTATATAGATGACAAACAAAAGAGGACCCAGAACCGATCCCTGCGGAACACCATTGATGACAGGCCTCCAGTCTGAAGAGCAACCCTCCACCAACACTCTCTGTGTGACAAAGCCTAATGTATTGATTCCAGAGTCTTGGTTAACACAGATTATGGATCTGATCATCAGCTTTTCCAGACCAAGGTTAAGGCCTTATGGTGGAATGAAACATGAAAAGAGAAACCTTTGCAGATAGTCACTAGATTGTTTACTCAAGAACTCCAGTACATCTGAACAAGTCTTACAGTGGGAAATGGCTTCAAGTAGAGAAACAGAACCAACCTGATAAAGATTTTCATATGGCAAAAAAAATACTGCATTGAATGAAGTCTGCCTAAAAGCTGATGTGGGCACAGGGCCCAACATAACAAGTATTTGAGACTAGCAGAAGAACACTGAACAGCAAAGCAGATGGACCATCAGGGAGTGGGTTATAAAGAGCGACAAATGCTTGCAGGGCAGCCAAAAGGAATTTGTTGAAAGAATTTGATTAGGCAACAGATGATATGGGTCAGAAAGGATAGCACAAAGAAACAAAGGCTGTCACAGCTTCTTCAAAAGAAAGAAGTGTGGCAGTTAGTATTGATGTGTAAGGGGCAGATGAGAATATGCTGTTTGAGATTTGTCATGACCATAGATTATGCAGCCATGAACTCAGAATTCATACAAGCTTGCTTCTTGCCCCTTTTAGTTTTAAAGTAACGATTGTCATGATAATAGTTCATCGAGCCAAACCACTTATGGGTATACTGAACTTTTAAGTGCAACATGCATTGTATAACAGAAAGAAATAAGGCAAAAGATGAGGATGCTAGTTCAGTGGTTATCTAAAATTGCTGTGTGGATTGAGTTGAGTCCACAGAATGGAATGTTGCACTTGAAGAGTATCAAGAAAGTTTCAGAGAGCAACATTTCAAAGGGAGAGAAACGTCAATCAAAAGCAAAACTGAACCCCGATCTCCTATGGATTGTGTAGCAAACTGTGAACATGATATGAGTTGAAAGATGGACATCTCTTTCTGGGTGAAAGATATACTTACATTTTACCCTTCCAGGAATACACAAAGAGGTTATCAGAACCACATAGTGGCAGTGTGATTAGTTAAAGGAGATTGTGCTCACTTTATTGTCCCCATTCAAATGTCCCGAGTGGACAGCTTATAGTTTGGGAAATAAAATAGAACAGTCAATGTTGATTGCTAAAGTAAACTAGGCAATAAAGAAGCTGTAGAATGGAAAAGTGACGAGTCAAATGAAATATCAGCTGAAGCTTTGATGCCTGGAGGAATAATAGCATTCAAAACTTTGAAATAAGTCAAAACCTCATGTAGAAAAGTGAAACTTGATCAAATTAATGACTAGTTTCAGAAAGCTTTGACAAAGATTTGTGATCCCTGACACTGCTCAAAGGATAAAATAATTTTTCTGAAATATCAGGTCTCAAAATTGCTTCTAGAAATGATCAAAGATTCTCGTGCTTCATTACTTCAGAAGTAAAAGGAACAGATTTGTTTCACCACATGCAAAAGGACTCATTTTAGTGCTGCACAATATAACGGAGAGCTACATGGAGCAAGATGACAAGGAACTGTGGTTCCTCTTTGTAGAAGTCTTTGCTTCGGTCCATGTGCAGTGTTATGGAAAATCTTGAATGGGATTGGAGCACAACTTTGGCTCATTCAGAGACATCATAAACTTGCAAAAGGTATGTGCATATACTTGGAGACAAGGCAGAACCATTCAATTACAGCAAAGAAATCTGATGAGTTTATCTACAGTCAGCATCTATCCCCTGTGCACGAGAAAAATTCCAGAGAGAAGTTAGCTTTGCTCTCCCAGAACATTTTGGGATCTGTAGTGGTGACCATGACATCTGGAGGTCTACAGAACACTCTTTTTTGTGAGTGTTTACAGTGTGAGTACTTTTTTTTTACAACCAAATAGTATATTTCCTTGTCCCCTCAAGAACATTCTCTCTTTCCAAGCCTGCTACATCTTCCATTATTAATATTGCCACTGCACTTCCCATTTTCCATTACTACCTTTCCCTAAACATTTTGTATCATTGAATGTCTCACCCTCACCATTTAAAGCGATGTTTTTGTTATTACTTCGGTATTGTATTCCCATATAGCCATGTATGCTTGTAAATCAGCAACTTGATTTAACATACTTCGTTAGTTTATAAATACGCATTTTAAATGTGTTAATATATTCCTCATAGGCTTTTTTCGATTACTCCTTTCCAGTATGATGGTCCTTACTTTTCTAGTATTAGGTGATGTCTCAGATATCTCCCTCTCAAACATTGTAACATTGCATTTTCCATGAAGAGAGTGACAGAGTGGCAAGATAGCACAGTGATGCCTGTTAGCAGCACTAACCTGCAAACCATCTCTGCCACGAGAAGCTCACTGCAGCTGGGAATAGTGCAACATTGTTTGTGGCCCAAGACAGAATTACAAGTGTAGCTCAGTTAATAGAAAGCGGACAATGCCATGTTGCGCTAAGAGGCAGGGGAAATTGCAGGCTGACACATTCAAGATTTGTCATCAGCAGCTCCCCAAACCTTCCATCAGTACAAGAGAGCCGTATACCCCCTGGCCCACCCAGGTTGATGGCTGATTGAAGACCTCGGGAGAAAGAGGGTTACTGCCTGCTCCCACGTCATCTACAGATGCTAGGGATGCACCTCATTGTAGCAGTAGGAAATGTTTCAAAAAGTACACTTCTACGGGTAAGGTAGCGTTGTTATTCATATAATTTCGTGAAGTAAGAAGTGTTGATGTCACATTAAGATGTGGTTATGTTTTATTCAGCATGCATTTCTTTCATATTAGCCTATCCCCTTTAGAAAAGTGTGATGTTTAATATCATGTGGCTTAAGGAGCTCACTTGTAGATTGAGATGCTTGTCTCTGTATGGTGACCGAGGAAGTGTGTCGTGAGCTCTTGGATACAATAACATATGCCATTCATAGAAAATAGCTAAGGCTGTTGACTTAATCGTATTTAATAGCGATTAGGTGGTTGGAACTGGATCAGTGATGTAACTTCTATGTCATGCACATAAGCAGCAGTTGCTGATATCAATCGCTTTCCAAGTCACTCTCTACTTCCCTGTCCTCTTCACCAGCTGAGGTTTCTGCCTTCTCTTCTGTTGTTTTGCAGTCATAGCACATGATGACTATACTTTAACCGAGTTAAAAATCACACAACACCAGGTTGTAGTCCAACAGGTTTAATTGGAAGCACACTAGCTTTCGGAGCTATGCTCCTTCATCAGGTGGTAGTCCACTACCACCTGATGAAGGAGCGTTGCTCCGAAAGCTAGTGTGCTTCCAATTAAACCTGTTGGACTATAACCTGGTGTTGCATGATTTTTAACTTTGTACACCCCAGTCCAACACCAGCATCTCCAAATCATGAATACTTGAACTGGGTCACATACCAAAAGTACCTTAAGAGCAATCAAGACAAGAGAAGCTCAACTTCAACAAGATCATGGTTTACTGCTAGGTCCACTACTTCTTGTCATTTATATTAATGATTTGGATATGAACATAGGAGGTATAGATAGTAAGCTTTCAGATGACACCTAAATTGGAGGGGTAGTGGACAGTGAAGAAGGCTACCTCAGAATATAACAGGTTCTGGATCAGATGGGCCAATGGGCTGAGAAGTGGCAGATGGAGTTTAATTTAGATAAATGCAACTTGCTACATTTTGGGAAAGCAAATCTTAGCAGGACTTATTCACTTAATAGTAAGGTCCTAGGGAATGTTGCTGAACAAAGAGACCTTGCAGTACAGGTTCATAGCTCCTTGAAAGTAGAGTCACAGGTAGATAGGATAGTGAAGAAGGGGTTTGGTATGCTTTCCTTTATTGGTCAGAGCATTGCGTATAGGAGTTGGGAGGTCATGTTGCAGCTGTACAGAACGTTCGTTCAGCCACTTTTGGAATACTGCATGCAATTCTGTTCTCCTTCCTATCAGAAGGATGTTGTGAAACTTGAAAGGGTTCAGAAAAGACTTACAAGAATGTTGCCAGGGTTGGGGGATTTCAGCTATTGGGAGAGGCTGAACAGACTGGGGCTGTTTTCCCTGGAGCATCAAAGGTTGAGGGGTGATCTTTTAGAGGTTTATAAAATCATGAAGGCATGGATGGATAAATAGATGCAGTCTCTTCCTTGGGGTGGGGGAGTCCAGAACTAGAGGGCATAGGTTTAGGGTGAGAGGGGAAAGATATAACAGGGACCTAATGGGCAACCTTTTCACGCAGAGGGTGGTACGTGTATGGAATGAGCTGCCAGAGGAAGTGGAGGAGGGGTACAATTGCAACATTTAAAGGGCATTTGGATGAATATATGAATAGAAAGGTTTCAGAGGAATATGGGCCAAGTGCTGGCAAATGGGATTACATCAGGTTGGGATATCTGGTCAGCATGGACGAGTTGGAACAAAGGGTCTATTTCTGTGCTGTAGGACACAAATGATTTCCCAAAAATGTTCAGGAACTAAAGGTCTAATGTGAGGGACAAATTGAAGAAAAATTAGTATTAGTAAGAAAACAGTGGTACAGAAATTAACAGGGTTAAAAGGCTGACAAATCCCTAAGGCCTGATAATCTGCGAAAGGAAGTGGCCCTGGAAATATTGAATCCATTGGTGGTCATCATTCAAAATTCTATCGACTCTGGACAGTTTCTACAGATTGGGGGGTTGCCTTTATTTAAAAATGGAGGGAAAGAATACAGCCGAGTTATCTTAAAGTCATGGGAAAATTGTAGCGTCTACTAGGAAAGACATGATGATAGAACACTTGGAAAACATTAACAGAACTAAATAAAGTCAGTGTAGATTTATGAAAGGGAAATCATGTTTACCCAAACTTCTGGAATTATTTGAGCATGTAACTCAATAAATAAGGGAAAACCAGTGGTTATGATGTATTTGGATTTCATAAACGTTTTTGTTAAGGTCCAACGGAAGAGGTGAGTGTGCAAAATTGAAGCACCCAGGATTAAAGGTAAAATGTCACATGGATTGAGAATTGGTTAACAGTCTAGAAACAAAGATTGGGAATAATGGGTCTTTTCTCAGGTTGAAGGCAATGACAAATGGTGTATTGTAGGGACCAATGCTTGGGGCCCAGATATTCACAAAATAGATTAATGATTTAGAGAAGGGAACTAAAATGCTAACATTTCCAAGTTTGTTGATGGCATGAATCAAGGTGTGATTTTGAGTTCTGAGGAAGATGCAAGGAGGCTACATGGTGATCTAGGCAGATTGAGTAATGGTAAATCATGGCAAGTGGCTTATAACATGGCTAAATGGTGAGTTATGCATTTTGGTGTGAAAAACAGAAAGGTCGAGTATAATTTAAGTAGTGATATATTGGAAAACGAGGACATACAAATGACGTACAAAGGGATCTGGCTGCACTATACAGCAGTCACTGTAAGTAAAGAGTTAAATGCAGCAAGTAATTAGGAAGCTAAAATAGCTTTTTCATTTTCGTTGCAAGGGGATTTGAAATAGGGATGTCTGATTGAAGTCATACAGGGCCTAGAAGGACAACACCTGGAATATTGCTCCTGGTTTTTGTCTCCTTACCTTAGGGAGAATACACTTACCACAGATTCATAGATTAATGGATATGTAATTGCTATGACAGGGACTGGCTGCAGGATGACCAAGACTGGGAAGTGAATAGTAAAGGATAATAGATACTGAGGGGAGATAAGTAAAAAGGAAAATAAACTGTGCAGATGCTGAAAATGAGTAAAGGGATCAATTGATCAGTAAAAGAGGATCCACGATTAAACAAACAATATGTAGAGTCTGATCGGGTGGAGAAAAGAACTGCAAGGGACAGCAAATATTGGTCGGAGTGGTTTACAGGCCACCTGTATGTGGCACTTGGCATAGATCAGAAAATTATATATGCTTACAACAAGGAAATGTAGTATTCATGGGTGACTTAGTCCACAAACAGACTGATTAAATCCAATGAGAACCAACATAATGGAAAAATAATTCTTGGAATATATTTTCTTTTTTTTAAAAGTAATACATTGAGGAATCAACTAGGGCATGGACTATTTTTGATCTAGTGATCATTGCATAATTTTTCCATTGACAGTGGGGTCTTAAATCTAAATAAGAGCTTACAAGTTTGGGGAAGATGACGACTTAGTGTACTGGAAAAATATATTGAAAGCTTTGGTGCTACATAAGCAATAGCTGGTATTTAAATAATTGATGTTTAGTTTTCAAAAATCATACATTCCTTTATGACTAAAGTACCCAACAGAAAAAATGAGAGCCATAGCTATGAAGAAAAGTTAAAGATAGAATTAAATCAAAGAAGAGGCTGATAAAGTTGCCAAAAATAATGTTGCAAGTCTGAGGAATGAGACAATTTTGAATTTCAGCAAAGGAGGGCAAAGAAAATGACAAAGGTAGTCAGAATAGAGTTTGTATGTAAACTAATAAGGAATATAAAAACAGAATGTTACAGCTTTTATAGCTATGTAATAAAAGGAAATTGTTACCAAGGACAAATGTGGGTCTAATTCAGACTCGGACAGGAGAACTTAACAGGAAAATGAGTAATGACAGAGATGTTAAGAAATATTTTATCTGAAAATGAGTTGCTGGAAAAGCGCAGCAGGTCAGGCAGCATCCAAGGAACAGGAGAATCGACGTTTCGGGCATAAGCCCTTCTTCAGGAATGAGGAAAGTGTGTCCAGCAGGCTAAGATAAAAGGTAGGGAGGAGGGACTTGGGGGAGGGGCTTTGGAAATGCGATAGGTGGAGGGAGGTCAAGGTGAGGGTGATAGGCCGGAGTGGGGTGGGGGCGGAGAGGTCAGGAAGAAGATTGCAGGTTAGGAAGGTGGTGCTGAATTCGCGGGATTTGACTGAGACAAGGTGGGGGGAGGGGAAATGAGGAAACTGGAGAAATCTGAGTTCATCCCTTGTGGTTGGAGGGTTTCCAGGCAGAAGATGAGGCGTTCTTCCTCCAACCGTCGTGTTGCCATGGTCTGGCGATGGAGGAGTCCAAGGACCTGCATGTCCTTGGTGGAGTGGGAGGGGGAGTTAAAATGTTGGGCTATGGGGTGGTTGGGTTGGTTGGTCCGGGTGTCCCAGAGGTGTTCTCTGAAACGTTCCGCGAGTAGGCGGCCTGTCTCCCCAATATAGAGGAGGCCACATCGGGTGCAGCGGATGCAATAGATGATGTGTGTGGAGGTGCAGGTGAATTTGTGGCGGATATGGAAGTGTCCCTTGGGGCCTTGGAGGGAAGTAAGTGGGGAGGTGTGGGTGCAAGTTTTGTATTTCTTGCGATTGCAGGGGAAGGTGCCGGGAGTGGAGGTTGGGTTGGTGGGGGGTGTGGACCTGACAAGGGAGTCACGGAGGGAGTGGTCTTTTCGGAACGCTGATAGGGGAGGGGAGGGAAATATATCCCTGGTGGTGGGGTCCGTTTGGAGGTGGCGGAAATGACGGCGGATGATACGTTGTACATGGAGGTTGGTGGGGTGGTAGGTGAGGACCAGTGGGGTTCTGTCCTGGTGGCGGTTGGAGGGGCGGGGAGGTTGAACAGTTCATCCACTTTACCAACACCTTCCACCCCGACCTTAAATTCACCTGGACCCTCTCAGACTCCTCCCTCCCCTTCCTAGACCTTTCCATTTCTATCTCGGGTGACTGAATCGACACAGACATTTACTATAAACCGACCAACTCCCACAGCTACCTAGACTACACCTCCTCCCACCCTGCCCCCTGTAAAAATGCCATCCCATATTCCCAATTCCTTCGTCTCCGCCGCATCTGCTCCCAGGAGGACCAGTTCCAAAACCGTACAACCCAGATGGCCTCCTTCTTCAAGGACCGCAATTTCCTGCCAGACATAGTCGACGATGCCCTCCACCGCATCTCTTCCACTTCCCGCTCCTCCGCTCGAGCCCCGCCCCTCCAACTGCCACCAGGACAGAACCCCACTGGTCCTCACCTACCACCCCACCAACCTCCATGTACAACGTATCATCCGCCGTCATTTCCGCCACCTCCAAACGGACCCCACCACCAGGGACACTTCCATATCCGCCACAAATTCACCTGCACCTCCACACACATCATCTATTGCATCCGCTGCACCTGATGTGGATTCCTCTATATTGGGGAGACAGGCCGCCTACTTGCGGAATGTTTCAGAAAACACCTCTGGGACACCCGGACCAACCAACCCAACCAGCCTGTAGCCCAACACTTTAACTCCCCCTCCCACTCCACCAAGGACCTGCAGGTCCTTGGACTCTTCCATCGCCAGACCATGGCAACACGATGGTTGGAGGAAGAGTGCCTCATCTTCTGCCTGGGAACCCTCCAACCACAAGGGATGAACTCAGATTTCTCCAGTTTCCTCATTTCCCCTCCCCCCACCTTGTCTCAGTCAAATCCCTCAAACTCAGCACCGCCTTCCTAACCTGCAATCTTCTTCCTGACCTCTCCGCCCCCACCCCACTCCGGCCTATCACCCTCACCTTGACCTCCCTCCACCTATCGCATTTCCAAAGCCCCTCCCCCAAGTCCCTACCTTTTATCTTAGCCTGCTGGACACACTTTCCTTATTCCTGAAGAAGGGCTTATGCCCGAAACGTTGATTCTCCTGCTCCTTGGGTGCTGCCTGACCTGCTGCGCTTTTCCAGCAACACATTTTCAGCTCTGATCTCCAGCACCTGCAGCCCTCACTTTCTCCTCGAAGAAATATTTTATGTCTACCTTCCTGGAGGAAGGCACACTGCCTCCCTGACATAAGATCCGAGGGCTTAGAGTGTGGAACTCAAATAAATTATTATTAAATGAATAATATTTGAGAAGTTAATGGGACTGAAAGTTGCCAAATCCCTAGGGCCCAGTGATCACTCTTAATTGTTTTGGCCTGAACTTTCTGTAGCAGAGAATTTCACCACCGTCTGGAAGAAAAAATTTCTCATCTCAGCTCTGAATAGCCAACCCCTCCTAAATATGAAGTGACCTCTTGTTCTGGGCACCTCAGTCTTTAGGAACAACCATCCTGCACTTATCAGTAAGAATTTATAAGGTTTCTATGAGATCTCCTCTCATTCATTTAAACTCCATTCGTTTAAACTGAATATAGTCCTAACTTACCCAATCTCTTTTCACGTCAGTCCTACCATCCCAGAAATCAGTCTGGTAAACCTTTGGTACCCTCTCTCCCTAGCCCTATCATCCTTGTTTGGATTAGGAGTCCAAAACTGCACACAATATTCCAGGTGGTCTCACCAATGTCCACACAATTGCAGCAAAGACATCCTTGCTCTTGTACTCAAATGCTAGCTTGATGTTAATAGTGGAGAAAATACAAGGATTGATGATTAAGGTTGTGATTACTGGATATTTCAAAAAAGAATAATCTGATTCATCAGTCAAAATAATTTTTATGAAGAGGAAATCATGTTTGATAAATGTGATAGAATTTCTTGACAATGTTACTGGTAGAATTGATCAGGGTGGGGACCCGATAGAGGTGATGCATTTGGATTTTTACAGAAGGAAAAAATGGATGATTCCTAGGTTGGCAGGCTGTGCCCACTGCCGTACTGCAAGAATTTGTGCTTGGGTCCTAGCTGATCACAATCTATATCAATGATTTGGAGTTGGAGATCAATTGTAATGTTTCTAATTCAGAATAAGACTTCAAGAGGATTTAGAAAGGCTGGGTCTCTGGGGAGAAGCATGACAAATTGAATATAATGTGGATGTGTGCAAGATTATAGATCTTCTGAGGAAGAAAACATGTGAAGAATATTTCTTTACAAAGTGAATGCTTTTGAGTGTTTCAGAACTCACATTGGACTCAAAACTCAATTTCTCTCCCTACAGATGTACCAGACCTGCTGAATTGCTCCACCATTTTCTGAGAGAGATTGGAAAGTGTAGATGTCCAAAGAAAACCAATTGTCCTTGTTCATAAGTCACTGAAAAAGTTAACAAAGGTTCAGAGCCCAATTTGGAAGCTAGATGATAGATTTGCCCTTTATTGCATGAGGATTTGAGTACAGGAGCAAAGAAATTTTGCTTCAAATGTGCATAGTACTATTTGCAGCTCTGGTCCATTTGCCTTTAGGAGGATAGAATTGCCAAGAGGGACAGCAGTATAAATTCACCAGACTGATCTATCAGATGGTATGACTATCCTCTAAGGAGACATTGAGAAAACTGGGCCCCATGTTCTCTGCTGCGTAAAGGAATGAGAGGCATTATCATAAAACAAACTTATAGGAATAGACAGAGTAATACAGGAAGAATTTTTCAGTAGCTGTGGCATCTAAAACCAAGAGACAGAATGTCAGAGTGATAAATGATTGGAATGATTTACCCTCGTGGGCTGTGGAAGTCCAGGTATTAAATAAGTCTAAGACAGCAATGTAGTGTGGACATAGAGTAGGTTTAGTTGGCGCAGACTCCCTGGACCAAAGGGGCCTCTTCTGTACTGTATGATTCTGTGATAGATTTTTAAGTTCTAATGATATCAAGAGATATGGGAATATGGCATTGAGGTTGATAATTAACCAATATCTAGAATGGGGAGGAGCTTTGAGGTAATGAATGACTTACACCATGACTGCATACCTATGGCTGTATTACAAGTCCTCATTACGAGCTTCGTTTCTTCTGACTAAAGATTAACGGCATATTGAGCAAACATTTCTTTCCATTAATAACCTGGGTCAGTGGCTCAACAGATGCAGTCTATTACAGCTTGAACACAGGGAAAGCTGGCAATGGCTGCTTTTCTCTTTGTAATTCATGTCTAGCTGTTAGATTAGATTACATTACAGTATGGAAACAGGCCCTTCGGCCCAACAAGTCCACACTGACCCGCCGAAGCGCAACCCACCCATACCCCTACATTTACCCCTATACCTAACACTACGGGCAATTTAGCATGGCCAATTCACCTGACCTGCACATCTTTGGACTGTGGGAGGAAACCGGAGCACCCGGAGGAAACCCACGCAGACACGGGGAGAACGTGCAAACTCCACACAGTCAGTCGCCTGAGTCGGGAATTGAACCCGGGTCTCTGGCGCTGCGAGGCAGCAGTGCTAACCACTGTGCCACTGTGCCGCCCACTTGCCACCGTGCCGCCCACTGTTCTCATTCATCTGAAATGTTATGAATTATCCATCCCTTCTGTACTGTCTTTGCCAGCACTTTGATGCAGCAGTGAGTGGCTGGTTGGAAGATGTGATGAATGTTATTACACTATTGGATGCTGGAAGGAATTGGTCATGTAGTAATTCAGAGCTGCAGTAACTTCAACATTTATGGCATAGGATATCCACCATAAGCTTGTTGATTTAGATCTTCTTGTATTGTAGGGCAGTTATTCCTAGAAAGGCATCATCACTTTTAGCCCTTGTCTCTCTGACGTTTGGAGATATGCCATGATGGTTTTGTGAACTGCTAAGTGCACCTTAGGCCTGTATCTGCTTCTGTCATTTTGCTCTATCTTGTTGCTGCCACTCGGATGCCCACATTAATTGTGGTGAAGCTTTGTATTCTTGCAAAGTGCTGACCCTCTTTAGGAGTCAAGAGTGAAGGTATGCCGAGTAAATAATTTCAATGGTGCAAATATCTTCAACCCGAAATATTCAAATGATCCATCTCAGTCATCTCCTGAGGTCCCCAGTAGTACATTTGCCAACCTTCGGTCAATTCAATTCAATCCTCTTGAATATCAAGAAATGGCTGAAGGTACTTGATACTGTAAAGATCTATGTGTCCTAAGAACATTTTGTTAATAGCAATGAAGACTTGTGCTGCAGAATTGCGATCTGGTCAAGCTGCTCCAATACAGATACAGCATTGGCCTCTACCCAACAATGTGGAAAATTGCCTGGGTATGTCTCATCACAAGTTCAATATGTCCAACGAACATCTGGTCAGGTTATGATCAAAGTGTTGGAAGATCTCTGTTGTTGCACATGGTCATACCCTGGCAAGTGTGGTGTGACCATTATTTATCCAACCCTGAATGTTATACAGATCTGGCTGCAGTTGTGCAAGGACAGTTTCAGCATCTGCTGCATCATGAGTGGTGCTGAAAATTGCTCAATTGTTTGCAAACATTTTTGGCCTCATGATATTTGTGCCAGAACTAGGCAGGGAAAATGCAGGAAGGAGGTTCATGATGACAGGGGAGTCTGGAACTGGGGTTGTAGTCAATGGTTAGTGGGCGGCACGGTGGCCCAGTGGTTAGCACTGCTGCCTCACAGCGCCAGAGACCCAGGTTCAATTCCCGCCTCAGGCGACTGACTGTGTGGAGTTTGCACGTTCTCCCCGTGTCTGCGTGGGTTTCCTCTGGGTGCTCCGGTTTCCTCCCACAGTCCAAAGATGTGCAGGTCAGGTGAGTTGGCCATACTAAATTGCCCATAGTGTTAGGTAAGGGGTAAATGTAGGGGTAGGGGTATGGGTGGGTTGCGCTTCGGCGGGTCGGTGTGGACTTGTTGGGCCAAAGGGCCTGTTTCCACACTGTAATCTAATCTAATCTAATCTGATCTGGTTACAGGCTAGGCAATTTAGGATTGAGAGGAGGAGAAATTTCTTCACCGACAGTACTGAGCCAGTGGTATTTTTTATCACAGAAAGCAGACGAGGACAAAACATTGAATATTTACAAAAAAAGACATAGTTCTGAGGGTTAAAGGATCAAAGGGTATGAAATGAAAGCAGGAACACGGTACTGAGTCGGATGAAGGGCCATGATCATATTGAACGACAAAGCAGGGTTGAAGGGCCAAATGGCCTAATTCTGCACTTATACCTTATGGTCTTACAGTCTTATGGCCTCGCCCATTCCTATTTGCTTTGTTTCTACGTGATAGGTTGTTGGTCCTATAACACTATCCTGAGGAACTCTTGCAAAGATATCCTGTGACAGATGATTTACCTCCAACAACCAGAACTATCTTCCTGTGTCAGATAGGACTCCAACCATAGGAGAGTTTTACCCCTGATTGCTCTGGTTTTTCTCGGGCTCCTTGGTGCCAAATTTAGTCAAATGCTGCTTTGATGTCAAGGACAATCACCCACGCTTTCCCTCTCTGATTCAGCTCTTTTTCTTCTGTGTTCAGAACAAGTCTATTATGAGGTTAAGAGCTGAGTGGGCCTGTTCGAACCTAAAGTGAGCGTCAGTGAGCAGGTCATTGCTGAGGAAGCACCTTCCATTGCTTTGATAATAACCTGACAAGGTGGCAATTTGATACATTGACCCTGTGACGAGACACAGCTGGGCAATTTTCCACACTGTTGGGTAGATGCCAGTGTTGTAGCTGTATTGGAGACTCTTGACAAAGTCACAGTTTGTTCTCCAGCAGAAAGAATTAGGATGCATAGACTTTGCAGTATCTAGCACCTCCAAACACTTCTTGATATCACATGGAGTGAATTGAATAGACTGAAGACTGACAGTTGTAACACTGGAGACTTTGGGAGGAGGCTAAGACTATCTTCTAGATATTTCAAGTTGAAGATGTTTGCACAATACCAGTTGTTTGCTCTGTCCATCTTCACCCTTGAATGTTGAAGAGATGACAGAAATACCAAGCTAATACCAGAAATAATAATTGGCCCCACTGTCCTTCTGCTATATGCTGACCCTTTAATTATTGAAAGGATTTTGAGTTTAGTCATTTCCTACCTCAGACTCCATCCCTCAAAGTGAATAGAGAAAAACAAATCTCCAAACATTATGCAGCTCCTTATAGCTCACTCTCCTACAAGTCCATTCTTGCATTGAGTCATGTAGGCTACATATAGGTCACTAGCATTCAATAGGTTGGTTCTTAAAAGTACTGGAGACTACAATTTTGTTCATGAAAAAGCTGTTTTAAATGCTAAAAAGAATTACATTTATGCATATATTTATGCATGCTATTGGCTTTGAATACTAATAAAGAGCCCTCAATATCTGGTGGGTTTTCTGTTTGCTTAGTCTTCCATCACTGGTATAATTGGAAGCTTATTTCCCCATTGTCAGCAACCTGATGCATGGCCTCTTATGCAATTCTTTGAACCTGTGCGTCACCTTGCCTTCTCTAGTCTTCAGAAAATACAATCCAAAGTCACAGTGAACTTTCATCTGATTACTGGCACTGGGAAATGAACTCCTGCTCCTCTTGACCCATATGCAGGGCAATTAAGACCTCACGAATCCAATCGTTTTGCCTCCTTTCTCCAACTCTCAAGGCCTGGAGATCTGAGCCTCTGTGTGATAATAAGATATATAATATTTTGTTACATTTCTTCATGAGATGTGGGCATCACTGGTTGGGTCAGCACTTATTACCCTAATTGTCCACCACATTGCTGTGGGTCTGAGGTCACATGCAGACCAGACCAGGTAAGGACAGCAGATTTGCTTCCCTAAGAGGACATAAACCCAAATGGGTTCTTGATGGAATTTGTATCCATGTCCTCAGAACATTGGTAATTTCATTGATGCAGAAATCCAGGCAATGTCACCACCGCTCCCAGTTAGAATTGTGGTATGTAGGTTCCTTAAAACTTTCAATAATTGATCTACCTTCTCAAAGTCACCTTAACTTGCTTCCATTAAAACCAAAATCAAGCTTCGTAATTTTAAACTTTTCACCTTTTCACTTGCCTCCAAGATTCTCCCTATGTATCACATGAAAAGGGAATTTAAAAGAAATGACAACCACATCGCAGGAAGATCAGAAAGTAAAGTAGCCTATTTATTTTGCACATCTAAATACGGCAAAACCTGATTTCAAAATAGATACAGGGGAGTTATGATATTGCAGTCATATCATATCAGAATCTCTACAAAACCTCAATGGCTTTTTATCATTATTTGAATAAGAAGATAATATAACATCCTCTAAATCCTTCCAGAACATTTATTTTTAGTAGAGTACAGTATTATTGCGAGTGGGTTTATTTTGTTGCTGGACCTTTATTTGCCAACAATATCACAGCCAATAATAATGGGTAGTGCCCTCCCTGCTCAGCTCCCCAATGTGAAGGATTTTGATGAAAATTCAAATTTACAGAGTGAATTAACAAATTACTGGGAAATCTAATGTTTCAGTAAACCACAGCCAATAATTTCTCAGTATATAGTGATCATTCCATAAAATGAATTCTAAAATTCTGTTATCTTAAACTGATCTAACCTTTAGAATGATGTGACCCCTCAGAATACAGTGGATGAGATACAGTCAATGTTAAATTCTGACCCATCATATTATCAATCACATAACAAGGGCTGTTAGAGATGTTGCAGAAACTGTTTTGTTTGAGCCTTCCAATATTGCTTGCTAATGACTGGTTAACTAGCAATGTCGAAGCAGCACTCTTTATAAAACATGACCTGTTTCACATAGCAGTTCTTCCACAGAGGCGGCATTGTATATGGGTTGCTGTCGCACATGTTGGAACAGATCTCAGGTACCTGCACAGTAGCAGATTTAGTGTTGATAATTTTGCCTTATTCTAGTCAAGATTGATTCAGTGCTCACTACCACAGCTTTCAGAAATACTGTGAAGGGATATACTATTATGAATTGCCACTGATTCATTTCTTTTCAATTCAATTTCATTCGACAGAAAGCCTTTATGAGCAAACATCGGGTTGATTTTAACAATACATATTTGGGAGAAACCTAGCAAGTTATTTACTCTGGAGTTGGGGCATCCACTGCTGGCCCCCTTCCCTCCCTGAAACCAGATCAAAATTCTTATTTGCAAGCGGACAGGCAGCTCCTGTTGCTAACAGCTGTTCCTCATCCTCATCCCGCCTATTCTGGGATGAAGTGCATCAGTGCCATTTATTCAAATCTAGTTGTTAAGATCAGTCTGAAACTTTGACCAGTGAATGTATTTTACCTCAATACCTAAAAAAAAATCATTACTTCGTTCTGAAAAGTACATAGGAGGAAACATCAAGATAGTGTACACCAAACATTTAGACCAAAATAGGACATCTTGCTGAACATTCTGACCTAAATTATAAACTTTAAAACTGTAACTCTTTAAAAATGAAAGGTAATGAAAATAGGGTCTTATTATTGATGGTCTGTTTAGGTAGTAGGTTGACATGCTAAGCGAGTAATGGAGGAAAGGTTTAGTGTACACAGCTCCAATAGCATCACCACTTGATATTACTCTAGTTCTCTGAAAGGACAAATTATGGAATGAGAGACAGTGATTAGGCAGTTTTCTTAAAGACAACTGTTCATAGAAAATTAATATAAGCATGTTATTTTTCCATTATTTAAGGCAATACTCACGAGGAAGAAAGCAATAATTTTAAACTAGAGATGGGAAAGGAATTGAATTGTATAATAGGTTAGAATTGACTTTTTCACCACTGTTTCCAGTGTTGCAATGCAGACTCAGATCAAGTAAATATTCTCTAGGATTTACAGATTGTAAAGACTGTTTATGAAATGAGTTTGGTTTCAACCTATTTCCTCGTGGCTATAGGATGATAGTTCTCATAAATGGAAAGATGCCAACCAAATGATCCACATGGAATACACATTTTAAGTATTGGTTGGCTTTAATGAACAGACAGCATTTTACCCCAAATTACTGTATTTCAGAAATTGTTCAATTTCTTAGAACCACTATTAATTCACCAAAGCATTAAAACAATTTCACACAATGACAATTATTACAGCACAGGAGGCGGCCATTTGGCTCATAATCCCTCCATCACATGTATTACTTAATGCCAATCACCTGCCTTTTCCCCATTTCCCTACCCACCATTTCTATCCAATTTATCATCTAATGCCTTCTTGAATCCTAACAACTCGCTGTGAGAAATGCTCTGTTGCACATAATTTCAAATCTATGCCCTTTTTTATTTCTTTTATGAGCAGAATAAGCATTTAGCCATTTAAGCTACATATTCTGTTCTGTTTGATTGTGTAAGTTTGCTCAATACTGATGCTTGCGGTGATTTGTTTCACCAGGATGTGGACTCAGATAAAAGTAAACAAAGTGTACAAGTCATTGAAGGCAAAACAATATAAGTACAAAACAGGCATTTTAAAACACTAAATAGAATTCCTACACAAGTAGAAATTTGGGTGCCATTTCTGCATATGAGATACAAAATATTTAACTTCCCAAGAACCTTATTTTGAAATTTACAAATAGAAATTTTTCTCTTATCTGGCTTTAATTAGACTATGTCAGTAAAAGTGCTCTCTCTCTGTCTAGCACTTTTCCCTATTGGTTGTAGACCACACTAGTCTTATATGTAGATGTTACTTCAAAGGAATCATTCCTGCAAGATGAAGGTAATGGCTTTGTAGTATTATTGCTAGATTATTAACTAATGTTGTGGGGACATAGTTTCAAATCCTGCCAAGGCAAATGGTGGAATTCAATAAAGAATCTAGAATTAAGTGTCTAATGATGACCATGAAACTACTGTCGATTGTTGGAAATACCCATCTGGTATTTTTAAGAACTCATGTGACTCCCGACCCAAGTAATGTGGTTGACTCTTAACTGCCCTCTGGGCAATTAGGGATGGGAAATGACCATTGACTGAGCCAGAGATGCCCATATCCAATGAATAAAAACAGATTTGATTACAAAATCAGTTAACACCCCCCAAATGTTTTGTTCTGATGTTTATTGATGATAGGCGTAAGTGGCTGAGTTTAGAAGACTGAGAGGGGATCTGATTGAGACATATAAGATTATGAAAGGATTGGACACTCTGGCAGCAGGAAACATGTTTCCGCTGATGGGTGAGTGCCGAACCAAAGGACACAGCTTAAAAATACGGGGTAGACCATTTAGGACAGAGATGAGGAGAAACTTCTTCACCCAGAGAGTGGTGGCTGTGTGGAATGCTCTGCCCCAGAGGGCAGTGGAGGCCCAGTCTCTGGCTTCATTTAAAAAAGAGTTGGATAGAGCTCTCAAAGATAGTGGAATCAAGGGTTATGGAGATAAGGCAGGAAGAGGATACTGATTAGGAATGATCAGCCATGATTATATTGAATGGCGGTGCAGGCTCGAAGGGCTGAATGGCCTACTTCTGCATCTATTGTCTATTGTCTATTGTCTATTGTCATGGGGTTTCTTCCAATCTTCTGCCACAATGTTGATCAAAAATCTGGTTGATATCCTGGAGGACTACAATTTTATGCCTGCAGTACATAATTATAAATGAGGTTTCAATGTTACTAAATTACCTGTGTTAATCAGGGACAAACCATATCCCTATACCAGCCTGCATTACCTATAAGGCACCACTGAATGATCAGATAGATGGAAATAACTCAACCTATTTTTACCTGTCACAACAGTGCTTCATCCATCCTGCTATTGTCTCTAAGAATACACTGTGGAAACAATTACACCTGACCTTTCTTTGCGGCACAAACCTCCTTACATCCTCCTGCCGGTACAACCAGAGATTTGTGATCTCATTTTGATAAATCAGAGGTATATAGCCCGTGATTTCCAGCTCATTGCAGAATAGCATTTCCCAAATCCTAACACAACATTTTAAAAGAGAAAAGTTAATACATATTTGAAGTATATTTTGGAATCAACTGCATAGCACAATTAGCTTTGTATTGCAAAGGAACAGCACAGGTATGATGGTTGAGTGATGTCTTTGTACAATGTCAATTTCTACAGTCCCTGGAAGGATTACTTACAATCACTATTTAAAGGAATTGTCACTTACTGCTAGAACCAGATAAATTGACTGAAGGCAGTCAGAACCAGAAAATTTGTAGCATTGGAGAAACAATAAATCAAACATTACTATAATAAACTGGAGTTCAGTTTTCCACCGATCACAGAGAATACTAGTCTTAGATGCAAAATTTCACTTCAATGCATCATTCCTGTGCAATTAATTTTTTTTTTTGCTAAATCAGTAGAAATCACTTAACATCCCCAGGCTGCTTTCCTTTCTTATTGCTTGGTGATATGTGTAATTGGCTGATACACCTGCATGTCAAGGAGAATCAGGAAATCAACTTTAAGTTAATGAACTGCTTTCCGTGATAGAAGATACTTCTGTTATTCCTACAATACTCCCGGTTTCAATTTAATTGTAAGTGGGTAGCACCCAGTGTATTAAAAATCTGATGAAGTGATATGCCTATATATTTGGATTGCAATCTTCAATCGAGTCACCTTTTAGAGTTCTCCGCCCAAAGTCAGAGCCTTGTTGATGATTTGCCAAAAGTCAGTAAAGTGCCATGATTTGTTACTATGGTTAGCACAAGGAACCAGGTTCCAAGTCTACCTCAGAATGGAGATCAAACAATTATACTGTGGGCATTAGTCTGATCCACACTCCAGCCATCTAGCCAAATGAGCTTGTAGCATAAAATCTGCATTTTTGGTGCTGTGGGTGCCATTCATAAAGACATCTACATAGCCAGATCAGATTTCTGACGCTTACCGTGTAGGCTCTCATGTTGGCAAGGATATACTAAGTAAAGAGATGGTGATATCAGTCAATGTGCAACATTAGCTTGAAACCAGTGGTGGTGTAATGATGAGCGTTCCAGCTGAAACTCTTTTGACCTTCGATAACTGACAATGTATTCAACAGCAGAAAGGACAAACCGTCACATTTTAAATGAATCATCAATTACTTTTAGGCTAGTGACTGAAATGATTTCTATGTTTTGCTGCTATGTCTGTTGAAGGGTTTGGTGATTGGCAAACTCTTTAGGCATCATAGGTTATGTGCTGAGCCACTGGATTCTAATTTGAAGGGTTCTGTTCAGACCACTTGCCTGCAGAAACGGTTGCAATCATTGACATCCCCTTGGCCTGCAAAATGGGCAGAAAAGGCAAACAGTCGGGCAATCTGTTCAAGGGAGCAGGAGGAGAGGAGGGAGGAGTACAGTTTGCAAAAGGTCAGATTTGCATTAGCTTGTGTAAAGTTCATCCTATTATCTGCACATTGAGAAACTAGTCTGGAATACCTTGGGTTATGGGTGTCTGCACATACACTGACCCTGAGGCTGCCTGTCCTTCTCTGAGTGTAAGGCTTTTAAATGCATTATGTACTGTGATGCTCCTTTAATTATATCTGCATATACAGCACTTGAGTACAGTATCTCTGCCTTCTTCTCTCACACGCTTTATTCAGGACTGGTGTTTTCTCTTTACAGATGTAACAGTCGTGTGATCAGTTACATCATCATGTTTTACATGAATTTCATTTTATCACAAAATATTCACCCAGGTACTTCTAGAAAAAATACTCCAACTTCCACCTCATCGAGAAACTCTGGGAAGACTTTAATGTTCTTGCCCATGGCACATCTGGTGTCACAGATGTATTTAGTGAGGAAGGAGGGTGGTGGGTGTAAGTGCTACCACGATACAGTTCATGGCAGGAGGGCCCATGGATGGCCTTCTGGTCCAGCTGCCAATCAGTGAGCGCCCAAAGGCCTCATTCCAGCATTGTCGGTAATAACCCAATGATAGTCAGGAAGCATGGCGAGGCAGATGGAATTCCAGGAAGAGTCCCTCATTTCGAAAGAACTCAATGCCTTGTTGAGAAATCTGACATCAGTAAGGGGAAACTACGAAGAGTTATTCTCCTGCTTTTCCGGTCAATCTCCTAACCTTTGATTGACCAGCAGCTCTCAGAGGGTAGGACTTCCTCCCTTCAAAGAGCCTTGATCTCAGGGAATGCTTGCTGTTGTTCAGTTAAGTGCCTGAGTTACATTTAAAGTGGCTAATCTTCCATAAAGGCAATGATGTGGGGCTGTTGCTGACTCTTGTGCCAGTTGGTAAGACCCCATCACCTCCATCAAATAGTATCCAATATGTTAATGCTTCATTAATGAAGTCTTAATGAAACCTGTTGCAGCCTCAGATAGGTGAGGATGGCATTATCACTGGCTGAGAGCTCTTAAATACTGGACTCCTTCCAGACTGGAACAGGTGATACTTTCAACATTTGAACATTGTTCCTTCACTGTTGCAGGAGGGAGGCTCTCCATGTAAAGACATAGAATCAGAGAATGCCTATTGGGCAGAAACAGGCCATTCAGCCCAACAGGTCCACACCGACCCTCTTAACAATAACCCATTCAGACCCGTTCCCCTACCCTATTACTCTACATTTACCCCTGACTACTGCACCTCACCTACACATCCCTGAACACTACAGACAGGTTTAGCATGGCCAATTCACCTAAATTTGGATTGTGGGAGGAAATCGGAACACCCAAAGGAAACCCACACAGACACAGAATATGCAAACTCCATACAGACAGTCACCCAAGGCTGGAATCGAATCTGCATCCCTGGCATAGTGAGGTGTCATGTATATCTATGTTACATTATGCCAGCGGGAAGCAGATGGAGTGATGGTGGCAGGATATGAGCTTCCCAGTGGTGCTCATGCCACTTGACTACACAAGCCACTTTCTAGGTGTCAAATGAAAACTCAGATGTACCACAACCTTAAGAGATTCAACTCCCTCAGTCTCTTGCTGGAGTGTGATAACAATCTGCACAACATGGAGGTCAATGGTTGGCATTGTGGCAGCAGATATGATTTGCTGATTTTGTCTCAGTCTACACTTGAGCCACGATAAGAAACCAGAGGACAAAAATAGCGATGCACCGATCACTTGTCTGATGTCTTTGGTGTACAATTTAAACAAGCACAGGCAGCATATTTCTAACTATAGCCATCTGGACGTATGAAATATGATTAAGCAGACCACTGGGGTACTTAAACAATACTTCTGCTGCCTAATTTGCTCTGAAGAAGCCCAGCTCTATATTTTGAAGCATGTCTTAAGACGTATCCTGTTTTGATGCAGGCTGTATAACCTTGCCGTCAGGAGGCAAGCAGCTGAGAAGGTGGATGAGGAAGAAATGAGGACAAGAACTGTATATCCCCTTTCTATCTGTAATACCAGTAAGTGTAGCATCAATTCTCAACTGACCAGTCTCACCCCTATTATAAGAAGCCAAGACCAATCTTCTGGCCTGTAATTAAGCAATTAACTCTTATCTTTTTGCTGTTTATTAGTTTAACTCAGTTACAATAATCCAACCTGAGGTGACACTGCATCCAACAGGGTCATTTACTCAAAGTAGCAATGCTTACTTTCTTTTATGCAACATAAGAAACTGGGCCTGGATGTCAAAGAATCTGACAGATAATCACTACAGCTAACATTTATGAATGTCAAAACACTAGGGAGCCTAAGTTTAAGGGGTTGGGGTGGGGGTGGGGTAGTTAAAAGCAGATCTGCGATGCCCATCTTTTCTCCCCCTCACAGATTATGGTGGTTGTCTGAAATGGGAAGTGGTCGAAGCAGATGTAATAGCAATGTTTAGGATGCTTTCAGACAGACACATGAACGGGCAGGGAATAGAGGGATATGGACCATGTGTAAGCAGATGGGATTAGTTTGAATGGATCATGGTTGGGTTGAAGGGCCTGCTCTTATGCTGTACTTTCTATTCACAGACAAACAGGTATCTTGGCTAACATTAAACTATTATATTACAAAAGACAGTATGCTTTTATTAATGGGTCATTCTTTTTTATTCAAAAATGCAGACATTACTAGCTTGGCCAGCATTTATTGCCCATTCCTAACTGTCCAGAGTACAGGCATTAAGAATTGACCACAATGTGTAACGTGATCCCAGGGTGAGATGGAGTATGAGATCCCTATATCCTCGTGTCACATACTATGTTACAGTAATGATATAAGCATCTCTTTTAAAGTTATACTGATATATTAACCATGAGACAAAACACATGGTTTTTCGAACGATTAAAATTTCTCAACAGATACTCATGGTTGTTCATAAGCATGTAGTATTCTCTTTAATAACTATACAAACATATAAAACAGGGTTCAAAATCCAATGTAACTAATCTTAATGCAGTGATTATATACCTGACTCGAGAGGTACACATTATTGTCTGTTGCAATGGCTTGCCAACCTGTTTGCCTTGTTACTGGCTGTTGTCACTTGATATCACTGCACAATCATCATTGGAGTGTTCTTCCTCAGACATGTTTAGTGTGCTGTACATTGATCCAAACTGGCTTTTACCATTTCTCAACCGAGCACCATGATCAATAATGGCTTCATACTATCTGGACTGGTTACATATTTTATACAACATTACTAGATCTGGGTCTTTGTATTTTTAACTTTCACTCTCTGCCCAGCATGCAGTTTTGCAAGTTCTTTAGCTGTTTGCTCACCTGTATCTCCTTAATTCTCCTCTGCCTTTGGTGAAGAATGTCCACTGTCTCAATGATTAGACAATTATGCTGGGCATAGTCATTTGTGTTTGCCTTCTAAGCATAGGTTGCGCTGGGGATTGTAATTCTCTCTCTGTTGGTATTGCAAAGAATGCAGCAATGCAACGTTGGTCTACATTTAATGATAATTAATTCAATAGTACACATGATACATTCTGCTAGACCATTTGATTGCGATGAAGATGTGATATGGGTCACTCCCTACTTAGTACTTAGTTAGTCTGTGTATTACAGTGCATTGTCAGATATTGAATAATCTGGAAATAGCATTCATCATGTCAGAGACAGTTATGCTCGTTTTGTAGCAAAGTCATTGAAAAATGAGAAATTTAGACAAGTAATCCATCATAATTCTGTAATCTCTCTGATGGACGGTTGATACTTTCATTCAAGGAATAGATAGAACTTGGTATGGATTTACAAGCTCACTCCACTGCTGTGCGTACTTCACAAGTAGTCATGAGTTGTTGAACATCCCGATTCATCCCATGGCCAGTGCCCAGATTCTCTTACTAGACATCTTGTGAGTTCAAGACTCTGCTGTAACATGGACAAGATATCTTGGCATAGTGCTTTTCTTATTACTTTCTCTTGCCCTTGAAATGGTTTTCTGCGGTACACCAAATTCATCACTGTGGGGCCAAAATGAACTAACCTTCTCAGATATTTCTTTAATACGGTGAGGCCATCTCTGGATAATGATCTTTTATACCTCTTAAAGTTGCTCATTTTTCCCTCATTTGCCAATTGCAACTGTTCACACTGGCTCTGACCAACTGATCAACCCCGAAAGCATCTTCAACTTTGTAGTCTACAGCATCATTATGTTGGTCATGAGGTAAATCTTGGTCTATGTTTGGGTTGGATGATCTGCTCAGATTGTCAGAGAGAGTTAGCCTGGTACCTAATTTATGCCCACTTTAAAATCATATCCTTGTATCTTGATCAGTAGATGCTGGAAATGTTGTAGTATATCTGTTGGTGGTTGGATGGTCCAATCCTGTGGTTTGATGCCATACAATGAGTTTACGTTCAAGACAGACCAGCCAAGGAGAACATAAATTCAAGAACGGTCTTCAAATTTGGACTTTGACATAACGCTATTTACTTTATATTAATACTAAATACAGCCCTACATGGTAATCATACATATTATATATATACACACCAGACTCTGATCTTACAGTTAAAACCTAATTTATCTTCATCAAATAGTCATGTGCACGTACTCTTATGACTGGCTCGAAAAGGTCTATTCTAGTCTGGTATATTCTTCTTGACTGTTCTACCCCCAACCACACTTTATACTCTGATCTGCAACTGTGTGACATCATCACCAGGTATAATAATAATAGAATAAGATATTACAGGAGATAACATAAGCATAATCACAAAATAAATTGGGCATTGATATTGTGGTAATGAAGAATTCAACAGATGTCTATTCCAACTAACTTTTATGCACAAGCTTTACATTCACAGACACGAGTGATTGGGCCAAAATTAAACTGTTAGATGACTGACGAGCATGCTTTCAATATGATGGTGTGCTTCAAGCAGTTCTGGGATAAGTTGGAGTATGACATAACACAATATAGTAATAAAGTTAAATAAAGTTTAGCAAAGAACAGAAGGAGAAGGGAAATTCTCTTGCTGACCTGCCTTTCCACTCCCTATTTTATTCCAATCATATAACAGGGCAGCACAAATTACCAAAAGGTTGCCAGGAAGAAATACACATAGTCCACTTACAACAAATAGAAATTGGACAGAAATCTACTCTCAAGATTTAGCACCTGGGATATAAAGTCTTCTAGGAATTGCAAGAACTGCAAACGTTCAGGGTATGACGCCATGCTACTGATATGTTTTTCTGAAGACGTGGACCAACCTTTAAAATCCTACCATAAATAGAGCATCTGTAATTGCTCATCAGTTCAGCAGGATACACAAGACTTGAGCAACAGTTTAACCCATTGCATATTAATGTTGAAAATAGAATAATAGCTGACATCACAGAACCACAGAAGGGATATGGTGCAGTAGATGGTGCCATTCAGCCTATTATGTATACACTGGCTCTGTAAATGAGTTTCAGGGCTTACTGCCATCTCCCACCTTTTCCCTGCACCGTTGTACATTGCTTTTATTCAAATAATCATCTGAAGTCCACACGAATGCCTCAATTGAACTTGCTTCCACTACACATCCAAGTAGTGATTTCCAGACTTGAACTATGCACTGCATGAAAAAATTATTTCTCTCGTACTTTTGCCAATCACTTCAAACTTTGTTCTCAGTAATTGAGTCATAGAGATAAGCAGCACGGAAACAGATGCTTCGGTCCAATTTGTTCATGCTGACCAGATATCCTATATAAATCTAGTCCCATTTGCCAGCATTTGACCCATATCTCTCTAAACCCTTCTAATTCGTATACCCATCCAGATGCCTTTTAAATGCCATAATTGTACCAACCTCCACCACTTCCTCTGGAAGCTCATTCCATACATGCACCAGCGACTGCGAGTAAAAGTTGACCCTTAGGTTCCTTTTAAATTTTTCCCCTCTCACCCTAAACCATGCCCTCCAGTTTTGGACTCCCTCAGCTCGGGGAAAAGACCTTGCCTATTTACCCTATCCTTGCCCCTCATGATGTTATACGCCTCTTTAAGGTCACTCCTCAGCTTCCTACACTCCAAGGAAAATAGCCCCAGCTTATTCAGCCTCTCTCTATAGCTCAAACTGTTCAACACTGACAACATCTTCATAAATCTTTCCTGAACCTTTTCAAGTTGCACAATATCCTTCCTATAGGAAGGATACCAGAATTACACACAATACTCCAAAGTGGCCAAACCTGTGCAGCGACAACATGACCTCCCTACTCCTGTACTCAGTGCACTGACCAATAAAGGCAAGCATACTAAATGCCTCCTTTTACGGACAGTTATCAGTTTCTCCTAATCTACTCTATCCAGCCCCCTCATAATTTTCAAAACTTTGATCTCCTCCAAGACTCCTTCTCTCTCCAAAAATTCATTCTGAATGTCTCCAATCTAGGCTTGTTCCTGAAGTTTCTCATGCCTGGAACAACTCTTGTAAATCCCTTTTGCACTTTTCCACTGTGTTCAGATCCTTCCGAAGGTGTGGTATTCTGAACTGCACCAATACTTTAGCTGAGGTATATAATAAAGAAAAGATCTAACAAGCATCTTGTGTAAGTTCAGCATAATTTCCTTGCTCCTGTACACCATGTCCCTGTAATGTCTGCTTTGTAAACTAATCTCTACCTCTGCATTGCACTTTCAATGATCTACGTTTATTTAAGTCTTTTTGCTCCTTCACCCTTGAAAGAGTTTTACCCCTTATTTCATATTATCCATTCTCCAAATTTTTTTTGTAGGAAGAGAAAGTGAGGACTGTGGTTACTGGAGATCAGTTGAGAGTGTGGTGCTGGAAAAGCCCAGCAGGTCGGGCAGCATCCAAGGCGCAGGAGAATTGATGTTTCAGGCATAAACCGTTTATCATTCCTGACGAAGGGCTTATGCACAAAACGTCAATTCTCCTGTTCCTCAGATGCTGCCTGACCTGCTATGCTTTCCCAGCACCACACTCTTGACTACAAAAATTTTTGCCTTACACCTCTCTGTATTGAACTTCATCTGCCATCTATCTGCCCACTCCGCCAACTACTATAGGTCCTTTTCTAATTCTACACTGCCCTCCTCAGTTTGATTTGAAATTCCACAGAAGTTGAAGTTTCTTAAATTCAGGCTGTTAGCTGTAATAAAGTTGTACTGAAGTTGCTGCTACAGGTGTTACAGAAAATGAGTTTGCTTGAGAGGACAGAGGTTTTCTGAAAAATGGTTGGCCATAGTAAATCTGAAGGAAATAGAGGACAGGGCCAATATTGTCTGAACAATCCAAAAGTCTTGGAGACTAATTAGGAAGATGATAATTGATATGAATAAAGAATAGCTTCCTTTGCAGTAAATGTCTTCTGTATATCTATGTATGAGTCTTGAGGAGGGTGGGCTGGGTTATAAAGTATCTTGTTCGGTCCAGATATCGAAAATACCACTTTAAAATGCCAATAACATGCTACAATTGCAGGATGACTTTGTTAGACTTGAGCAAGTGCAGAAAGATTTACAAGGATGTTGCCAGGACTGGATGTTTGAGTTCTAGGGAGAGGCTGAACAGGCTGGGGCTCTTTTTCAGTGGAGTGTCAGAGGCCGAGAGGTGACGTTATAGAGGTTTATCAAATCGTGTGAGGCATGGATAGGGTGAATAGCTAAGGTCTTTTTCCTGGAGTGGCAGAGTCCAAAGCAAGAGGGCATAGTTTAAGGTGTGAGGGGCAAGATTTAAAAAGGACCTGAGGGATAACTTTTTCATGCAGAGGGTGCTGTTAGAGGAAGTGGTGGAGGCAAGTATAATTACAACATTCAAAAGACGTCTGGATGGGTGCAAGAATAGGAAGGGTTTAGAAAGATCTGGGCCAAATGCTGGCAAATGGGACTAGGTCAGATTGGGATGTCAGGTCGGCACAACCGAAGGGTCTGTTTCCATGCTTTATGACTCTATGACTATATGACTATATATTCACTGTGTTTGCACTGACTTTTGACAATGGCTGCTGCAATGCGCAACAGAGGTATTTTGCTGTTTATGAAATTACCCTGTCAATCTCTATTACATCTGTATCTCCATCAAATAATTCTATAAAAGATAATTGCAGTATCTTGATTGTACAAGGGATGTCCACAATTATTTGCATGACTCTGCAATGCTGGCCATTCTAAATCCCACTGGCACAGCAGATTCCTTTTCACTTGTCATAATTTGTTGCCAGGTTGAACAATTTGTCATCTACCACTCTATAATCAAGGAGTGCCAGCAAGCTGGTGGAGTTGCTGACTGTGTGTGTTGGGGAAGCAATGGAATATATTTTCCCTCTGTATTCAGTCAACCTGACGACAAACCTATGAAAAGAGACCTCACTGGAAAAAACTAAGGGAACAGTCAGCGTGGCATCAAATTCCATGGCCAAACCGTAATTCATTGGAGGTCTCCCTGAAACAAATAGTTCTAGAATTACCTCCTTGCCAAACCTGAACGTCTGGAGCCTTTGCTTGTCAATCATTGCTGGGTTGATGTGCCTGGGCCTGTAAGCGAGTGGCATGCTATTGAATACACCTTTGGTGACCTGACACGTTGACCAGTCTTTCTGTGCTCCTGCCTTGCTTCTTCCACTGAAAGAGCTTAAAGCAATTATAATCATTCGGCTAATTGAGTCCACACAGACCTTCCGAACAGAATCCCACACAGATTCACACTCCCTACCCTACCACTCTGCATTTCCCAAGGCTAGGAGACAGTGAGGTCTGCAGACGCTGGAGATCAGAGTTGACAGTGTGTTTCTGAAAAAGTACAGCAGGTCAGGCAGCATCTGAGGAGCAGGAAAATCGACGTTTTGGGCCAGAGCTCTTCATCAGGAATGGCTAACCCACACATTTCTGGACGCTATGGGCAATTTGGCAAGGATAATCCACCAAACGTGCATATCTTTGGACTGTGGGGGGGGGGGGAACCCACACAGACTCAGCCCAAGTTTGGAATCAAACCCGGGGCCCTGGTGCTGTGAGGCAGCTGTGCTAACCACTGCATGGCCCCAACTGAAGCACTTTTTCAGTCTTCAGAACGGAGTTCCACAACTTCACATCATAAAATCTGGCCTCCCCTTTTATCCGCAGAACATTGCCGGGGTCTCTGGATTAACACCTTATTGATAATACCACTTGACCATTGCCTCCCAATTCTTAAAGCTGATAGACACTGCTTTCTTTTAGTTTGCTGTTCCTTGCTTAACCAACATGGTTTGTTTTTTATGTCCAGTTCATCAAGATGGTATTAGTACAACACAGGAATGGCGCATAAAAATAACCATGTTGTGGGTTTCCTTCTTCAGTAGCTGTAATGATTGGGAGTTGTTGCCAAACTAGCTCACCACTCACTAAAATTTATATCAGGCCCTCAGGGGTGCAAAACTCTCAACCAATAAAATTGCTGTTCCCTTGCTACATAATTTTGACTAGTGTAATGCTTTGTGCCAACAGCAATTTCCCAGGTTACTGTCTTGCCCCTTCTCTCTTTCTTTGACATCTGAAAGACTGAGTATTCAGTGTTCAAACAACCTGTCTACAAAACAGACAAAATAATTGCTTATTTCAGAGACTGCTGTTCAATGGAAAGTCAATTATTCTGTTCAAAAAGTAAAAAAGAACATTACCATGATTACAGACTACTCCGCAATAGGTTAATCATTTGATCCTGCTGTGATAGTAAATTACTATTTTTCCATCATCCATTATTTATTCCGTTATTAGTAAGGACTATGTCAGGAATGGACAAGGTTTAAAATAATGTAACAATGTAAAAAGAATAAAACAGCTGCTGTATTATCTCTATTATCTAATTTACTAACCCACATCCAGCTGCAAATTTCCTCAACTCCCACACAAAATGCTTTTCTATTTACTTTTCTGTCAGGTTTATTGCCTGCAACTTGTGTCACAAAGAGAAGTCTTATTCTGCACTGTGGATCTCTCACAGGGAAAACACCAGAACAGAAGTAAGATACCACAGGAAAATCAACCATCACTTGTAGCTCACCTCATTACTTATTGTTAGAAAAATCCAGATTAATTTTTCTTCCCATTGTCATTGGGCACATATCACCCATTCTTCACTGAGTCAACAATGTATTTCATTTTTAAATATTTTTTGAGTTTGTAGCCATTGTAAATGGTATATTTTACATGTGAATTCCAAGGGAAAATTAGTAATCTCTGTGTTATACCAAGTTTAAAGATTTACTTTGTTTTCTAATATTGCTACAGCTATTGACTCCACTGTAACACAAAAATATTTCCCCCTCTTATTAGACCTGCTTCTTCCCAGATTTTAGATGTGAAACATATATTTTTTTTAAATTAGAAAACATTTAGTTCTCTGCTTTACTTGCTTTTCCATTTTTCTAATGCCTCCTAATGTCCATCTTTTTTAGGGCAGTGACGATAGCAGGTTTATCCAGGGAGCAGTTTGAAAAGAGAATACTTAAAGCCAATTGAACCATTGGGAATGTTGCAGTTGAGAATGACATTAACATTACCATTGCCCACACAAGTGTACTGTCAGCACCAAAATTACTAAATACTAATGCACCATGGAAACATAATTCAGTGAAAGCAGGACACTCCAAAGATTAAACCAGTAATTTCCTAATCTACGTGGCCTGTATCCAACAGTACACAGAGCATTTAACAATTGAGCTAAAAGGAGCGGTCACTTTAGCATCACTTAATTGACTTTAAAAATTGGATTCTGTTTATTAGAAATCTCCTTTCTACAATCAGTTTTCCTTTTCACCAATCCAATCTAGAATTTGAACTCAAGTTTCCATAATTACTTTTTTTTTATCATTGCTCACAAGGAATAAAATTTGTATTCTTATTTGAGAATCGTGCTATGTACCAATCCTTGTATTAAAGGAGGGAGGGAGTGAGAACAATACATTTTTTACTACTGGTCATGCCATGAGAGAATGGAAGAGCTATCCAAAGAAAACTTCCCTTATTTTTCAGGGCTAACATCCCCTCCAGGTTTGGAGCTTCTCTCTCTCAACTCAGCTCTGTAGCAAAGAATTGGCAGAAGATGTTAATAATTTCTTTACCTATTCAAACCATACTACATTGTTAGTCAACAGAAGTAGCAACTGAACTGTGACAAATGCTTCCTTATTTATAGATTATGGAACTCAAACAGAAACATTTTAAGGGATACCTAAAATATGAGAGGAGAGTATTTCATATCTCTAGTCAATTGTGAATGAATTTTTATTTTCCTGCTGCAGGGAAGTTGCTCCTGTAGGTTTGGCACTTCTTGGTTAATACATTCAAGATGGATAATTATACGGTTCAGGAAATGTTCAGCAATGGAGATAGATATGTGTGGGCTGCTACAGCAAGAGACTGTCAGAAGTAAAAAAGGAACGACAGAAAATGATCTGCTCAATTTGACTTATTGATATGCAAATTAAATTAATTACAGAATATGCAGGAGATAGGTAGACAAATACCAAATATTATTACAAGCTGAAGTGTAACTGAGGGGCTCAGCTGGTATAAACTCTGAGTAAAAGGCACACTACTCATCAATGCCATCTGTGTTAAAGCTTTGAAAAAAAAATTAGGCTCTTTATTATTTTATTTGATATTATATACACAAAAGGCATTGAGAATTTTAAAAATAATATGAAAAGAAACATTATCACAATAATTGTGTTTAAAGGAGTCAGGTTGCATGGCTTCTGAGCCATACAGATGAGACAGAAGCCAGGATTAGCCTGTGATATCTACTGGAAGAACTGATCTCAATTGGTATGATGGCACAGAAATGACAACTGGCCTCAGTGCCCTTACACTAGCGAAGAAAAATATCATATTTTAACTCACTACCTTTCAGATGTTCTTTAGATATACTTTTAATGCATGGTATAGCATGGGAGCATTACAAGATGTAGCTCAAATCACAAGGAACAGAAACTTTATAAATCAAGAGAAAAAAATCTTAGTTTCATTATGAATATTGACAATCTGGAAAAATAAATGCATGGCCATCTGGTTCACCTTATTTTATTGCCATAGTTGGCAGATGCCATAACTTTAAATGCTTGGCTGAGCTCCAGCAATGGATTCAACTTAGCAGGGATCTGTTTACTCAGTTACAAAGGGGATGCTAGCTATGTGAGACAGATACATTTATTACCTTGTAATAACCTGATTGTTGCTTCTGGAGATGTTTCAATGCTTGTCTGTTTATTTGCGTATGATTAAGAGGTGCAAAATGGATTGAAGGTTTCCGAAACGAAATTTTGACTACCTTTGTATAATTGACAGCTTGATGAGAAGGTGATAGGGTCAATGTTTTTTTAAAAGGAATGTTGAATGTTCGTTAGAAATGCTCAGAAGAAGAAAAAAGTATTTCTAATATGGCTATGTAGTTTGCTGATTATGTATTAGGTACACAGATAAGTTTCTCTTATTCTCCATGGAATATGAATATTGCTGGCAAGACCAACTTTTCTTGCCCACCGCTAATTGAACTGAATAACTTTCTTGGCCATTTCAGAAGGAGTTAGAATGAGCTACATTGCTGTTGGTCTAGAGTTACATGTTTCTCAGACTTAGTAAAGAAATGATATAAGTGACCCAAATGTGATTTTACAACATATCAGCACCATTGAGACTAGCTTTCAATTCTAAACTTAAGCTCTATTTAAATTCCCCCAACTGCCTTGGTAGGATATGAGCCCATGACCACAGAATATTACTCTGGGACTCTAGATTACTCATCCAGTAATATCTCCTCATGGACATGGGAGGGTCTTAAGAGATACAAAAGGGTATGGAAAGAGGAGGTGGGGTGAGGGCTAGATGGCTAAACAATCATGAATAGAGCTTGGCCAATGTCCCAGTAAATGGAGGACAGCCTTCAAAATCTGCTAGCCTTGCTATCCACCCACCTCTGATTCCACCTCACCACTACCTCCATAGGTGCCTGACCCATCCTGAGCCTATGTTGATCCCAAAAATGATAGTATGGTGAACAGGCTTCTCCAGGACAGGTTTGAGATATCAGGTGACTAAATTTCCTGTACCCAGTCCCCATTTCCTTTATGAAAATACAGACCCTTCATTCCTGAGGATAAATAATTGAGCTAGTTCCTAGTGTGAAGCAAAGCACAATCAGGTCTACCTTACATGGTCAGAAATTGTGTCAGTTGTACCCTCTCTCTGGTCTTCAGCTATCCCCACTTCACCACCCCCTTTATCTACAGCTCCCCCATGCCCACCCCCAGTCCTGAAGGAGGATTACACCTGAAATGTCAACTTCTCCACCACCTGATGCTGCCTGGCTTGCTGTGTTCTTCCAGCCTCCTGCCTGGATACACAAGATTTTATTGAGCTCTCATTTCATAAACTGAATAATATTCACAATTCTGACTGCAAATTTACTAAATTTTGAACTCTGGTTAATGGAACAGTTCTGACCATTTTGTAACAGAAGAAATTCAGATTAAAATTAGATTATTTTGACAAACTTCAAATTGAATCCAAAAAAACTTCTATTTTTTCAATCTAACACTTAACTTTGAACCAACTCAACTTCACCCAATTATACTTTAATGCTTATATTTATCCTGCATTACACTAGAGAGAGAATTATATTCTAGTTTACTGAGGGTCAAAATTGACAAATAGTTCAATTCAGTACTGTAGAATGACTTTTTATTGCATGCCATTTCATCCCTTCCCTATGTTTACTGGTTTGCCCTGAAGCCTGTCTCAGGAAAAGCAAGATTGTGTGGAATCTAGTTGAGGGCTATATCTCTAAAGAATTGTGGTAGTTAGCTGGACAAGTGCTGCTACTTAGCTAATCTGGTTCGAATAGATTAACACATGTGCCAGAAGGCTCGTTGTCGTTTCTTTAGGAACAAGGCATGATAACATTCATTCATCATGGGCAGTTAACTTCAAATGTCTGTCACTGCTGGGATTTTGATCCTTTAATATGAGTGCACAATGAGAACATAAGAAACAGGAGCATGAATAAAGCCTTCAGCCCTATGACCTGCTTTGTTATCAAGACTACGGCTGATCTGATTGTGACCTTAACACACTTTCCTGCCTGTCCTCATAACCACTGACTTCTTTTTGTCAGTGAAGTATCTAACTCAACCTGTTAGTATTTAACTTCTATTAACTATTTTTTTTCACCAAGATTGTGGTGGAATGGCATTGCAATGTACACATTCCACTGTCCAGGAGCCCAGAGCTCGTCTGCTCCATCTGTTTTACTTTATTTTTCCTTAATATGCTCTTTGTTTTAAAAAAAAGTTTCCATTTGTTATGGTACGTTCTCTTTTAATAACTTCGGTGGAAGGAATCTTCTCCCAGCTCAGGCCCAGCAACGAAGTGGCTTCCACCTGCTCGAATGGCAGTACAGGCCTGGTACCTAGCAGACGGTCTTGTCCAGGAGGGACAGTCTCGGCTTGGCTGCGCGTTCTTGTCCCCGTATGGAGGGCTTCTTTGATGGCTTCCAGGTATTCCAGCAGCCCAGCATGGAGGTCTGTTCGTAGTGTGGTGGGGCAGGGCAGGGTAGTCTGGGCCCGGCGTTGTGGTGGCTTCGGCCTGGTTTTCCAGTGCGCTCCGAACCCAGCAGCCGTTAATTGAACTGTGATGAACTTTTTGTTTTCTCCTTCTTATTTATGACTTCTGTCATTAATTTAGGTGCCCTGATATGGCGAATTATGAAACTTTTCATTTTTTTGTTAAAATACACGTGAGAATAAATTGCTCATGTTATTCTGTTTTCTACTGCCATTTCATCCCTTCCCTATGTTTACTGGTTTGCCCTGAAGCCTGTCTCAGGAAAAGCAAGATTGTGTGGAATCTAGTTGAGGGCTATATCTCTAAAGAATTGTGGCAGTTAGCTGGACAAGTGCTGCTACTTAGCTAATCTGGTTCGAATAGATTAATACATGTGCCAACATTGTTTATACTACGTTTATTACTCATTTCTAGATATCCTGATGGTGTATTGAGATAATTCCAGAGGTATTCAGTGTTGATTGCATATTAGGTATGAGTGCCAGGTTCCCTTCTTCAATGGAGCTTGCTGAACTGGTCAAGTCTTTATAACAATCATGTGGCTTTCATGGTTGCTTTCTGGTCTTTGTCCAAAATGACTTGATTGGTCACATTTTCTTCCACAACTTGTCACTGAAATTTGAACTCTCAGCATAATTTCATGTCCTAATTTCATAGGATAGTTCCAAAGACATTGACCTTGTTACCAGGCTGACAATTTGCGAACTAAACTTCTTCAAGTGTCCCTTATCCATAATCAGAGGGAGTGTGAAAGAGCATGAAACACACAGACAGGCATACAGAGAAAGATAGTCACACCAAAGGAAGTAAGAGACCTCCATTTTACTTGGTTTTGCTAAACCAAATCTTGGGTTTCATAAAGTTGAAAATGCACATTTTAGAAGTATACCAAATATGATCAATGTCCAGATTTTCATCCTCTACGTATGGGTTGAGATCAACTCAGTAAAAACAAGGACTGCAGATGCTGGAAACCAGAGTCTAGATTAGAATGGTGCTGGAGAAGCACAACAGGTCAGGCAGCATCCGAGGAGCAGGGAAATTGATGTTTCAGGCAAAAGCCCTTCATTAGGAATAGAGCTCTATTCCTGATGAAGGGCTTTTGCCCGAAACGTCAATTTTCCTGCTCCTCGGATGCTGCCTGACCTGCTGTGCTTTTCCAGTATTACTCTAATCTAGAGTATGGGTTGAGAATCAGGCAATTTTTTGTCATGATTCCACCTCCCGCCTGACAGTGCCAACTCATGCTATTTTTATGGCAGAGGTAGACTGATGTCAAATTCTAGCAGATTCTAGCAGCAGGCTGAAAGCGCAAAAGAAGTAGATGGATACCAAGGCAAGGAGGCTGGAGGTTCGAGAAAACAGCCAGTTCACTAGGACTTTGGCTCACTTCTGCGAATGGGCATTATGTACCTTGTGCTCCACACCCCTCATTCCTCCCCCACACCCAATCATGCCACCTCATATTCTCTACAAAGGACAGAATTCATGAACCCTATCATAACATTGGGAACTCTTTCATGGTCATGAAACTGTCAAAACAGTTCAAAATACTGCCATTCATTAATTTTAAAACTATAATCATCTAAGAAGCTGATAAAATTGACATAAAAAATAAAACTCACAATCTATTTCACAATTCTGTCAACAATCCTGATTGAAATTAATCCAGTAGTAGGTTTAGAGCTCAGACAAACATCACTTGCACAACTATGTTAACAAATCCTCCAGATCTGAAATATTAAACACTTTGAAGCTGGTTAAGAACTTGCTGGGTTGAATAGCTTGAAGCCTTTTGAAGCACTAGAACAGATAACCATTTACTCCAATGCTTGTGAGATTGAACAGATGGTTGGACTTTCGAACAAAGAAAATATTAAATTGCATATAATATGAACATTTAAAATCTTAATAACAGTCAATTCAGAAGAACATTTTACCAAACGCATAATGTACTCAAATACACCCAAACTTTCACAATGTTGGTCAAAGCCATTTAACTTATCATATCCCATTATATTACAAAACCCTGAAGGTGCCAACACATTTTGAACTTCTTATTAAAAGATTTGACTCCAGACTAAGCTTCCCCATGGTTTCTGACTTCCCTTGAGGTGGTTCGACTAACTTCTTGCAACAAATCAATCCAACTCTATGAAAATAACGGAGTTGCAAATGGCTAGTCCTGCAATGAAATGGGCAAGTATGGGACTGCAGCATAGGAGGCTCACTATCTGTGACTTAATGCCAGGGCCATTAAAAGCTTACAGCAGGAATGGGGCAGGAATCAGAGTCAAGTCCCTCCCCATTTTAAATCCCATTTGCCTCCATTCAAATAAGGATCAAGACATGAAAACTGACCCCATGGAAAAGACTTCTCAACCAACTAAAGAAATATTAAGGCAAGATCAGCAAGATTATATAAGCCTTTGATGAAAAGCACCAAAACATTTGATGACTTTTTATAATTCATGAAATGTGGGTGTCACTGGCAAGGTCAGCAGTTATTGCCCATTCTTCATTGCCTAGATGGCAGTTGAAAACCAATTATATTGTGGATCACGATTCACATGTATGCAGGACCAGGTAAGGATAACAATTTCCTTCCCTAAGAACACTAGTGAACCAGATGTCTTTTTTTCTGACAATTGACAGTGGTTATGTAGGTGCCATTTTAATGGATTCAAAAGATTACTATATGCCATGGTGTGCTTTGAATCCTAATTCCTAGAACATTAGCCTGGTGTTTTGGATTGCTAGTCCAATGACACATCATAAACACTGGAACTGGACTGATGGACATTTTTTCCTTTTTTGCACTAAATTAAAAGTACTGAGTCAGGCACATAGGTGAAAATTAAATTAGGAAGGTGACAGAAAATACCAAATTTTCTGTCAACATGCTTCATTTTTCAGGAATATAACTTCTTGTTCAGGTTGTTTTTTTGATGTCCACCCAGGTGCTCATTCATTACTAAAGCACAAAAGTAGCCTTGTTTTTTTTGCTACTTAGAATTTTGCAAACTTTACGACAGTGCAGTCACCTGTCAATTCTAAACCATGTCAGGTACAGACTCCAGTATCAGCAGTTTTGAGACAGCGAACCAAAAGCTTCAACTTTAGATGCACCTTTCTCAAATCATTCACTCAATGAAATGAATACTAAGTCTCAGATCAACATTCGCCAAATGATTTCTAATGTAACATGGTCATTGTCACGCAGAAGGTGTAAATAAATACCGCAGATTAGATTGTATTGGCAACAATTAATATGTTCAAAAAGAAAAGGATTACTTTTTCTTACCAGACCTACCTATTTCAGTCATTGTTACTCCAGGAGCCAGCTGACCATTTGTAAAAGAGCTATACGTAAACAAGTTTGGAACAGGGGTGAGGTCATAAATAGGCTCTTGTTTTATTTGCTTGATTCCAGCCATGTCTATCCCAGACTGATCTGGTGATGGTTGAGCAGAATCTACACTGTAATATCCATTAGCTCCCTCAGATTGTACTTTTGGAAGATCAATGACATGTCCATTTGAATAAGTGCCACCAATTTCGTTGTTCAGGTCTGTCAAGCCATTGCTGATGCTGTTTGTATAGACACGGGTGAGGGCTTCTGCCTCACCGCTCTGCTGCTGCCGTTGCTCTTGTAGTCTCTGTTGGTGCTTTTGGACTTCGGCATATAGACTGTCCCGCTGCTTCTTGGACATTCTCCCAAACTTTACAGCTGTGAAGGGAGCAAACAACAACAACAACAAAAAGAGGGTTTATTGTCAAGAAACTCGGAGTTGAAAGAATGTTTACTATTTCCAACCATCATAATCTCATAACGATGTCATCTAAAATACTAAAATCACTGACTTCTGGCCAAAAGGAACGGGATATTTGTCTTAGCATAGCGTCACATTGAATTACTTAAATATTACAGCAAAGAATTAGCCTAAATGGTCTGTCCACACACCAACTTCCTCCTACTGTATTCTAACTCCACGAGAGTAATCCTCAAAATCTTAAAATTTTTCCCTATTCTTACCATCACGAGACATTCCAAGGGCAAGACATTTCTGCAGGCGACAATGCTGACAACGATTCCGATTAGTTCGATCGATTAAACAGTTTCTCTGTCGAGGACAGGAGTAAGAGGCATTGTTCTGCTGACTCCTCCTAAAGAATCCCTAAAATAATAAGAGTCATAGGTTATATATATTTTTTAAATGTTATATTCATTTTCGAGATGTACTTCCAAGTTTGCTGCATGAATGATTTATTAAAGCAATCATATAAACCTGTCTTTGCATTGATATTTTTGAGATAAAGTAAATGCTTTAACAAGTAGAAATTCATTTTAACAAGTTTATAGAAAATCAGCTTGTATTTCACGTTAGGGTGAGATTTTGAAACCTGCTGCCAATGGAAACAGAGCAGTGAATTTAAGATGTGGTGAGTTTCTGTCCCATACCTATCGAAAGAGGAGCTAAAGATGGGAGTTTCTGTCTCTGTGAATAAAGAGCACTTCCATGAATATTGTTTTAATGTACACTTAAGGATCCTATTAATATACACAGGACCATCAACTACCATTTTCAGATTAGAATTTCAGAGTTCTAGAATTTTGAAGTTTCAGTTTCAAAGAGGAATCCAAAAGGTAAGTTTTATTTATTTATTTGTGTGTGGCAAGCCAGAAAGAACAGGAATGGGTTTTTTTTAGATTAGATTAGATTACTTACAGTGTGGAAACAGGCCCTTCGGCCCAACAAGTCCACACCGACCCGCCGAAGCGCAACCCACCCATACCCCTACATTTACCCCTTTAACCTAACACTACGGGCAATTTAGCATTGCCAATTCACCTGACCCGCACATCTTTGTGACTGTGGGAGGAAACCGGAGCACCCGGAGGAAACCCATGCAGACACGGGGAGAATGTGCAAACTCCACACAGTCAGTCGCCTGAGTCGGGAATTGAACCCGGGTCTCTGGCGCTGTGAGGCAGCAGTGCTAACCACTGTGCCACCGTGCCGCCCACAATCTGGTCTTCCAGATTGTATTAAAACATCATGAATTATTTCAACAATGGTTTCCTCTTTCTAGCCCCACTACATCCTAAGTCTGAGATCAGACTTCCAACAAAATAAACCTTCCAATAGACCTGGTCTCATGCAACAGATTCCAGCTGACATCTTTATGACTTAGATTAGATTCCCTACAGTGTGGAAACAGGCCCTTCGGCCCAACAAGTTCACATCGACCCTCCGAAGAGCAACCCACCCAGACCCATTCCCCTACATTTACCCCTTCACCTAACACTACGGGCAATTTAGCATGGCAAATTCACCTAACCTGCACATCTATGGACTGTGGGAGGAAACTGGAGCACCTGGAGGAAACCCAGGGAGAATGTGCAAACAGTTGACCGAGGCAGGAATTGAACCCAGGTCTCTGGTGCTGTGAGGCAGCAGTGCTAACCACTGTGCCACTGTGCCGTCCCCATATCGAGGTATCAGGTGACTGGCTGGAATATTCTGTTCACCCATCACCTGAACACCACCCTGAGAAACTTACTCCACAGTAATATTCAAATGCTGAATATTCCCATTTTTTGAAGCCTTCATAGGAGTATTACATACCGGAGATAATGACATAAAAGTCAGCCTGGTGAATAAGATTACTCCATATTTTCAAACACTAAAACAATTATGCTTTTGCATTTACTTGGCAAATCAGTCAACCTCAGTTTTCTGCTACCTAATGTAATACCCATGTCTGTAGTTGTTCTAAATTCTTCACTTCACAAAAGCATGTTTGACTTACCTTATGCTGTGAGACACATGAGATCAAGCAGGCGATATGTCAGCTGTGCTATAAAGAGGATGTATAAGACTTCAAGTAAACTCACGCACAGCAGATAGCATATGCCATAGTGAGTGACAAAGCAAAATAGGTCTTCCATCGATTTGAATGAGTATGAAACTGCTTTCAAGACAAACGTAATAATTGGTAACTGATCAAATAACTGTTGTGGTGAGTGAATTTGGCGTTAGTGATAAACCGGTGCATGAATTGAAGGAAGAATTTGCTCTGAAGAAGGTGCCAAAGAAAAATGCACAGTCAGAAGACAGGCCAGCCACTGGTCTCATAGTGAGAAGTGTGCATCATGTGCATATATATAAGAGCTCTGGAAAATTGTCAGGGTAGTTACATTATCCCACAAAATAGGTCAAAGTAAACAGAATCTAACTAAGATTTTAGACTATTAGCCAATTTGTGAAGTTGATTCAAGGAGTGGAACAATTTAGTGTAAAGTAGAAGACCAAGACTGTTGTGGTTCTGTTCGCCGAGCTGGGAATTAGTGTTGCAGATGTTTCGTCCCCTGTCTAGGTGACATCCTGAGTGCTTGGGAGCCTCCTGTGAAGCGCTTCTGTGATCTTTCCTCCGGCATTTGTAGTGGTTTGAATTTGCCGCTTCCGGTTGTCAGTTCCAGCTGTCCGTTGCAGTGGTCGGTATATTGGGTCCAGGTCGATGTGCTTATTGATTGAATCTGTGGATGAGTGCCAGGCCTCTAGAAAACTCATGTTGCTTGTCATCTGCGTGTGTGGCTACTAAGGATAGCTGGTTGTGTCGACACGCAGATGACAAGCATGAGTTCGACTGGGACAACACTACTATTATAGGACAAGCCAAACAGAGAACAGCCAGGGAATTCCTAGAGGCTGTTATTGATTGAATCAATAAGCACATCGACCTGGACCCAATATACCAGCCACTGCAACGGACAGCTGGAACTGACAACAGGAAGCGGCAGATTCAAACCACTACAAATGCCGGAGGAAAGATCACAGAAGTGCTTCACAGGAGGCTCCCAAGCACTGAGGATGTCACCTAGACAGGGGACGAAACGTCTGCAACACAAATTCCCAGCTCGGCGAACAGGACCACCACAACGAGCACCCGAGCTACAAATCTTCTCACAAACTTTGAAGACCAAAACTGCTCAAAGACTATCAAAGAACATGAAATTAAAATGACTAGCTACCAGTAATTCACCATCAGATAGTGGTAAAAACACAATTACCCATTAAGCCAACATGAATGAAGTGCTAGTAACTTTTGTTATGCCCTGCAGCCAAAGTATGGAGTGGAAGGGTTCAAGAAAAATTCTAATGAAAATAACAGGACATGAGATAACAAAATTCAAGGTGCTACTAGCTTGCACTTCTGATGGAATTAAATTAAAGTCTCCCATAATTTTCAACCATGCTAGACTAAATACACTGCACAAAACAGTTGGATCAATGTGGATGTACTGAACTTAATGATTGATAATGTCTGTGAAATTGGTGTGTCTGTGGCCTATATAAAAATGCAATTTATTAGTGTGTGATATGTTCAATTTCCATATAAACAATTAGATCAAGTAATGGCTGTTAGAAATAACATCCACATTGAGTTATACTGGAGAGTCTGACATCCATAGTTCAACTTTTGGAAATGTACTTCAGCAATGCATACAAGTTGACACCTATTTTGGAAGGATTTTTGGAGGCTTCATCAGTCAATTTATATGAACATCTATGGTGTGTACCTCAAATTAAAATCAATAAAAGTCAAGAATATGCACTCATCCCCATATATTCCACTGACCTCCATTCCCTTTCATCTTAGAAATAATGGATTGTTCACAGCACAACTGTTTACAACCTAACACCTTCAAAATGTACTCATTGTAGACTCAGACATTGCATTGTCTATTAGTATAAATACCTTGTACCTTCTTCTCAGTAAAGCAATGTCAGTCCTCCTTGACTTCTCACAATGAAATGCCCCAAGCTTACTATCAGGTAGGCTTCAGAACAGGTAATTTATCTTCTTCATTTTCCCTAAATTTAGGCTACAGTCTCAAAATATAACAAACTCAGATCTCAACTGTAGCACTTTCAAACTTCATCAAACATTCATCTATGCCACCCAAGGCTTGAAGACTATTGTGACAGCTTGAATATCCACCTTCTCTCCATAGAATGTGTTGCACTCCCCAAATTCATGCTCATCTATCCTGGTCATAAATAACCAAGTTTGTAACAGTGACTTTCCACTTCAACCTCCTTGCAGCTTTTGATATGATCAACAGCACCAATTGCCTCTATTGTTCGGCTCAGTGAGGCAGTCCATGTTTGATTTTGCTCTTACTTATCCAATCATTGTCAAAGCATCTCTCGTAATGAGCTCTCATCCTGCCACCATCCTGTTACTATCAGAATGTCTGAGGGATATATGCTTTGTCACGTCTTTGATCTTAATGAAAAATTACATTAGCAGACATGATTCTACACTGAGTTTCACATAGGTTCTACCTCTCTAGACTCATTCATTGCTTTGTTGTCAGACTGCTTGTCCACTACCTAATCTTAGATAATTCGCAGTGTGCTCCAGCAAAGCACAAGAAGCACATATGATTGCCTTCAGATCTCAAGCTCTGCACTCTTGTAATGACTCCAACCCCCTCCCTTGTAAGTTGTATTAATTTTAAAATGAACCTATTCAAGCCTGTCATGACACTTCCACACTTATCAAATCCTGAGGTGGGACTTGAACCCAATCTCCTGGCTCAGGGGTTGAGACACAACTACTGTATGACCAAGCCCACTTTGTAAATTGCAGCTATTTTCTAATCAACCTGTTGAGAGATATGAACCAGACTTTATAAAAAAATCTTAAAGTAAGGGAACACTTAGGAAGCAGCGATCATAATATGGTAGAGTTCAGTCTGCAGTTTGAAAGAGAGAAGGCAAAATCGGATGTAATGGCGTTACAGTTAAGTAAAGGTAATTATGAGGGCATGAGAGAGGAACTGACAAAAATAGACTGGAAGCAGAGCCTAGCAGGGAAGACAGTAGAACAAAAATGGCAGGAGTTTGTGGGTAAAATTGAGGACACTGTACAGAGGTTCATCCCCAAGAAGAGAAAGATTATCCGGGGAGGGATTAGACAGCCATGGCTGACAAAGGAAGTCAGGAAATGTATCAAAGAAAAAAAGAGAGCCTATAAAGTGGCCAAGAGCACTGGGAAATCAGAAGATTGGTAAGGCTACAAAAACAAACAGAGGATAACAAAGAGAGAAATAAGGAAGGAGGGGATCAAATATGAAGGTAGGCTCGCCAGTAATATTAGAAATGATAGTAAAAGTTTATTTCAATACATAAGAAACAAATGACAGGCAAGAGTAGACATTGGGCCACTTCAAACTGATGCTGGAAGCCTAGTGATGGGAGATAAGGAAATAGCAGGAGAACTTAATAAGTACTTTGCGTCAGTCTTCACAGTGGAAGACATGAGTAATATCCCAACAATTAAAGGGAGTCAGGGGGCTGAGTTGAGTATGGTTGCCATTACAAAAGAGAAAGTGTGAGAAAAGCTAAAAGGTCTTAAAATTGATAAATCTCCTGGCCCTGATGGGTTCCAAAAGGCCTTTGATAAGGTGCCACACGGGGGGCTGCTGAGTAAGGTGAGGGCCCATGGTGTTCGAGGTGAGCTACTGGTATGGATTGAGGATTGGCTGTCTGACAGAAGGCAGAGAGTTGTGATAAAAGGTTCTTTTTCGGAATGGCAGCCGGTGACGAGCGGTGTCCCGCAGGGTTCAGTGTTGGGGCCGCAGCTGTTCACATTATATATTAATGATCTGGATGAAGGGACTGGGGGCATTCTAGCGAAGTTTGCCGATTATACAAAGTTAGGTGGACAGGCAGGTAGTACTGAGGAAGTGGGGAGGCTGCAGAAGGATCTAGACAGTTTGGAGGAGTGGTCCAGGAAATGGCTGATGGAATTCAATGTGAGCAAATGCGAGGTCTTGCACTTTGGGAAAAAGAATAGAAGCATGGATTACTTTCTAAACTGTGAGAATATTCGTAATGCCAAAGTACAGAGAGATCGGGAGTGCTAGTTGAGGATTCTCTAAAGGTAAACATGCAGGTTGAGTCCGTGATTAAGAAAGCAAATGCAGTATTGTCAATTATCTCAAGAGGGTTGGAATATAAAAGCACTGTTGTGCTACTGAGACTTTATAAAGCTCTGGTTAGGCCCCATTTGGAGTACTGTGTCCAGTTTTGGTCCCCACACCTCAGGAAGGACATACTGGCACTGGAGCGTGTCCAGCAGAGATTCACACGGATGATCCCTGGAATGGTAGGTCTAACATATGAGGAACGGCTGAGGATCCTGGGATTGTATCCATTGGAGTTCAGAAGATTAAGGGGAGATCTAATAGAAACTTACAAGATAATACATGGCTTGGAGAGGGTGGATGCTCGGAAATTGTTTCCGTTAGGCGAGGAGACTAGGACCTGTGGATACAGCCTTAGAATTAGAGGGGATAAATTCAGAACAGAAACGCGGAGATATTTCTTCAGCCAGAGAGTGGTGGGCCTGTGGAATTCATTGCCACAGAGTGCAGTGGAGGCTGGGACGCTAAATGTCTTCAAGGCAGAAATTGATAAATTCTTGATGTCACAAGGAATTAAGGGCTACGGGGAGAATGCGGGTAAGTGGAGTTGAAATGCCCATCAGCCATGATTAAATGTTGGAGTGGACTCGATGGGCCGAATGGCCTTACTTCCGCCCCTATGTCTTATGGTCTTATGGATATTATTGCATACCTCTGGAACAGGTGGGATTTGAATCAGGGAATTTTTAGTGTGGTATCAATTAGACTACCACTACACAATGAGAGTCCCTCCTTGAAAATTGTATAAGTGCTGTTTATTATGTTCAGATGCTGGACATGAAATAGGGATTCATTTGTGTTCTTACATAAAGGACCATGCTAAAATTATAGTTAAAACCCAAAAGATCTGCAGATGCTGTAAATCAGAAACAAAAACAAAGTATCGGAAAAGCTCAGTAGGTCTGGCAGCATCTGTGGAGAGAAATCAATTAACGTTTTCGGGTTGAGTGACCCTTCCTCAATTCAGGAAGGGTGACTCGACCAGAAACGTTAACTCTGAATACTCTCCACAGATGCTACCAGACCTACTGAGCTTTTCCAGCAATTTCTGAAACTGTAGTTGTTAGGTTTGGAAGTGCAAGCTGGCAATTTTATGGAAATAAAAATGTGGAAGTATTAATGATTAAGATTGAATTCTATCCTTCACTGTCTGGCTTGAAGCATTGCTAATCTCTTGAAACTGAACCAGACTATTCATAATCTGAGCATCCTATTCAAATCCCATAATCTCTATCACAAAACAATCTGAATTTTACTTCTGTAATATTACCCATACTTCAGCATTTTTGATGTGAATCATTTACCAATTAGAGTTCATAATTTATTTTTACAGGGGCCTTCTTGCTGACTTCCTATTCTTCACCCTCCAGAAATGTTGTGTTACCTAAAACCATCCTTTTAATTCCCTATTGTGCTGAGCAGGATTTGCTGCATCCGCCCTATCTTTGTTGATGTATTTTGGTCCCAATTTTAAAATTGTCAGGCTTCTGTTTAAAAACATTATTACCTGACCATTCCAAACAATGCAAACTAACCCCATCACATCTTCTAATCTCTCTGGGGATAGCATTGTGATGGTAATGCATGGTTAACACACACCTGAAGGTCGAGATGCAGGCAATGTGCTATCTTCATGCAACCTGCTCATTCAATAGGTGCAGCATTAAAATGTGTGTTGACTACATGCATTTGCAAGGGACTCAAAAATGCCTAATGCTGGCCTTTACATCTGAACGGAGAAGTCAACTGTTTTGCAGAATATGCTGAGAGTCATAAAGAGAATGAAACTGGGATAGTAACTGAGTAATTACACAAGATGCAAAAGGGTGAATTCTACTGTTTTCAGATGTGCACTAGAACCTTGGATGGAAGAAATGAAAACGAGGAGAGGGATTTGTTAAATACAGGGGGTTTGGAGGGTCTACACACACAGAGATTCAAAATAAAGTGTGAGTAGATATCAGAGGTGGTCAATGGCAGTAATCCAATCTGAACAGTGGTACTGCAGTACCATAAGGAATTCAATGACCTTACAATGAGATGTCAAACCTGGCCAGGCAATGCAGGATCACAAAGGAGAAAGTGAAGATGAAGACACCACGTTGAAATAGTTTGAGATTCATTTGCAGCTGCCAGGTTAGTTACTGATGTTGTGCAGATCTCAGAGGTTTGATTAGAGGTGAGATCTGCATGTGGTAGGACACATCAGGCATGAGTGGGTTACCAGCTAATTTATGTTTGATATCAAGGAGCAGGAAATCGTTCAGCATTAACTTGGCATTGGGCTATATGTGGGGCTTGGAGTCCATCAATACCAAAAGGAAAATGGTGGCCAACTCTGTTTTCACATTTGTAAATCTGATTAAAATGCAGTACCTGATGGTGAAAAGACAATTTCCACATGCAAATCGGACTGCTGTCACGCAAGGCCAACTTACTGCCATGTAAACTCAGACTTCTACTTTTATGACTGTGCATTAGCTGCTCAAAGGGCTTTACAACAGTCTTGTGACCTGCCCTTCAACAAAGGAATTTTTGAGACCCCATTCTAGTAAAGTAGCAGTACCTTGATACTCAAACGTACTGTACTGTCTCAGCATGACAGCATTTGTCCTCCAGCCCTGGCACCCAAGCGGAGATGGTGCACTCTTCAACTAGACTCTCTGGGTTTGCACATACTCTAGGCCAACCTTCACGACTATTTACAGGCTTATCCACCATTGTCAGCTGCCTTTCACAAAGCTGGTTGTGACCACCAATGTCAGAGCAAACCAGACCTCATGGAATACAGCCCCTAAGGGAATGTATTGCAATGATCAGTTTATATTTGTATGCAATATGGAATCATTTCACTTATAATACATTTATGGGTTGGAACATTTGTGTGGTAGATGTTCTTATTCTTGTACTATGGCCATGCAAACACTGTGATGCTAACGATAAAGGGAAGATTAAATGTGCGACTGTGAAGAGAATTAAAATTTATGGTTACCGGTAAATAACTCAAATTAATTTTTCATGGCAACTTGGCATTTGGTATTCCAGGTCCCTTCATCTTCCTTCTCATGCTTTACATTTCATTTGCTGACTGACTGTCTGTCTCTTCCGAAAGCACTGATATGCTCAAAGTGGTAAACTCACTTGTTTGCAATTTTTACCTTATTTTTCTTCTGGGCCTTTTAGACCTCTTCCCTGAATAGTGGGCATCAGATCTGCATCATTGCACCCTTGTGGTAAATTCTCAGATGACCCTCCTAGCACCTGGAATCGAGAATACCTTCCCTTATCACATGTTGCGGTATTTGCTAACTCAACAAGTAGTGCAGTGCTAGGTAAGGCTTGTTTAAGGTAGCTTTCTGCCACTAATCCTCCTTTGTCTTTGTACTGTCTTAGCCAATGATTAGTGGCATAGCATAAACCAAGTTATCTGTAAGAATAATAGGATGGTTATGGACAGGGATTTTAACTTTCCAAACATAGGCTGAGACTGCCATAGTGTTAAGGGTTTAGATGGAGATGAATTTATTAAGTGTTGAAAAGAATTTTTTCTGATTTAGTATGTGGGTGTTCCTATTAGAGAAGGTGCAAAACTTGACCTACTCTTGGGAAACAAAACAGAGCAGGTGACTGAGGTGTTAGTTGGGGAGCGCTTTGGGGCTAGCGACCATAATTCTATCAGTTTTAAAATAGTTTTGGCAAAGGATAGACCAGATCTAAAAGTTGAATTTCTAAATTGCAGGAAGGCTAATTTTGACCGTATTAGGAAAGAACATTCAAAAGCTGGCTGGGGGCAGATGTTCATAGGTAAAGGGACGATTGGAAAATGGGAAGCCTTCAAAAATGAGCATACGAGAGTCCAGAGACAGTATATTCCTGTTAGGGTGAAAGGAAAGGCTGGTAGGCGTAGGGAATGCTGGATGACTAGAGAAATTGAGGTTGTGATTAAGAAGAAAAAGGAAGCATATATCAGCTATAGACATCAGAGAATGAGTGAATCTTTAGAAGAATATAAAGGCAATAGAAGAAATATTTAAGAGGGAAATCAGATGGGCAAAAAGAGAACGGGAGATAGCTTTGACAAAGAGGGTTAAGGAGAATCCAAAGGGATTTTTATAAAAACATTTAAGGACAAAAGGGCAACTAGGGAGAGAACAGGGCACCTCAAAGGCAGCTGATGTGTTGAGCCACAGGAGATGGGGGAAAAATATGAAATTAGTATTTTGCATCAGTATTTACTGTGGAGAAGGACATGAAAGATATAAAACGCAGGGAAATAGATGGTAACATCTTGAAAAATGTCCATATCACAGAGGTGTTGGTGTTGGATGTCTTGAAATGCAAGTAGTAGTTAAAGCCCCCTGGACCTGATCAGGTGTACCCTAGAACACTATGGGAAGCTAGGGAAGTGATTGCTGGGCTTGTTGAGATACTTGTATCATTGATAGTCACAGGTGAGGTGCCAGAAGACTAAAGTTGGCTAATGTGGTACCACTATTTAAGAAAAGTGGTAAGGAAAAGCCAGAGAACTATAGACTGGTGAGCCTGACATCTGTGATGGACAAGTTGTTGGAGTGAATCCTGAGGGACAGGATTTATATGTATTTGCAAAGGCAAGGATTGATTAGGAATAGTCAATGTGGCTTTGTGCATGGGAGGTTTTGTAGAAGTAACAAAAATGGATTGATGAGGGCAGAGCGGTGGATGTGATCTATATGGACTTCAGTAAGGTGTTCGACAAGGTTCCCCAAGGAGACTGGTTAGCAAGGTTAGGTCTCAGGGAGGACTAGTGATTTGGATGCAGAACTGGCTTGAAGATAGAAAACAGAGGGCGGTGGTGGAAGCTTGCTTTTCAGACTAGAGGCCTGAGACCACAGGAGTGCCACAAGGATCGGTGCTGGGTCCACTACTTTTCATATTATTATATAACATTTATATAAATAATTTGAATGTGAACATAGGAGGTACAGTTAGTAAATTTGCAGATGACACCAAAATTGGAGGTCTAGTGGACAGCAAAGAAGGTTATCTCAGAGAACAATGAGATCTTGATCAGATGGGCCAATGGGCTGAGGAATGGCAGACAGAGTTTAATTTAGATAAATGCAAGGTGCTGCATTTTGGGAAAGCAAATAAAATGGTAAGATGGTGCTGAACAAAGAGACCTTGGAGTGCAGGTTCATAGTTCCTTGAAAGTGGAGTCGCAGGTAGATAGGATAGTGAAGAATGCGTTTGATATGCTTTCCTTTATTGGTCAGAGTATGGAGTATAGGAGTTGGGAGATCATGTTGCAGCTGTACAGGACATTGGTTAGGTCACTTTTGGAATATTGTGTACAATTCTGGTCTCCTTCCTATGGGAAGAATGTCGTGAAACTTGAAAGGGTTCAGAAAAGATTTACAAGGATGTTGCCAGGGTTGGAGGATTTGAGCTATAGGGAGAGGCTGAACAGGCTGGAGCTGTTTTCCCCAGAGCATGGGAGGCTGAGGGGTGACCACATAGAGGTTTATAAAATCATAAGGAGCATGGATAGGATAAATAGATAAAGTCTTTTCCCTGGGATGGGGGAATCCAGAACTAGAAGGCATGGGTTTAGGGTGAGAGTAGAAAGATATAAAAGGGTCCTAAAGGACAACTTTTTCAATGCAGAGGGTGGTGTGTGTGTGGAATGAGCTGCCGAAGGAAGTGGTGGAGGCGAGTACAATGACAGCATTTAAAAAGCATCTTGATGGGTGAATAGAAAGGGTTTAGAGGGATATGGGCCAAGTGCTGGTAAATGGGACTAGATTAGGTTTGGATATCTGGTTGTCAGGGACGAGTTGGACCAAAGGATTTATTTCTGTACTGTACTTCTCTATGACCATAGAGTGGTTACTGTAGTTGCACTGTTCCTGGATAACAAGGAGGTATATTTCATGGCAGCAGTAAGTACAACTACATTGGTCACGCATAACGAGTTGGACCTTAAGGACTTGTTGCAGATCTATCTGCTCCTTTACAGAGTCCAATTTTGTATCCAATATCCTTTCAATGGAACTCTTAGCTTGTCTCCCTCTGTTTATCAAACCAATGGCAGCTCTTACAGCTGCGGTCTTGGCATAATACTCTAAAATTCCTCCTCAACTCTCTGCAGCACTCTTTAAAAAAAATCCCTTAAGCACAATAATTTAAGCAAGTTTCTTATAACACCACGGAATATCTCCTTATGGGTTGCAACTTTTAAAAAAAATTATATGGCTGATTTGTTTTTCTACACTGAAGTCATTATATAGATTTAAGTTGTTGCTGAATTGTATTACTTTCCTAGTTTCTCTTGTTCTGTCGCACTGCCATGAAGAATGTGATTAATTTACTATCATAATCACTTCAACAACGTAGTAATATTTTCCTGTAACTATCCTCATGAAGAAAAGCGAGCAGTAAATGGACCTTGTAATATAGTCTTAATCCGTTCAAACCAGCTGCTCCAGGTTTGATTTGTGCTCTCTGCTGACTTAGTTGATCTAAGTCCAATAGCAATATGACTGCAAAAATTGGCATCTACATTTCTAGGCTAGGGAGAGGAAATAATCAGTCAGGATTCTTTTCCTTGATCGTAATTTTAAAATGTTTTCATGAAGTCTTGCCTATCAGAATTGTGTAACTTTCACTGGAACACATATGTTTTGACATGGTGAACCCCAGCTATGCTTGCTTGATATAGTCAGTCATTAATTAACCCACTAAAGTTTATCATCCAAACTTATATAATAGTCCCACTTTTAACTTAACCAACCCAGTGGAAAGAGCGAGCGTGTTTGGGTTGGTGTTAACATCTCATCCGATATTAATCTCCATTGATGAATACAGAAGTAAATTTGGACATGATGTAAAACAGGTGCCTGACCTGGACTTGTCAAATTCCTGCTGAGGGGGTAAGGTTAAACTCAGGCTCTGAGAGGCTGAATGAGCATTACTGCCTGTGGACTGAGTTTGGCACTCCAATAGGAGTTGAAGTGTAAATTGAATGGGAAAGAAGACAAAAAACTGATCTGCAATAGTTACCCTCTTGTCATTGAGCTTTGAAAATGTTACTTCAATTAATCAGGTAAAGTATACAGACTATGCTGTTTTACCTCTTTCTATTGATTGGTCAGGATCTCAACTGTTCTTTTCTCAGTGAGACGAATTAGACTGATGAATACTAAAGACTTGTATTAATGCAATAGCTTCAATTAATCAAGACACTTGTTAAATTGTTTTGCATGGGTGTAGACAGAATGAAACTAGTATTAATTTGTTGGCATAAAGACATAATGGATATGATGATACTAACTTTCACAACTGATGATCTGACTGCATAGTACATGAGCCATGAAGTTACATCTGTTTTATGTCTGGATGGGGCATTGGTTGAAAAAAAAGTGTCGAGCATATTGAGACTAAAGCATAAATCTGGCTTTGAAATGGACTTCTGACTGCCAGTACCCATCAGTTATTCCATTTAAACATGAACACAGTGAGAAATGTCAGCACTTTCACTGGGATTAAAGAGTTTTCTCTGAATCCAGTGTTGACATTGGTATTATTATTACAGGTGTACAGCACAAGACTGAATGGAGCTGCAAAGGAATTAAATAAAAATTACTTGAGATGTAGAGGATGAAACTGCTTGTTTAAAAAAAGATACTGGAAGGCAACTAAATGCAAAAAAAACTCATTATATTGGGAGCAAAATTCAACTGAGGATTCTTAATATCCATATTTAATAGAACAGTGTTAAGTTTGCAAGAAAAAAAATTCTTTTAATAATTCTACAATTCTTAAAATTTCTTTATATCTGTGGATTTACATTGAAGCTGACTTCAAAATATAAGCAGTGCATACCATCTGTGCTTCTGGAATGATTCCATAATATCTTTTTGAGAGCTTTTAGCAGCTGTGATCATTTGACAACTAATGATTCCGCTTTCATTTGTGTACTGTCTGTAAAGATGCCATTGGTTAGTAGATTGTCAGAGAAAAGAAAAAAAAGTGATCTGAAATTGATAAGTAAGTCACAGGAGCTTGGATTTGGTCAATGCTGTCTAACACATATGTCTGATCATTCTCATCAGCTATGTGACACCATGTTAGACACATGCACGAATTTTAGTACAATTTCTTTTTACATACATTCACATAATATATGCAAAAGTAATCCATCTTTATATATTTACTTAACATACATTGACCATCATTGAGTGGCCCATGGAAGCTAAGTAGTCGAACAATCCAAAATGAAAATCCTGGTACAGAAGCTTTTTGTCCTCAAATTAACATGGAATTAAAGTATTCACACATATGGTGTGTGAATATGGAAATTAAGAACTCATTCCCAGGTGCAGTATCCCCTGCTCATTGCTATTTGCTAATCAACAGGACAATTACCCATAAATGAATTCCTAATTAACCACAAGCTAGAGGGTTAATGTGTTGCACAAAATTGGCTTTGCATTATTTACTTAGCACCTTTGAAAAGGTGCTGCAGCGAAGGATTTTAAAACACCACTAAATAACTTGACAAGAGATCAGATGATCAGGTCAAGGAGGTTTGGAGCAGACTGCTCAGTACATTTTAAGTTGTCTCTGAAAGGAGCAAAGCAAGGTTGAAAATCAGAGAACAGCAGGAAGGGAACCCCAGAGCTTGGGACTAAAGCAACTAAAAGTACAGCCACCAATGGTGGAGAAATTACAATTGGGAATGTTGAAAATATCTGAACAGCAGAGTACAGATATCTTGGAGGATTGTAGAGCTAGAGATATTGACAGGTATTGGGAGGCACAAAACAAGATGAAAGTTAAAAACAAGTGTGACTTCACTGGGTGCCAGTGTAGGCCAACAAGTATGGGGTGACAGAAGATTTGCTGTGTGTTAAGACATGGGCAGCTAAAGTTTTGAATGACTGAGTTGACAAAGACATGCACATGGGAAACCGGCCAAATGTCTGTTGGAATAGTCAATTCTAGTAGTAACAAAGCTTTGAATTGGGGGCAGTAATTTTCAAGTGATAAAGGTTCCTGCCGCAACGCCAATTAAAAAGGCAATGGTGAAAGTATCTTGGCAATTGCAGCAGCTGTACAGCAACTTTATGAAAAAAGACAGGAAGCTAGGAAAGGTTGGATAGCTCATTAATTCAAGATGACATTTATACGTTAGTGAGCAATGATAAGTTCAAAAGATCAAGATGTTAAATCAGTCTTAGTAGAATGAAGAAACAGAAAACGTAGGAGGTCACACATGGGAGTAGTTTATTAGCGTACTTTCTTGGAGGAGGGACTTATCTTACAAAGAAAGGTTGAAAAAGGTTGGGCCTGTTGGGGTGTCATGGCAGAGCCAGTTGATTGGATGATATCAATTTTTGTGACAAAGAGGTTCACAAGCTCCTCACACTTTAAGGTGAAGGAAGGGGAAAATGGGTTTTAAAAAGGTTCTTTCTTCTAACCAAGAGAATTCCAGGGTTATGCTGGAATAATGAACAGATGAAAGCAGGATCCAATATTGTTGCAAGTGGTCCACACAGATTTACAAATTTCTATTCAAGTTTGTATCTCTTGGAGTTAAAGATTCCAACATTCAAGTCACTGAGATTGACTACTTTCTGAATGTGGCCAAGTTTGGACATGTTCACTTGGTCTGTACCATCATGTACCCCTGTGTAGATGGACAGATGTCTGAATGAGTTGAATACATTATTTTATCTAGTATCTTAAAGTATGGCTTTAAGAGTTCTATTTAGCCCTTATTTGTTTTTAGGAAGAAGGATTGAGGCAGATGTACTGAGCAGTCTGCTCCAAAGCCAATAAAGTAAACAGTTTGTGAGTCCTTGAGTTGTTTTTTTTAAATAGGAACAATAGAAGTAGCCAGAATGGGTGGGGTCAAGCTCCCACAGAACAAGTTTTAAAAAAAAATCTTAGCCTTCAGGAGCAGGTGCTGGGGTCTTGAAGTTGAATATGAGCTGCTTTTCCTCTGTTACAGCTAAAAGCTGGGGGTTCTCTTCCTGCTGCTAGAGTTGCATGCAAGACATTCTATGTTACTCTATTTGCCTTTGCCAAAGGAGTGTTTATGGGAATGTCACTATATTGGAACAGTTACTGTTCAGTAATTAAATAATTTATCAGAAAACTTAACAACAATAGAGTTGCTATTTCAATTCTTTTGTTAACTTTTAACTATAGTGTATGAATAAAGTATGTTTTGTTTCAAGAGTGGTAATTTGACCAATCAAATTGCACCTAGAACACAATGCCTGACAAATGCCTTTAAAACAAGAAAAAGTAAGGGTCTAAGCTATCTTCATGCATTTTGATGGGACATTGTATGGTCCCAAAACAAAAATGGTTTTTAAAATTTGCTCTTTTGGATTTCAGTTAGTCTACATGAAAGGTTGCAATTAACCACTGTAAGCAAATTATGTAAACTGCAATATTCAATTGAAGTAAACTCTTATACAACCGATCACGTCTGCACAGGCAGGAACCTTTTGCTTGTGCATTTGGTACACAGGGGTTATTCTGAAACAGCGCACAGCCAACATAAGCCTTGCTTGCAGGCAGCCTGAGTTGTTGATTTGAACCTACAATATTGTACACCTCTATCAGATCTGAGTTCCTTGAGAATAGCTCTCCTTAGTGGGAAAATAGATCATGCAGTTACACCTAGAGTGTCAACACAGCTCCAAGAGTCATAGATTCATAGCGATGTACAGCATGGAAACAGACCTTTTGGTCCAATCCATCCATGCCGACCAGATACCCCAACCCAAATTAGTCCCACCTGCCAGCACCCGGCCCATATCCCTCCAAACCCTTCCTATTCATATACCCATCCAAATGCCTCTTAAATGTTGCAATTGTACCAGCCTCCACCACATCCTCTAGCAGATCATTTCATACACGTACCACCCTCTGCGTGAAAAAGTTGCCTCTTAGGTCTTTTTTATATCTTTCCCCTCTCATCCTAAACCTATGCCCTCTAGTTCTAGACTCCCCGACCCCAGGGAAAAGACTTTGTCTATTTATCCTATCCATGCCCCTCATAATTTTGTAAACCTCTATAAGGTCACCCCTCAGCCTCCGACGCTATTTGAGAACATGTTCCTATTGCATCATCTGTTTCTTCTTCAACTTTACCTCGTTTCTAAATTCCTGGGAAAAAAAATCCAGTTTGTTCTCAACATATTCAACTGGCTTGGACTACTTGAAGAAATGGAACATTTACAAAGCAGTTACAATGATATTCCAAGAGGTTTTTAATTCTTAAAGCATTGAGTTAGTATAATGATTCTTTCCAAAGGCCCTCTATGGATCACCATCTTGAAGTGTGTTCTGATAGTCGTTCGATCAAAGTCATTGGGAACTCTTTGTCTACTGCCTCCCCCTTATGTTGTCACTATGGGTGGTTCTACCTGGAGCGAAGTGTGGTTTTAAAAAAAAATCAACAGCAAACTAGGCATAGAAAGTCTGTGCATCTCACTAGCTGTGAAAGCATAAGGTGGTTTGCAGTGGCAAGCTATCCACTTGATGACAGCTTGATGACATCACCAAAATTCAACCAGAAAAACTGTGCGCACACTGATGCTGCTACATCTCTGGACTGTACTACTCCCATGTTTTCAAGCCTGCATTATCTCTTTGGATTTTTGCCTCCCATGGGTTCTGGGTATTGGGTATCTGTACTGTACTCTTGAAGCCACTGAACCTTGCTAGACTGGTCCTGCTTGGTGGAGCCTGTGACATCTTTATATGTGCCTCGAGTAACTTTTTCTCACTATCAGTATGCCCTGTAAATTCTTTATTTACATTCAAATATACAGAATACTGATTACAGCTCTTTGGTACATTCTTGGAGTCTTGAAAGCACATGCCTGTTGGTGTCAGTGTACATGATCATTATTGGGAGAAAGTGAGGACTGCAGATGCTGGAGATCAGAGCTGAAAATGTGTTGCTGGAAAAGCGCAGCAGGTCAGGCAGCATCAAAGGAGCAGGAGAATCGACGTTTCGGGCATGAGCCTGAAGAAGGGCTCATGCTCGAAACGTCGATTCTCCTGCTCCTTGGATGCTGCCTGACCTGCTGCGCTTTTCCAGCAAAACATTTTCAGTACATGATCATTATTAACTTGTTTAGAGTTAGGGTAGAAGCCTATTTATTTTCCATTATGTTGCAGTGTCGATAACATCAGCAGTGTTGCCATGTTAAATAAAGTCCTACACAGGCTTCTACAAGGGCTCATGTGCCAATTTATGAGGCAGCTGCTGGCAGGAACAAGGACATGGCTGGGAACTGAGTGTCTCTAGACAAGCATCTGCTCAAAAGGTGACAGATGCATGACAGTTGCAAGTCCCTGTGTTGGGACAGAGGTCCCATTGTCATCGGCACTGACATACTGAACCCGCTGCCTGCCCTCACCTGCTGTTGGCCCCAATATCCCATCTCACCTGTGATTTCAATCTACCTTAAGCACTATATCACCTTCCTGGCATGTTCCCCACCTGGTAATGTATGCACCTGGCAACCTCACCACCTGGCGTCCTACCCAATCAGCAATATATACACCTGGCATCCATACACCAGACCCATCTGTCATCCTAATCCCACACTTACCTAATATACACACCCTTCCAAAAAACAGCTGTCTAAATGACTGGCTGTTGTGCTGGATATCTAAATGTCAGAACACAGCTCACTTCCTGCTGTAAAAAGGGATTGTGGTTGGACTTGCCCCAGCTATTCTGCATTATGAGGGAAGTGATTGACATCAGGTATGCTCTGCACTTCTGAGGGAGTTGTCTTTATAATTCCAATTATTCGGTGGAAATGGAGTTCAATTCTCACGTGCAAATAAAATAGGATTGGAGTAGCAATCTGAATGCAATTGCCAATTTTTAGAATATTTGGGTCAGTAGGCATGGCCTCATTCTGTCTTGTGCCAGAGGAGAAATACAAAACCACATGGAGTATTCTAGATCAAAGCACTAGCACCTCTTGGATGTTTTAAGCCAATGACATAACTTAACTCTGCATCATTCGATCCCTGCAGAGTACTGACATCTTGTTTGACTGGTAATGAGCAAGGGCCTAGTATAAAGACAGCACACGTCCAAGTCCAAGGAGGAAGATCATCAATGCAACTGCACTTTAATATCCCAACCAAAGAGACAACTTCCAGTAGTAGCTCATAACCAATCTGGAAAGCATTCACACACCTAACTCCATTTCAGCACATTGGGAGTAAACATATACCACCCTGTGTCCAGACCATTGGTCAACACAACTTGTTCAATCAAAAGTGAAATTGAAATGTGACATCCTGGAAAAAAATGAACTATCTTCATTGTCTGACAGAACAACCAAAAATCACAACTCAAGAAGGCAGCATTCCAACACCTCAGGGCTGACACTCAAAAGACCAATCTTGAAGAGAAAGGATAAGTGATGGGAAGGGAAAGCCTGAGAAAACCAGTAATATGCCGACCATCATGACACGCAAAGGTTTTTTTTGAAGCCATCAGCACTATCTATAAAATAAAGAAAAGAAACAATATTCCCTTTACTCACAGGGTAGCTTGTCTCTTCTTAAAGAAGAGAATGAAATCTGTCAATCCTGGAAGGAACAGTTTCAACACTTCTGAACCTTGAATCCACAGTAGCAGCTGATATTGTTCAGATTATCCCTCAGTGCCCTATCGTAGAATCCATAGATGGGCCACTAATTGGGAGAGACAGCAATAAGCAAACAGATGAAAACTCGAAGCCCGTGACTCTGACAGCATTCCAGCTGGCCAGATTTTGCTCACAGAGATTCCATATACTCAACTTGCAATTCAGCAGGAAAATGACCGATCCTAATTTCAGCAATGTGACAATCCTAAATATCATAAAGAGGGTTTAAAACATGTTGTGGAGACTATTAAGGTACTTTCCTGTTGTCCATAACATGCATTCTCCTGAATTACAGAGTCATAGAAGCAGATCTATCAGTCCAGTTCGTTCATACCAACAAGCGTACCAAAAGCCTTCTTCACCAACCTGTCTACTTGTGATTCCACTTTCAAGGAACTATGCACTTGTGTAGTCCCCACAGCCCTATCATTAAGTAGATTAGTGCTGTCCTGATTGGCCTTACCAAAATGCAACACCTCATATTTATCTAAATTAAACTCCATCTGCCACTCCTCAGACCATCGGCCCATCTGATCAAGATCCCATTGTAATCTGAGGTAACCTTCTTCACTGTCCACTACACCTCCAATCTTGGTGCCGTCTGCAAATTTACTAACCATAATACCTATATTTACAACCAAATAATTCATACAAATGATGAAAAGCAGTGGACCCAGCATTGATCCTTTTGGTACACTGCTGGTTACAGGCCTCTAGTCTGAAAAGCAACCCTCCACCACCACCTTCTGTCTCCTATCTTCATGCCAATTTTGTATCTAATTGGCTAGCCCCCTTGGAGTCCATGTGATTTAACCTTGCTAACCAGTCTTCCATGCAGAACCTTGTCAAACACCTTGCTGAAGTCCATATAGACAATGTCTACTGCTCTGCCGTCATCGATCTTCTTTGTCAATTGTTCAAAAACCCAATCAAGTTCGAGAAACACAATTTCTCATGCACAAAGCAATGTTGACTATAAAATTGTTGACTTTTTGTGGCAGAGCAAATTTTCCTAGAGACACAGGTTTCTGACCTTCCAGAGGAATCTCTGACCTGGCCTTATTGCCAGGCAAATTCAAGAAAAATGTTAAAAACCCCACAAGAAAGTCTTCACTATATTCATCAATCTGACCAAAGCATTTGTTTCAGTAAATCATGAAACTCTGGATTGCTTCCCAGAGATTTGGCAGTTCTAAGATGCTTCATCATGGTATATCAGCAACTGTGGAGTGGGAGATCTGAAGCAACACTTTCAAAATATACATCGACATTAAGCAAGATTTTGTGATAGCCCCAACTAATTATAATCTATGGGACAATGTCTATTCACTTTTTTCAAAAATTCATTCATGGAATATTGGCATCCCTGCCTAGGTCAGCATTTATTACCCAGAGGACAGTTAAGAGTCAACCACATTCCTATGGGTCTAGAGTCACATGTAGACTGGGTAAAGATAGCAGTTTTGTTCCCTAAAGGACATTAGTGGACATAAGTGACTGGTTGTTAACCGACATTTGGTACCTATTTCATGGTCATCATTAAACACTTAATTCCAGAGTCTTTTTCAAAAAATTGAATTCAGATTCCATCATCTCTTGTGGCAGGACTTGAACCCTGGTTCCAAGAACAGTACCTTTGGTCTCTGATTAATAGTTCAGAAACAATACCGTCAGGCTGTCACCTCTCCCTAATCAACTGCTCTCTGGTATGCATATTAACTACCACATAGATGAAAAACTGTTTCATCTGTTTTCCCTTCTGGCCCATACTAAACCGATCATCATAACACACGACATCCATTATGCACATTGACAGCAGTGTCATTGCCCAACTCTGCATCAGGTTTACAAACCACTTAATTTCTTCAATTCTGCTTACAAGACACTTGGCTTGTTGGCAAAATAAAACCTCACATGCAATCCTAGTCAAATATCCCATCTCCAATATATATTAAGTGTGAGGTACTGGAATACGTTAGGCACTTCTCTTACCTTGGCACAATCTGTCATCTAACAGCTCACAATTGATGAAGAGATCCAGCACAATTGATGATGCGCCATCTCAGCCTTAAGACGGTGAACATTGACAATAAAGACCCTCAAATAAAGAAATGCCCTCATGTACAAATTAGTTGTCATTACTATCCCCCTGAACTGTCGTAATATCTTGACTATGCATCAACATGTAAGATGCAATGCCCCCACCACATTCTTTGGATTAAATGACAAGATTGTTGAGTAAATGTTAGTGTCCTTATTGAAGTTAGCAATCAGGCTAAACTCCAGCAAAACCAAATGGACTGGATTCAGTGTCCAGATAGCTGAAAAAGAATGTCCCCAGCCAGGTCCTGTTCTCCTAACTTTAAATGGCAAAACATTCTGGGTAAGGATAAAGAAACGTCAAAAGACAGTCAGAAGTTTTCCCTGAAGTGTGGCAGCACCAAAATTAATGACTGAGGGGTTTGCTACAAATTATACAAAATGGTGACAATTTGTTTATCAACCTGCTTTATAGAATCCCTATAGTGTGGAGACAGGCCCATTGGCCCAACAGGTCCACACCAACCCTCTGAACAATATCCCAGCCAAACCCTTTACTCTTTATTTACCCCTGACCTACTCATCCTGGAACACTATAGGCAATTAAGCATGACCAATTCACCTAACCTGCATTCCAGATCTTGCCAGTTTATGGGACAACTTGCCCCATGAACCCAAACATTTGCAGGTTAAGTATTAGTCACATGAAGACACATGGCAAAAGTTCACAATCCTAAGGAGACGCCGTCCTCAAATCATAGTCAGGCACAACTTCTGAAAAAAAGACGATTGTCGATTTCTTTGTTTCACTGTGCTGTCACAAAATGTTCTCAAATCTTTTACACAGAACACTACCGATTGATACAAGATGTTAACCCATTTGCAGTTTGTTTAAAACAATTTTTCCATCCTCCTTATTTACATAAATTCTGACTGAAAAAAAAAGTAGTTTTTATTCACTTGAGTTTGTTTGATTCACTCACGTGATGTGGGCATTGCTGGCTGGTCAGAGTTTTTTTTGTCTGTTCCTCGTTGTCCTTGTCCCTTGTTGACGAACTGTCATCTTGAATCGTTGCAGTGAATTTGCTATAGCTAGACCCACAATGCCCTTAGGGAGGGAATTCCAGGATTTTGATCCAGTGTCGGTGAAGGAATGATGATATATTTCCAAGTCAAGATGGTGAATGGTTTGGAGGGGAACTTCAAGGTGGTGGTGTCTCTATGTATCTGCTGCCCTTGTCCTTCAAGATGGAAGTGGTTGTGAGCTTGGAAGGTTCCGTCTATGGACCTTTGGTGAATTTCTGTAGTGCAATGTTCAGATGGTGCACACTGCTGCTACGGAGCGGCTGGTGGAGGAGGGGGTGTCTTCTAATGGACGTAGTGCCGAATTAAGTGGGCTGCTTTGTCCTGGCTGGTGTCAAGCTTAGAATGATGTTGAAACTGCACCCATCCAGGAAAATGGGGAGCATTCTATCATTCTCTCTACTTGTGCCTTGTAGATGGCAGACAGGCTTTGGGGAAATCAGGAGAAGAGTTATCCACCACAATATTCCTAACCTTTAACCTGGCTCTTGTACCCACTGTGTTTATGTAGCAAGTCCAGTTGAGTTTCTGGTCAATGGTAACATCTAGGATGTTGATAGTTGGGGAAACTTAGTGCTGGTAATATAGTTGAACATCAAGGGAGTTGGTTAGATTGTCTCTTTTTGGTGATGATCATTGCCTGGCATTTCTGTGGTGCAGATGCTACTTACCACTTGTTGTCCCAAGATTTGATTTTAAATCAAATCTTGTTGCATTTAAACATGAACTTCAATGTCTGAGGAGTCACAAATGGTGCTGAACATTGTGCAATCATCAGTGAACATCCCTGATTCAGACTTTATGATGACAGGAAGGCGACTGAAGAAGCAAGTGAAGATGTTTGGACATAGGACACTACCCGAAGGGACTCCTATAGAGATGCCATAGAGCTGAGATGACAGATCTGCAACAACTACAAACATTTTCCCATATGTTAGGTATGACTTGAACCACTGGAGAGTTTGCCCAGGCTACCCATTGATTCCAGTTTTGCTAGGGCTCCTTGATGCTACACAATTGGTCAAATGTGGCCTTGATGTCTTACCTCACCTCTGGAATTCAGCTCCTTTGTCCATTTTTGAACCAAGGCTGTAATGAAGTCAAGAGCTGAGTCACCATGGTGGAATCCAAACTGGGTGTCACTGAGCAGGTTAATGCTGAGTAGATGTTGCATGATAGCACTATTGATCTCATTTTCCACCATTTTCCTGATGCGTGAAAGTAGAGTGATGGGGTGGTAATTAACTGGGTTGGATTTGTCCTGCTTTGTGTACACAGGGCAGACCTTGGGAATTTTCCATATTGTCTTTTAAATTCCCACGTTGTAACTGTACTGGAACAGCTTAGCCAGGAGAGCAGCAGGTTCTGGAACAAGTTTTCAATCCTATTGCTGGGATGTTGTCAGGGCCCATATCCAGTGCATTCAACCATTTCTTGGATGGAATGGAATTGGCTGAGGACTTGTATCTGTAATGCTGGGGACTACCGGAGGAGGCTGAGCTGGATCATCCAATGGCTGATGATTGCTACAGAAGATTCAACCTTATCTTTTGCACTGATGTGTTGGGCTCTTCCATCACTGAGGAGGGGGATATTTGTGCAGTTTTCTCCTCCAGTGAGTTGTTTAATGGTCCACCACCTTTCACAAGTGGATGTGGCAGGACAGCAGAGCTTAGATCTGATATGTTGGTTGTGGAATCAGTTAGGTCTATCTAGCTATCACTTGCTGCTTATTCCATTCGGCAAGCAAGCAGCCCTTCTTAGTATCTTCACCAGGTTGACACCTCATCCTCAGGTACGCCTGGTGCTGCTCCTGCATGCCCTCCTGCAATCTCCATTAAACCATGGTTGATCCCCTGCCTTGATGGTAATGGTTCAGTGGGGGATATATCGGGCCATGAGGTTGCAGATTGTGCTGGAGTACAATTCTGCTTTTGTTGATACTCCACAGTGCATCATGAATGCCTGGTCTTGTTAGATCCAAGCGAAGTCTGTTCCATTTAGCACGGTGATAGTGCCACACAACATGGCAGAGGTTATTCTCAAGGTGAGGGCGGGACTTGCCTCTTACCGATATTATCATGGATAGATGCATCCACAGCAGATTGGTAAGGATGAGGTCAAGTATATTTTTCCCTCTTGCTGGTTCCCTCACCACTTCCTGCACACCCAGTCTAGAGCTATGTCCTGTAAGACCTGACCAGCTCGATCAGTAGTGCTGCTGTTGAACATGGAATTCCCTCATCCAAAGTACATTCTGTGCCCTTTGGGAAGATATAGAACATTCTCCACACACCTTTTGAGTTAAATTCCACAGCAGTCCCCTAACCAATACAATTTAGAATTTTCACTTCTGCCTGAGGATCTTTCCCAGTAACAAGTGAAGTCAGTACAGGTCAAAAGCTACATTACTACACTGTGCAGACCGTAAAAACTCAGTTTGTACACTCACAAAAAGACAATCTACCACAGAATGATCACAGTTGCATCAAAGGTGGTTCTTCATTTCTCCTGAAGCAGCAGCATTACCTCATTTACTTTCTAAACATAAAAACATGCTACCAGAATCAACACTGCAATATTAAGGATAGAAAACATCACATTTTGCTGAATTAATTTAAGACTTTTTTTTAATTTAAGAGACAGACTCTGGGTTGTAAAACAACCCATTTCCACCCTCAAGATGTTTGAGAAATAATTTGACCTTCATTTATTTATTTATTTTAATCTCTCTTACCTTACAGCCTTCACAAGTGATCACTCCATAGTGGATCCCAGAGGACTTATCACCACAGATTTTGCAAGGTATTACTTCAATTTGAGCTACAAAAATAAAAGGATAAAGGATGTATTAGCATCAGTGCAAAAATCAATGGTAGATTGAAGGAAAAATGGTCAGAAAATGTGTGATTAGACATTATGGGCTTGATATTAACTTTTCTGGCAGTAGGGAGCAGGGAGAGCAGTTGGTAGGTGTACAGGGAATGTGAACAGATAGGTTATCTGTGACGTTCTAACTCCATATCTTTTGTGTAACATAATTGATAGATTCTTTGCTTGGAAATCCTATTGACTGGCTTATTTCTAGTCAGACATGGAGCAGTCCAGAGGAGATTGCAAGACCAAATACATGTGTGCCGCAGAAGAAAAGAGATGAGAACTATGGTGCTGTGATTGATCACCAAGTCCTGGTGAGTCCAGTCCAGGGACTGCCGGTTCCCAGCAAGTTTTGATATTTTGGAGGAAGTAAGAAGTCTAGGGGAGTTGAAAGACACTGGGTGGGTGAGACCTCAGCAGCGGATAAAATAGAAGCCTTTTCAGAAGGGTTTGTAGAGGAGATTGGAAGGGCAAGGGTGAGGTGTTACTGGTTTATTTGCAAGGAGTTGTCTGTTATGGATCAGGCCAAACCCCTCAAAACATTTCAAGAAGGTAGCCCAGACCCTAACTTTGCTGCTTGCTTTAAGCAGGTGTACAGTAGATATTCCAGGAGAGAATCAGCTGGTCAAACCAATTAATTTTAAACAAAACAATTCATTTACAAAATTACTGAATGAAACACAAAGAACAAAAAACAGAATACCAAATAATTTAACCTGTCCGAAAACTCAACAGACTATCCTAACTTAATGATGCTGTTCCAGACATTTGCAAAAATCCCCATAAACATCCCTTGACACAAAAGGTAAAAATCAAACACAAGTTCTTACAGGATAGGAGTCAGGTAGAGAGAGTACCAGCCTGGACCTGTTTCTGGGTCCAGCAGCTTTTCCACACACACTGCTAAAAACAAACAAATGAGAGAGAAGCTGAGCTGAGAGAACTGGCCGCTCCCCTTTCATTGGACAAAAGTGAGGACTGCAGATGCTGGAGATTCGAGTCGAGAGTGTCGGGCTGGAAAAGCACAGCAGGTCAGGCAGCATCCGAGGAGCAGGAGAATTGACGTTTCGGACAAAAGCCGAAAGGTTTTCTGATGAAGGACTTATGACTGAAACGTCAATTCTCTTGCTCCTCGGATGCTGCCTGACTAGCCATGCTTTTCCAGCACCACACTCTCAACTCAATTCATCCACAAGACATTGCAAAGTAACTTGTTACTGTCATGGCCACATTGCACATTGAAGGTCATGTGGGGAGGGAATGCAATTCAAAGGAAGATAGAACTAATAGCCCACAATTTCTGCTGGAACTTAATTTTCCAGAACTAAATTAAGGATCAGCTTATGGGCCTACTAGGAGCTGAACTGAAAAGATTCTGCATGTACTTTTAATTATGCAAAAGGCTAGATCACCTGTGAGGATTTTCCTCTTCTCAATTTTTAGTTTCATCTTTTAGTTCTCTGCATTTGCAACAAAAAAATTGTCAATTCTTCACATCATTATGCCACAGTACATTCAATTTTTATGGGCGTATCAAATCTGCAGTTTCAATTCTGTTGAGTAAGCATATCCTTTGTTTTATGATATAAAAGGTGTGCAATTTGTAGGTATTTTTAATTGTCAACCACAGCCAAAATGTTCTCATTTGATTTCTACCCACCATACCGCATGCTGTTTTCACAGCAACCCGCCACTCAGTGGATGGCTACAGAAAGGGCAGCACACCTTGCAAGAGGCCATCTTTGAAAGGCCACTGTATACCTAGACAACGATTGTAATCTGGCAGCGTATTAGAACAACCACAAAGCTGCCCAGGTTGACACTCGCTTGCACATAAACCCCATTTTCTCACTTTAGTCTCCATTTATCAACTACCCCACACACTATACCTGTCCTAACATCCTATCTGAACAAGCTCGGTCAATGCTACCTACTGTAAACCCATATCATTTTCTTGTCTTCCAATAGGGGAACAGCACATATACATAAGTAAATCAGACAAGACAGAATAACGTGAGCTTTATTTACAGAAAGCAAAGAGGATACAAATCCAGCCAATAGTGCCTGAACTCAACCCCTACAATGCCAAGGTAAAAACAATGACTGCAGATGCTGGGAACCAGATTCTGGATCAATGGTGCTGGAAGAGCACAGCAGTTCAGGCAGCATCCGAGGAGCTTCAGCAAAATCGGCGTTTCGGGCAAAAGCCCTTCATCAGGAATAAAGATGAAGGGCTTTTGCCCGAAACGTCGATTTTGCTGAAGCTCCTCGGATGCTGCCTGAACTGCTGTGCTCTCCCTACAATGCCAAACAGACTTTTGCATCATGACCAAAGTAGTCTTCTTCCTCCTTGAAAGAATAATCATGTTCCCATCTCGCCATCCAAGATCTTGCTTTGTTGCCTGCTCCATTGAGTACCACACAGGATGATGCTGCATACTCTGTCCAGATTGAGCTGAAGGGCTTCCCCCAAACTGGACCATGCAGTGGATCTTCAAGAACCTTCTGTTCTGCTCTACAGTCCTGGTTGAGGCTTAGCTGACTGTTGGGACCAGGTGGACCTCATTGACTAAGAAGTTCCTGATTGGGGTTATTAATCTGGGCCAACGACCCCTCATGGTCAACAAGGTCCCAATCACTACAGTGACATTACAACTGTGCTTCACGTCATCCATGAAGATGCCCAATGGTGTAAGCAGCCATGGTCACAGAGGGGAGCCTTTATCTGCCAGTAACTATCCATGTAAGGACCCCAACCCTCAAAAACAGCAGGTACATTCTGGAGCACTCTCCAGGTTAGTGCCAAGGTAGTGGGCACACAGATCCAGAAAGTGTTCAGGTGATCTGTGATCACCGTTACCCTTAATTAAATGGATGCCTTCCTATTGATGAATTCTGCAGCATTGTGATATGGTCCCTCAATTCCATGGGTGTACAGTCAATGGTATAGTGCACCTATAGAAAGTCAGCTGTGTTCCGGAGTTCTGCTGCCTGGGCTGCAGCACTGATCTCACTATTGGGATGAAAATGAATTATTGTGACCTTGTGTAGAAGACATTGGTCACTGTCTTGGTGTATTTGTGGCACATTTGATTGAAAGATCCCACACAGGTCACCCTTTGCTCCCTGGAAGGAACCATTGGCACCGACATTTGTGCAGCTGTGGTGCCTCATCGCCACTGGGAGAGACAGACTTCCTACTCCTGCAGCTGGCTCAGTTCCCTCTCAGTCTCTTAGGAAACACAGTCTGTGTCAGCAGTATGGCTTGTTTGTCCCTAGGAAACCGGGTCAGGACGAGAAAAATCTGGCACTCACGCATCCTAGGGTGCCTGCAACTGCAACTTCTTAGAGGTCATTGCTCTTCATACAGGTTCTCCTCCTGTATCTGTCTTTACTGCTGAGTTAGGCATTTACAGTGGCCAACATGGACGGCACAGTGGTTAGCACTACTGCCTCACAGCACCAGAGACCCGGGTTCAATTCCTGCCTCAGGCAACTGTCTGTGTGGAGTTTGCACATTCTCCCTGCGTCTGCGTGGGTTTCCTCTGGGTGCTCCGGTTTCCTCCCACAGTCAAAAAATGTGCAGGTTAGGTGAATTGGCCATGCTAAATTGCCCCGTTTTAGGTGAAGGGGGAATGGGTCTGGGTGGGTTGCTCTTCGGAGGGTCAGTGTGGACTTGTTGGGCCGAAGGGCCTGTTTCCACACTGTAGGGAATCCAATCTAATCATGTTACCTGTGGCAGAACTCATTACTTGGTGGAAATGACCTAAATTGAGAACAGAACAAACAAAAGAATTTATTTAGATCTCACAACAGTCATCAGTGGCATACCCTGCAGAGGAGGGTGGAACACACCACCACACAGTGAGATATGCTGGGCTTGGATAACAGGGACATGTCTGCAGTCTACAATCTGTCTCAGTGACTTGGTAAAGGTGCCAGTTGGTTGAGTGATCACCACATATTAAAAAGAGAGGGCATGCCCCTCTCAATCCTGGACCTACATCAAATGCTAAACTTCACAATGTATTCAGCACAGCCTGTGTGGCTCATTCAGGACTCTTGGAAATTACATGAATAGTGTAATTCCACCAGAATTTGCCTTTTGAACTATCATTGATGATAATTTCATCATTATATCAATTTAGAAGCAGCAATGGGAAGTAGCAAACTGGCTTTGACCAGCATTTAAACCCTAAGCATGTTATACTCTGATTGTAAATTAAACGTAGCTGCTTTGCAAAGGATCCTGCATTTTCTCCCATTGAACTGACATTGACCCTGCCCACCCTGGGTGTTGTCCCAGCCATTTTCTGCGAGCCCATCCCATCGAGAGAACAGAAAGTGATGACTAGAAATGCGGCTCATGGTGGGCACCATTAACATCAGGCTTCACTGGGTCACCACCTGACCTCAGAGCTTCCCTGTCCATGTTTATATCACAGTACCTTGTCTGCCCATTTTTACCCAAACCCCTGCATGGAGACCTGCCACATTAATCTTCACCTACAACTGCCTTTCCTGCCCCTGAGCCCCAGCATTACATTTTAATGCTGCCCATCCTCCTGTAGCCTACCATGCCCTCCAAAGCTGACTTGCATTCCCATTTGCCTTGAGTTTCTACTGTCAGCACCCTTATCCTCACTTCTACAAATGCCTCTGCTATGTATACTGTGATGGTCATGATAGGTTGAGAGATGACAGATGTCAGTGACCATGGATGAAGGGTGCATGAGTCTGGTGCCTGTTAATACTGCCCTGAGATGCTGTTGCCCAGTATCCAACATAGAGTTCATTCAGAGCAAGCGGAGAGCTGAATTTGCCTGTTGCCCAGTTCTTGTTTTTCTTTTTGCAAGGTTTTCCCAACGTTAATGTTATTTGCTGAGTTTGGCAAGATATTAATCAGGTGAGTTGTGCTGTTTACAAGGTATTTAATGATCAAGAATGATGATCAACTGACAACTCATCACTGCCTTGACAGAATTGTTCCATACCACTTGTGAAAAGCATAAATAATGGGATGAAATGATCTTGACATTGAGATAGACCTCATTGCATTTGTTGCCTGATTCCGCCATACACCTCATCATTGCCACATTGCTCAGACCCCTGTAAGATTCCACTCAGTGTCCTTAATATGGCAGGTTGTCACAGAGGCAGACAAAATTTGATATTGAGCCAGAAAATGAGTTAATGAGTGACACAGAAAATGAGTGACCAAAAGACCTGGACTTTAAGCTTGGTCATTTAGAAGAACTGCACACCTCTGTTTCTTATGACAATAATGATCAGGAGCATTCTCTATCCCTTTCCCAAAAGGAAAGATGTGGAGTCACATAACTCAGCATATACCTACTCTTGAATTTGAGGCCTACTCTGAGGTTCAGAAACGTCAGGTTTTGTTTTACCACTGAAAATTCAAAAATAATGGTTATTATTTTCTAATTTAAAGTCTTGTCTTCATAAGGTCATGTAATCAACTGCACAATGTCAAATTGTGATTGAGCTACAAGGAAAGGCTGACTAGACTGGGGCTATTTTCCCTGCAGTGGAGGCTGAGGCGTGGTCTGACAGAAGGTTCATAAAATCATGAGAGGCATGGATAGGGTAAATAGACAAGGTTTTTTCCCTGGGGTGGTGGAGTCCAAAACTAAAGGCGAGAAGGCAAAGATTTTAAAAAGAGACCCAAGGTGCAACTTTTTCACATAGAGGTGATTCTTTTGTGGAATGAGCTGCCAGAGGAAGTGGTTACAACATTTAAAAGGCATTTGGCTGGGTAGGTGAATAGTAAGGGTTGAGAAGGATATGGACCAAGTGCTGGCAAATGGGACTAGACTGATTTAGGATATCAGGTAGGCATGGACAAGTTGGACTGAGTTGTTTTAGTGCCGTATATCTCTATGACTCCATCTTAGACCTGGTCTCTAAACTGCACAGACATGCAGCCACTCAGTTTATTGGCACGTGGATGCATTAACTTTCAGTTTCAGAAGTCACTGTGTTGCTCTTGGGAAAGTTACAACAGGAAAAACCAGCAGCAAGAAAAGTTAGAGGGACTTTAGGATAGTAGGTATGAGTGGTCAGATTGTGTTTCTCTTGTCATCCACCTATTCCACAAAAATAACTAGGACCAAATGATTGTTTGGAATTATACATGTTGGTGTATTAAGATGACAGTGCTTTATATTCTAAAGACCTGTTACAGTAGTCCTGGAGAGTGTAATATGCAAACAATTGCAACAAGTCTTTCCAAAAGATCATACAAGGTTTTGGAATTGTTTAGCGAAATTAAAGAATTGGATTTTAATACCCTTATTAATTGATGATGGCAATTATTTATTTCTAACTGTATTTTAAGACGTTGAAAGTAAAAATCTATGTTTCATAGAAGCACTGGCTACATTAAAAACATTTAGTGAAAATATTCTAGCTTGTGGAGAAAGTAGAAGATGAACGTATCAATTGTATCAGAAAATTGTTGTGAAGATACCATGTATTTCTGTGTGATTTATACTTAGTTTGTGAAAAAAAATTGCAAAACACTTTTTCAGACATCTCCCCTGTGGAACAAGATGTTAAAGGATTATGTTGAAATAATGTGAACCTATCAAATTTTTACGGTATTAATCTTTTACAACACTATTGCTAATCTCTGTATGATATAGTATAACCTAACTGAGAAATAGCCAAAGACTAAAGGGAAACTTGAACTCTTTTTGCTGATAGTGCATACTTTTCTTAAATAGATTAAAGCCTAATCCTAAATACCATTCTGCGATATGAGCCCACGTCAAAACGCAGCTTACTGCGCAATGTTCATCGCAAAATGTTTCACAGTTATTATTCAATGTTTAAGTAAGGCTCTGTGCTTTGACCCTTTACACCTAAATTTTATTGAAATAAGTTAGACCTCGATCAAAAGAAACAATGCAACAACAGGACAATGGAGTTTTTGAACATCACAATTTTTCTTCAATTGAATCTATTTTCACTTCCAGCAATGAATGATAAATCTACAAATAAAATACAAGCAAATGGTGAAACCGTGCAACCTCTACTAAATTTCACTGAAAAAACAAAATCTTTTCAGATATAGCTTATGTTTAAGAAATATTTTATACCATAGCACAAATTAGATGTAAACCTTCGGAGTGAAGTCCTCTACTTACTTATAACTTCAGTTTTCATTTTCTGCTGTGTTTGGCACATGCTATCAATAAAAACAATAGCAGAAAATATTGTGATACTGTCTCCTTAACAGACAAAAATGATCCACTTGACAACCAGCACAACACTGTAATAGCATTAGAAAGGAAGAATTATTAAAGAGATGGACTGTACCATTCCAGTATTAAGACGGCAGGGGTGTCTACAGAACTTTGAGATCATTGTTGCTTTCACTTCCTTCCCTGTTCCCTGAGCTGCGGTTATCAGGAAATGTAGCTTTTGAGGAAACATTTCTGTGAACCCTTGAAGTTCCTTTTAAAAAAAAGCCAACTGCTCTGGGCTGGTGCATTTCTTTGATGAATGTAATTGGTTGAATCTCTGTCCTTGTAAAATACTGATATAGTAGCTGTACAATAGGAAGCAAGCCTCTTCAACTGACCGTATGAAGCCAAAATATGGTAGCTTTTTTAAAAAAAAACACACCTGGGCCATTACAGTACAGGTGCAAACAAGCGTCAATATTTAGAGTCAATGGCCTGAATCCAGCTGGAACAAAATAACAGTATCTTAAAACAGCTGATGTTATTAATTAGGAAATTCAAATTAAGAATACATCAGGTGATGTGAATCTCCTGAACTTGCTAGTCCAGTTACAATGGAGCTTGCTAGCTCAGTTGGCCGGATAGCTGGTTTGTGATGCAGACCAATGCCCAGAGCAAGGGTTTAATTCCTGTACTGGTTGAAGTTACAATGAAAAAAATAAGAGTCCAGTTACATATCTCAGTCTTTCATTGTTGGCATCCTCATTTAATTAGAAGGTTTTTTTGTTTGGATTTGTATATAACTTACTCATTAAACTGAACATAATAAAACATTTGGTAAATAACATTGTGCCCTTTGAACTTTATGATCCTTGACAACTGCCAAAAACCTTCTGGCCCAAGTGTTTAATATTAGGGATAAATGGTGGTATTGTAGAAATATCATTGGATTCGTAATCTAGACAACTAAGCTCTAATGACAGGGGTCCTGCCAAAGTAACTTGTAGAATTTAAAGTTCAATTAATGGTTACAGTTAAAAAAAATGTTGGAAGCTAGTCATGTTGAAGAAATTCACTTGGTTCAATAAAGTAAGGAAGGAAATCTGCCAGCCTTACATAGTTTGGCCTATTTTGATACCATACCTTTGAGTCTGAAGTACCATGCAAGTCACTTGGTTCAAGGACAATTTAGAATGTTGTATTTGGCACATAATCCAGATCAGATAGGACTGTACCTTTAAGACCGTTGCATCACATCTTTTCTTTTCAGATTTTGGAAGGTTAAATTTAAAGTTAAAGTAAATTTCAGGATGCAGAGACTCGTGTTCATGTCAATCGACAGCAACTAGGTGAAACAAAATCGGCCACTTCATTTGCGGCACCTGCCAAAGTACAGAATGTGATTTAAAACAAAATTTATGGGTCATGGGCAATGCCGGCTGGGCTAGCATTTTTGGCTTCTCTAGTTGCCCTCAAGAAGGTGGGGGGGTGGGGGGCAGAGTTCCTCCTTGAACCGCTGAAGACCATATGCTGTATGTAGAAGTGAATTGAATTGAATTGAAAGACTTGAAGAGCTGGTCATTGAATCCATACCTATCCAACTTTTCAGAAAAGCACTCTGGACAAACTTAAGGAAGTTATCTTAGATGCTTTACTAGAAAAAGGAAGAGTTAAATATGCAGGTTTACATTATTTGCAAATCATTAATTCTGAAGGAACTACTTTTAACAGGTTCAGTGAAACATCCAAATTTGCATGAGATAGTCTCACCCGTTGAGACTACTGGCATGCATGCATCTCAATGTTATTGCAATCCACAGGGTGACAAACTTATCAGCTTCAATGGCATGTATTCCACTCTGCAACAACGGTTCCATTTAGTCTGGTTACAGCAGAGTAAAGCAGATTCAACAAACTGTGTAAAATGATAATCAGACACAACAGCTCAAAAAAATCATTATTGGTGGATGGTCTGAATGCATCCAATACTTCCCTAAGCTGGGTCTGTTCTTTCTGGTCATTCAGAAAAGAATTGTATCTCCCTAACAATGTAATTTTCAGGGCAACTAAGTAATAATTCCACAAACTCTGGATCAACGCATATCAGACCATATATTATTTTTGTATTTGTTTACGGGATGTTAGTATCACTGGCTGGATAGCAATTTTTGCCCACAGAGTCGCTCAGAGTCAGAGTCAGTCACGTTGGTGTGAGGTCTGGAGTCATGTGTAGGCTAGATCAGGCATGGATGGCAGTTTCCTTTCCTGCAGGGCAGTGAAACAAATAGGTAATTCCAAAAATTAGAAATGGTTCATTATTAGACTCTTAGTCCAGATTTTTATTAAATTTAATTTCCATCATCTGCCATGATGGGATTACAACTGGGATAGCTAGAACAGTACGTAGGTCTCTGGATGAATAGTCTAATAATAATTCCCCTCAGCTATCAACTCTCCAGAACAACTGGATGTAACAGATAACCAGGAGGTTGGTGCATGAATCCCCATAGTGGCCTGGCATTAAAAGGACAGAAATCAAATCATCAAGTTGTGTGGAACATGTCTATTCCTTCATCATCACCGAGTGTGAAAACCTCCACTTCTGCATGAACTTTCTTCTGAACCATGGTATGAAATCACGACTGCTATCTTTTGTGTCCAAGGACATGATTACCTTTTGGTGAATGGTTATTTCACCAAATTTGATTTTGTGGCAAAGCAAAGACATTACCAGTGAAATGGTTATTGACATATCGACCACCATATTCAGAATGTTTGATGAACCTCAACAAATTGTATCCAACAGTCCACTGTACTATTACACTTTCCAAGGCATTTACAGGAGACAGGGCATTCAAAATATTTTTCTCTCCACTACCCTCAGTTGAGTGGTCTTGCAGAAAACCCATGATTTGCAAAGTGATTTGCCAAAATACTTGGATAGCTATGTTGAATCCACGTGTTTCTTTTCTAGGCAATGGATTACCTTCACTGGCAGTTCATGTTTGGAACATAGATCCATACAAACTCTACTCTCCCACACTCATCACAGAACCACATGTACATGACACGCTGTTGGACAGAAGGGAAAAAGTAGAACGAGAGCTTGACCAACAAGTACACAGACGCTCTCCCACCTTGAAGCATGAGGGTTCAGAACTGTCACATGAACACATGAGTGTCCGGCCTAGGTTACATGATAAGAGCAAGATGATGCATATGTTGGAGAGCTAAAGTAAAAACAGAAAGTGTTGGAGAAACTCCACAGGCCTGGCAGCTGCTGTGGAGAGAGAAAAACAGAGTTAAGATTGAGTCTGGTATGACTTTTTTTGGAACTGAAGGGGACTGGAAAATGACACCTTTTACATGTTGGTAAAGAGGGAGGAGGAATAAGTAGAACAGATTGTGAAGGAGACTATAACAATAGACCATGAGCTAAATGGTAGTAGAGGAAAGATATATAATCAAGTTATATGTGCATGGTAGAAAATAGTAGAAAATAGGTCATTTGGATTCAAATTAAACAACATCTGGAATTAAGAGTCTAATGATGACAATGAATCCATTGTCAAGAAAAACCCATCTGGTCACTAATGTCCTCTCAGGAAGGAAACTGCCATCCTTCATAGGTCTGGCCTACATGTGACTGCAGACCCACAGCCATGCGGTTGACTCTTAACTGCCCACTGGGCAAATTTAAGGACAGACAACAAATACTGGCCCAACTAGTGACACCCTCAGCCTGTGAATAAATTTTTAAAATTATGCTCATCAACAGGGATGAATGAAGCTGAGAGCTATGGGAATAATGAAGATCTGGCATTCCAGATAATAGATGTTAAACAAAATCCACCTAACTTGTCTGAAGCAAATCTAAAGCTTGCAGAGTCAACTATGCATCTTCCAGAAGAGAACTGCAGCATTTCAAAGGCCACTAAGCCATTTTAACATGAATAAATCCCAAACAATCATTAATCTATCTTATTTCAGCTTTTGGAAGTCTCCCTGGTGAATTTTATCTTGAAGTAGATGAGAGTGTGAGAATAACTTAGCATCTGCAAGGAGAGTTCCGGTTGCCATCAGTTCCAAGCTGTAAGACAAGGTAGAGTTAGAAAAGAAGGAATCTGTCAACAAAGCGCCAACTCCGAAAGAATGGATTAACAGCATGGTAGCAACAAAACAACTGAGTTTGTGTACATTCAAAGGATCTCCAAACATTGAAAAGGACTCGCTGCCCCATGTCAACCATTTGAAGATATTTTGCTACAGCTTGCCATGGAAAAGGCTTTTACTTCCCTCAATGTGAAGGATGGGTACTGGCAAGTGTAGTTGAGAGAAAGCAACAGTTTGTGAACTATATTTTGGGCAATATTCAGAAGATGGAGATCCTTTGCATCAAAATTGGTAGAAATCTATATGATGCGTCCTTGAACAATATTGTCCTAATTTTAATAATTTGGCATTTGAGGTAAATAATATAGCATCAATCAAATCATAAGATCACAACACTAACAGCAGTCAAGTGAAAGAATTAATTTGCTGGTTTTCTGTAAATGCTTAGAATGCATCCTGTCACCAGTGCACTCAAATCTGGATGTATGCAATATGCTGTCTGATGACAGATCCAGATTCCACAATTCCCTAACTAGCCAGCTATCCTAGTTAGCCCTGTCTCATCAATTTGTATGAAACCATTAACATTTTATATCCCTCCAAATAACAGCCAAACAGATGGATTTGATCTTCAGCTGCTAATTAAAAGAGAGTCATCATCATGATTTCCAAGAAATCCTCATGGAGTCAGCTTTTCTAAACGTCTCCATCAAAATGTCGCTTCAGATCCATCACAGAAAGGGGGAGATGTTTTAAATCACAATCCCTCCCCCACTATACTTTTCTGAGGGAGTGCTGTGAGAATTCTTTTCATACACCTCAGTGACACTTACAACAAAATTTAACACGATCAACACCTTCCAGCCAGTAGGTGCTAGGAATACCAAAATTGTAGCAACTGCTGGAGGATAAACCATGAGGTGCAATTTTAGCAGAGAAACAGGAGTAGGTTCTTCAGCTTCTCAAGCCTCCTCATCTTCTCAGTCCGATCAAGACTAATGTGCACCTGAAATCTTAGTTTAACATCCCTTATTAATCTTATCTGACAAAATAAAATCGACTGATCAGTTTTGAGTTTTAACTGCCACTACAATTGGCAGTCTTTTTTTAAAAAAAAGTTAACAGTTTTAGCAACTAATGTAACAATTATATAGCTGTGATTCTATGGAAGTTAGCTCTTGTAGATCACATGTTAACCAGTATCCAATTTGGGACAGATATTTCTGGAGAAAGGCATTTGGTGGTGTGTCCCATTGCCAAGACTTTCATTTGCATCCTGCAACTCAATCTTTTGTGGCATAATTTACTGGGAGTGCAGCTGATCAAGATCAGTGGGACACTTGGTACTCTGTCAATGGCAGAACCAATGATCTATCTCCTTGACTCATGAAAATTTAAAGATTGAAAAATAATTGTGGGGGAGAAGGAAGGTGAAATAGAATTGTTAAAGGATCAGATACTAAGATTGAATTTAAAAGAAAGCAAAATGAAAAGAAATAAAAATATCCAAACAACCGTGCATACTCAAATTGTATTTAAAATGAAAATTAACATCTGAAGAAATTAAACTTCAGAAGTTCAATTTGTTCTACATTCTCTCAAGATATATGTGGGCATTGATTCTGTTTGTGGTTTGCTATATATACCACAAACAGTTGGGTTCTTTTGACTCTGATATCTAAGTTTATTTGTAACAGTAAGTATTTACAAGGCTGTAGTATCACAGACTTATACACAGTCAAGTTTCGACGCCTACTGAAGTTACTGTAGGTTACACTTAATCGATTGACTGCATTGACTTCATTACACAGAATAACTGAAGGCAAGCAGGTACCTTTTATACCAAATGTTGTGATGTCATGTAACGATCTTAAAAAGGTACCGGCCTGTCTGGTCTGGAATTTACCCAAAAATACAGCTCCCCCATCTTTTTAGACCATAAGACCAGAAGACATAGGAGCGGAAGTAAGGCCATTCGGCCCATCGTGTCCACTCTGCCATTCAATCATGGCTGATGGGCATTTCAACTCCACTTACCCGCATTCTCCCCGTAGCCCTTAATTCCTTGTGACATCAAGAATTTATCAATTTCTACCTTGAAGAGATTTAGCGTCCCAGCCTCCAGGTAGTACTGGCCCACCACTCTCTGGCTGAAGAAATGTCTCCGCATTTCTGTTCTGAATTTACCCCCTCTAATTCTAAGGCTGTGTCCACGGGTCCTAGTCTCCTCGCCTAACGGAAACAATTTCCTAGCGTCCACCCTCTCCAAGCCATGTATTATCTTGTAAGTTTCTATTAGATCTCCCCTTAATCTTCTAAACTCCAATGAATACAATCCCAGGATCCTCAGCCATTCCTCATATGTTAGACCTACCATTCCAGGGATCATCCGTGTGAATCTCCGCTGGACACGCTCCAGTGCCAGTATGTCCTTCCTGAGGTGTGGGGACCAAAACTGGACACAGTACTCCAAATGGGGCCTAACCAGAGCTTTATAAAGTCTCAGTAGCACAACAGTGCTTTTATATTCCAACCCTCTTGAGATAATTGACAACATTGCATTCGCTTTCTTAATCACGGACTCAACCTGCATGTTTACCTTTAGAGAATCCTCAACTAGCACTCCCAGATCTCTCTGTACTTTGGCTTTACGAATTTTCTCACCGTTTAGAAAGTAATCCATGCTTGTATTCTTATTTCCAAAGTGCAAGACCTCGCATTTGCTCACATTGAATTCCATCAGCCATTTCCTGTCTGCCAGATCCAAACTGTCTAGATCCTTCTGCAGCCTCCCCACTTCCTCAGTACTACCTGCCTGTCCACCTAACTTTGTATCATCGGCAAACTTCGCTAGAATGCCCCCAGTCCCTTCATTTTTCCATTTAAAGAACTGGGTCCTCCCAACCCTCATCTATCAGACAGAACATACAAACGTTTCAAAACTTACCAACAGATTTAAGATCAGTTTCTTCCCTGCTGTTATCAGAATTATGAACAGACTTCTCGTATATTAGAGTTGATCTTTCTCTGCACCTTCTCTGTAGCTGTAACATTTTATTCAGCATTCTGTTCTATTACCCTAATGTACATATGTAACGTATGATTTGTCTAGTTAGCAGGTAAAACAATACTTTTGATAATAATAAATCAAAGCAAATAATTTTCAGGTAACATGTACAGGGATGTGTGTGGATATATATGTATATACATTTCTGTGCATTCAGATAATGCCATGGTGACCAACATGACCAGGTCTAGTCCTTGTCAAGTCATGATAGCTGTATTATGTAACTTCATTCTGTGGTCTGAATTTTGTCATTGAGATGAGTTCTGAATGTAAGTTTTCTCACTGAGCTGGAAGGTTCGTTTTCAAATGTTTCATCACCATACTAGGTAACAACATTAGTGAGCCTCCAGGGAAGCACTGTGGTACGGCCCACTTTTTTATTTATGTGTTTTGGTTTCCTTGTGTTGGTGATAATATTTCCTGTTCTTTTTCTCAGGAGATGGCAAATGGGATCCAAGTCAGTGTTTATTGATAGAGTTCAAGTTAGAGTGCCATACTTCTATGAATTCTCATGCATGTCCCTGTTTGGCTTGTCCTAGGATGGATGTGTTGTCTCAGTCGAAGTGGTGTCCTTCTTTATTTGTATTTAATGATACTGGTGAAAGTGGGTCATGTCATTCTGTTGCTAGTTGATGTTCAGGTATCCTGGTGGCTAGTTTTCTGCTTGTTTGCCCAATGTAGTGTTTGTTGCAGTTCTTGCAAGGTATTTTGCAAATGACATTAGCTTTGCTTGTTGTCTGTATAATGTCTTTCAAGTTCATTAGCTGCTGTTTTAGTATGATTTGTGATACTGAATGACAGCACCAATCCAAGAAAACCTAAACACGAATAAAAAAGTGGCTATACCACCAGTGCTAACTCTTTAAATTTTCATGAGTCAAGGAGATAGATCATTGGTTCTGCCATTGACAGAGTACCAAGTGTCCCACTGATCTTGATCAGCTGCACTCCCAGTAAATTATGCCACAAAACATTGAGTTGCAGGATGCAGATGAAAGTCTTGCCAATGGGGCACACCAACAAATGCCTTTCTCCAGAAATATCTGTCCCAAATTGGATACTGGTTAACAAGTGATCTACAAGAGCTAACTTCAATAGAATCACAGCTATATAATTGTTGCATTAGTTGCTAAAACTAATGCAACAATTTTTTAACTTTTTTAAAAAAAGACTGCCAATTGTAGTGGCAGTTAAAACTCAAAACTGATCAGTCGATTTTTTTTGTCAGATAAGATTAATAAGGGATGTTAAACTAAGATTTCAGGTGCACATTAGTCTTGATCGGACTGAGAAGATGAGGAGGCTTGAGAAGCTGAAGAACCTACGCCTGTTTCTCTGCTAAAATTGCACTTCATGGTTTATCCTCCAGCAGTTGCTACAATTTTGGTATTCCTAGCACCTACTGGCTGGAAGGTGTTGATCATGTTAAATTTTGTTGGAAGTGTCACGGAGATGTATGAAAAGAATTCTCACAGCACTCCCTCAGAAAAATATTGTGGGGGAGGGTTTGTGATTTAAAACATCTCCCCCTTTCTGTGATGGATCTGAAGCGACATTTTGATGGAGACGTTTAGAAAAGCTGACTCCGCAAGGATTTCTTGGAAATCATGATGATGACTCTCTTTTAATTAGCAGCTGAAGATCAAATCCATCTGTTTGGCTGTTATTTGGAGGGATATAAAATGTTAATGGTTTCATACAAATTGATGAGACAGGGCTAACTAGGATAGCTGGCTAGTTAGGGAATTGTGGAATCTGGATCTGTCATCAGACAGCATATTGCATACATCCAGATTTGAGTGCACTGGTGACAGGATGCATTCTAAGCATTTACAGAAAACCAGCAAATTAATTCTTTCACTTGACTGCTGTTAGTGTTGTGATCTTATGATTTGATTGATGCTATATTATTTACCTCAAATGCCAAATTATTAAAATTAGAACTATATTGTGCAATGACACATCATACAGATTTCTGCCAATTTTGATGCAAAGGATCTCTATCTTCTGAATATTGCCCAAAATATAGTTCACAAACTGTTGCTTTCTCTCAACTACACTTGCCAGTACCCACCCTTCACATTGAGGGAAGTAAAAGCCTTTTCCATGGCAAGCTGTAGCAAAATATCTTCAAATGGTTGACATGGGGCAGCGAGTCCTTTTCAATGTTTGGAGATCCTTTGAATGTACACAAACTCAGTTGTTTTGTTGCTACCATGCTGTTAATCCATTCTGTCGGAGTTGGCGCTTTGTTGATAGATTCCTTCTTTTCTAACTCTACCTTGTCTTACAGCTTGGAACTGAGGGCAACTGGAACTCTCCTTGCCAGATGCTAAGTTATTCTCTCATCTACTTCAAGATAAAATTCACCAGGGAGACTTCCAAAAGCTGAAATAAGATAGGTTAATGATTGTTTGGGATTTATTCATGTTAAAATGGCTTAGTGGCCTTTGAAATGCTGTAGTTCTCTTCTGAAAGATGCATAGTTGATTCTGCAAGCTTTAGATTTGCTTCAGACAAGTTAGGTGGATTTTGTTTAACATCTATTATCTGGAATGCCAGATCTTCATTATTCCCATAGCTCTCAGCTTCATTCATCCCTGTTGATGAGCATAATTTTAAAAATTTATTCACAGGATAAGGGTGTCACGAGTTAGGCCAGTATTTATTGTCTGTCCTTAAATTTGCCCAGTGGGCAGATAAGAATTGACCGCAAAGCTGTGGGTCTGCAGTCACATGTAGGCCAGACTTGTGAAGGATGGCGGTTTCCTTCCTGAGAGGACATTAGTGAACCAGATGGATTTTTCTTGACAATGGATTCATTGTCATCATTAGACTCTTAATTCCAGATATTTCTTTAATTTGAATCCAAATTCCAACGTGGAATTTGCATCTGAGCCCCGAGAGTATTACCTGGATCTCTGAATTAACAACCTAGCGATATTATGGCTAGGCCGTCATCTCCCCTATCATATATATGTTAACACATTGCTCCAATGAAGCTTTTCGGGCTTCATGTTTCACCATCTCGAGCTGCTTTGCCTCAAGTCTGCAAAGCTTGTGTTGCTGCATGAAACACCAATATTAATTTAACATTTCAGATTCAATTGATGCTCTCCTTCGCAGACAACATTCTACCAGTAACAAACCATTAGACCTATTGTATGGTGTAGAGTGATTTACCGGAACTATTGGCTGACATCAGTCTAGCAGCCATATTTATAGGTTTACTTTGCAAAATAATTCAGTGCTTCTTGAATTATAGCTCAGTTTTCCCATGTTAGGCAGGCTTTCTTTTCTTTTTGCATGTTGTTCTGTAATATTTACACAATGTATTCTGGACTTCATATTTTTCAAATTTCTTCTGCAAATTTTCTTCCTTTTGTCTTCCCATGTATTGTACTCATTTAGCCTGCAGTGTGTCACAGCATAATACAAAGCCTTTTTAAAAATATCATTAATGCAGTCAAGCAGATGATTTACTACCTCAAAGCTTCTGTCCATGCCAAGAACTTTTAAAAATGTACATTTCTCCTGTTAGCAGGGGTATACTCTATGAAATGTTTTACACCAAAGAATAATTTTACCTTTGATGAAACAAACAGTTGTCCAAACTCTCAAGATTCAGCAAGATGTATCATTGCTATCTTGCACACTGATAAATAGCTTGTCTCTCCCACAGCACTGATGCTGAACACATACTGCTTAAGTAATAGTATGTGTTCAAAGTATGTATGTAAAATCTCGAATATTTCTTCTATCTGGATTATCTGCTACTCAGTCAGGTCTAGGCAGCAATATAGGTTGCAGAAAATATTTCTTTAGCATTTATAATCAGGTTATTATTCTTAATTGCTCGGTCTTTTTATTTACATCAGTGGCTATTTCATAGTTTTGCAACATTGTGGAAATATTTCAATTCTACTTCACAGCTTCAATTTCCTTCGCAACAGGGAATCAAAGTTCACAGCCATCCTGACTCACCCAGCATTTACAAGTTGCAGATTGGAGATTTTAATTATTCCTTGGTGTTTTTGCAATAATGAGCTTTGAAAATTCACTGAGGTTTAAAATATTTTTGACATCATGTTTTAAGCAAATGTGATAATGGTAGGCACAACCTAATGTGAAAACAAGCCAAAGCAGGATTTTTCACATGACTATGGAAGCCAACCAGTACATTACGTACAATTATATTTCTCCAAATAAATTCACACAGTCTAGGGCCAATTTTTTTTAATTGCAGTTTTCGACAATATTCATTCAATCAACATTACATCAAAATATACTGGATTGGTTCAATTAATGTACTGTATAATCTTACTAATCGTTCAGTTACTTGACTAATGTTTGCATGACTACTGTTGTGATCTCAGCAGATATTACTGGACAAGTCAGATCCCAGACTGAAATCTGGCTTGATAGATCATATTTTGTATTTTTTTGGTTTTACTAAAACATAAGCATGCATTGCTGCAGATTTCATTTTAACAATAAAACAGGAGTTCATTGTGCAAAAGGAAATAGAATAAACAAAACTATTGTGCAAAAGGAGATTAATAGAATTTAAGTAAAAACAATGTAAGTAAAAAAACGTTTGTAAAATCTCTTACCTTTAATCTCAACAGCATCAGAGATTATAGTAACCAGATATGAGAGTGTGAACGGTCTCGGCTTTATCACACATCAGGGTCGACTTAACAGCTGCTTCAATTTCTGTTCCTGAGAAGCTTACAGACTGGAGTTTTTGAGCCTTCATGCAGCAAGTGTAGACTTACTCAACTCTAAATAACCCTTCAGGGTTTTAACCAAGCAATCTGATCTGGAACTTTGAAACTAAACAGTTTCGCCTGAGGTAACTTATTTCTTAATTATAAACCATTTCCTTTCATCAGGACTAACTGTTTTATACATCCACTTTCAGCTAAAACATCCACAAAAATGAAACCCCAATGTTTTTCCTTCCAAGCTGTGTTTACCACAATGAAAAAAAGTAATCTGACTCGAAGCTGAAAGCTTAATGCACAACTGTTTATATTACTCACTTGTAAAAACACATCACTATGGTTACAGAAATAACTACAAGTTGATCATAAACTCCAGTTCAAAACATTATGCCCATAATTCAAAGTTAAGTTCTAAAATAAATAATATTAAAATATTAATAAATCACATCTTATGCACATTGCTCAGATTAGAACTCAACATTCCAGCTTCTTTGTTTCCAAATATGTTCTACTAGGTTGTTTGACAAAACCTCATCGACCTGACTTCTGCTTTCTTCCCATACACTTTGTTCCCTTTCTCCCTAATACGTTCAGTATTTTCTGAATTATTCATTCCTCCCCACCACTCCCCCCACTTCCCATCAATTGCTGTAGTTTTCTGTTGTTTTGGCAGCTTTTATACATTTAGCCCATTATACAATTGAAAAACTCTAATTTGGGAGATATTGAGTGCAGGGTTTGAATTTCCTGAATATCCACTGGTAATTCAAAGCTAAATCTGTACGAACCCTAAGAAATTTGACAGTGATATTTTACAGATAATTAGATCAAAGGAAAAAGTGACATTTTCTCAGGTGCACATACCCTCCCTCCTTATACTCAAAATTCTCATAATTAAAGAGTCTGTAGATTTAACTATTACACATTTGTGAACGACATCAATTGCCAAACTCATTTAAACAGTTGTGGATTGATTATTCAAGCATGCTCAGGTTACCTTCTAGAGACACTCCTGGAGATTATCTCAAAGCAGCTCAGTTATGAAAATGGAGGTAAATATATAAACATAGATTAGATTACTTACAGTGTGGAAACAGGCCCTTCAGCCCAACAAGTCCACACCAACCATCTGAAGAGCAACCCACCCAGACCCATTCCCCCACATTTACCCCTTCACCTAACACTACGGGCAATTTAGCATTACCAATTCACCTAACATCTTTGGACTTTGGGAGGAAACTGGAGCACCCGGAGGAAACCCACGCAGATACGGGGAGAATGTGCAAACTCCACACAGACAGTTGCCTGAGGTGGGAATTGAACCCAGTCTCTGGCGCTGTGAGGCAGCAGTGCTAACCACTGTGCCACCCCAAGGAGGAAACCCACACAGATACGGGCAGAATGAGCAAACTCTACACTGAGTCACCTGAGGCAGGAATTGAACCCGGGTCTCTGGCGCTGTGAGGCAGCAGTGCTAACCACTGTGCCACCGTGCTGCCTGTATCTTATGTTACAGAAATATTTCAATGTTACTACAGACTCAGTGATATACCAAGAGAGATGGATAAGATAGCTTAGTAATAAGCCTTTCCAGGCTTACATGTACAGATGAATAATATAAAAGAGACATCCAATGGAGACTTACTAATACTCACTAAAAATGAAACATACTAGATGCAGGATATGGTCCATCAAGCTCTATGGTAGTTCAGAAGCGCTTTTGAAGGTCAAATAATTCACATGGTCCATGTCTCTGATCAAATTAGTGACAAAAACTACACAAGGAGCAGAATGTTTTTACTCAAAATGTGAATCGAAATTAGAACTTATGCTCAGATTTATAATTTTCAAGAATACAGGAGTGCATTATGCTCAAGATACTTTAAGAACATCATGCAATGCAGTCTCTTGATAGCTTCAAAGATATCAGAAGTTATAAATGGGTCACATCATTTTTAGCCATTCACTATGCTGAAAGTTTATTTATTTGTGAACAATGTATTATAAGAAGTCTTCAGTGATTGGTGTCATATCCTGAAGACATCAGGATATGACATCAATCCCACACCAAAATCTTATGTTTGCACTACTAAAATTTTTGGGTTATTGCACTAGACATTAAGTTTTTTTAAAAAGTCATTCCTGTAAGTGAATCCCATGTTCCATAGAATCCAGAATGCATTTTCCAATATTTCAGAGAAAGCATGAGTGGATTGGATCTAAGAGCTGGATCTTAAAGAGGGACTACAAGCAGATAGTGGGGAATAGAGGAGAGAGCTGCAGGGAGGGATTCTGAACATAGTGCTGAAGGCATAACTGCCAGCAACATGGTGAAGAGGGGAGAGTACGATATAAAAAGAAAATACCATTGGTATTATAAAATCGTGTCCACATAAGAATGTTTTACATTGGTGACAGTTTAGTTTAGACAACATTACAGCAGCATCTGTCTCAGTTCTCCAAACTTGTATTGCAAAAGCTGGCTGAACCTTTTTGTTATACCAGAATATCAATGAATACTGCTCTGTTATGATGCAAGCTTACTAAGTTCCAGCAATAAAAGGTCCATATGAATGTAGAGTAGAATAACTGCAGAGAGCACTCTATAGTGTATCGAGTTTAGAAGTAGGGTGAAGGAGTTAAATATATTAAAATGGGTTTCAATGAAGGCTGAATAAAAAGAAAAGAAATTATCATGAACCAGAACAGAAAAAAATGCAAGGCTATTCCAAATCTAAATGAGAAACAAAGTTGGAACAAAATGCCATTTCAGGGAATTAGTTACCACAGTTCTAACTGAGCTGCAGGGCCCTGTGCTGGCATTGTCTCACTAACAGGGGTCCACATGGATTTGTCCCAGAAGGAAATGGAATCAAAAGATTAGAACAATAATTGACAGACTTACATTAAGTGACAATCAAACAAGAATGCAAAGAACATCCCGACAGCATATTGTGTTTTGAAGTTGCAATTGCTGATTGATTTACATTTTCCTATAGTTCTTTTTCAGCATGCACAGGGAATTTTAAGCAGGAGCGAGCATGGATGGGGCTGTAAGTGGCTTTCTTTTATCATTTTGCCAAACAGATGGGATGCTGTTCACACATCAAATGCTTTTTATTTCTTTTTGTTGATTTCAGCCAGCAACTTGTGAAGCAGGAAGCCAATGCACTTTGAACAAAATTTGAACAATATTGTTTTTCTGGATACATCTGTTGTACTGCACAGGAAGTGTTGAACAGAACATTATTATGGAGAAGTTGAGAACCAATTTTGGTCAACTATAGGAACTAAATAAGTTTAATTTAGGAGGCAAGTTGTGGATACTTGGTTTGTTCTCCTGCTGGTTTAAGTCTGTTTACTACAGTTGAAGGCTTGATGCTATATATCGACATAAATAAGTCTGTTCAGCTGTACTCTTATTTCTGCAAATTTTGGTGTACGTCACATACATTGCACCCAGACTGTTCACAAAATCTGTTTGAAATGCTTTCTTAGTGCATTTTCTTTTATTTTCTGTGTTACTTCACTATGTGCCATTTCTCCTTTCAAGTATTATGCAACCTTATATAGTTACAACGCTCAGACACTCAGTCGGTACTTCAAAGCAGGCCAGTGGGAACAGATTTTATGTCTGAATGGTTTTTGAAGAAGAGATTTATTTTTAGACCTCTAGGGAAGTGAGACATCCAACCACTGCAAGATTTTCAAAGAATCAAATCCATATCCCCTTCCCATTCTCTGTGAATGATTAATAATCTAGTACCTAAGAAAGTCTGAAATGGGAAACACCAATTAAACCAAGATTCTGCAGCAGTCTTCATATGTACAGATCTTTCAACCACATGTGCCTTGTCTCTTTTGCTTCTGAGGGGGTATTTAGTGGACAAGCAGCATAGTCAATGTAGAATGAATTTCTTAGGCTAACTTGCTACTGTGTTTGTGAACCTGCAGTGCAGACTGAGCAGGTCCAAAATCCTTAAAATCAAATTCAACTTTCAAAACTGTCAACTCTTGGTTCCTGGAGTGAATTTGAAATTCTGGAAGCTTTTTAAAAGGCTGCACTCAAAATGCTAATATTTAAGATAAGGGCTCAGGCAATTAATTATAATCTATTGGCATCGATGGAGGTTTGGTTGATGGGCAGAGGCTAGGAATAGATTTAAGTGGGCCGTTAAACCTACTGAAGTGTCACAAGCATAAATGCTAGGGACGCAGCTATTTTCTTATACACTTTTTTGAGATGTGTGCAAGGCTGGCTGGGCCAGTGTTTATTGCTCATCCTTAATTGCCCTTGAGAACGGAGTGGTGAGCTGACTTCTTGAACTCTGCAGTTCATTTAGTGCAGGCAAACCCACAATGGAGAGTGTTCTAGGATTTTGAATCAGCAACACTGAAGGAATGGTGACTTATTTCAAATCCAGGATGGTGAGTGGCTTGGAAGGGAATTTTTTCATGTATTTTTGTCCTTATCCTTCTAGGTGGTAGTGTTGTGGGTTTGGTGAATTTCTGGAGTGTATCTTGTTACTGTGCACTGTTGGTAGAGGGAGTGAAGGTTTATGGATGTGGTATCAAACAAGAGGACTGCTAGGTCCTGGACGATGTGACACTTTGAGAGGTGTTGGAGTTGCACTCATCCAGTCAAATGGGAGAATTCCATCACAATCCTTGGAGATTTGTGCCTTGGAGATAGCGGAAAGCCTTTCAGGAGTCAGGAAAGGAGTTACTCACTGTAAGAATCGTTAGCTTCTGACCTGCTCTTGAAGTTGTGGTATTTACACAGCTAGTGTAATTTCTTCAATGGTGACCCTCAGGGTGTTGATAGTGGGGAATTCAGTGATTGAATTTCAAATGATATTCCAGGGACAATAGTTAGAATTTGATAGAGATGGTCATTGCTGGCACTTGAATGGTGTGAATACTACTTGCTACTCTTTAAAACCAAAACCTGGAAATTGTCCAGGTCTTGTAGAATTTGGACTTGGACTGCTTCAGTATCTGCAGAGTTCTGAACGGAACAGAACTTTGCGCAGTCAATATCCCCACTTCTGACCTTATGATGGTGGGAAGGTCATTGATGAAACAGCTGAAGATGTTTATGGTTACGAAACTCATGCAGAGACAACATTGTTCTAAGATTACTAATTTCCAGGTATGACTCCAATCAACTAGGTCCAAGTTGGGAGGAGGACATGTAAACAGATTAAATGATTGCATACAAAGTGTAGCAGATACACTATAATGTGCACAAGTGAATGATTTTTACTTAGAGTAGAAAAAGCAGATTATTTAAAAGACGTGAAACTTTTTGATGTTAATACTCAGACAACTTGGTGTGGTTGTATGAAGTATGTAGATATTTATCATGCACATACACCTCACAAGAAAGTAGGCAAATATCATGTTGGCTTTTCTTGCATGGAACTGTAGCCCAAGAACAAGGAAGTTTTGCTGCATTTGTATAGCAGTAATGAGATCATGTCTGGAATACTGGGCACAAGTTTTGACCTCTGTATCCAAGGAAAAATGTTTAAAATTCCTTCAAAAGAATGTGGATGTCACTTGCTACACCAGCATAACTTAATTGAGTGTTTTGAGGAAGTTACCAAAAGGATTGATGGCAGAGCAGTAGATGTTGTTTGGGTTTTAGTAAAACCTTTGACAAGGTTCAACATGGTAGACTAATTAATAAAGTTAGATCACATGGGATTCAGGGTGAACTTGCCAACTGAATACATAATGGGCTTAACAGCAGGAGACTAAGTGGACTGGAGGCCTGTCACCAGTGGTGTTCCACAGGGATCAGTTCTTGGTCTTTTGGTTGTCATTTAAATAAGTGATTTGGATGTAAATACAGAAGACATAGTTAGTAAGTTTGCAGACGACAGCAAAGTTGGTGGCATTGTAGACAGTGAAGAAGGTTTTCGAAGATTACAAAGGATCTTGATCAAATGGGTCAATAGGTTGAAAAATGGCAGATGGAGATCAATATGGATAAATATAAGGTATTGCACTTGGGTACAACAATCAAGGGTAGGCCCTGGGTAGTGTTATGGAACAGAGGGACCTAGGGGAGCTGGTACATTATTCTTTGAAGTTTGCATCACATATAGACAGAGTTGCTAAAAAGCATTTGGCATGCTTGCCTTCATTATGAAGTCCTTTGAGTATAGGAGTTGGGAAGTCATGTTGATGTTGTACAGGACATTGGTGATGCCTCTTCTGGAATACTATGTCCAGTTCTGGTTGCCCAGTTATAGGGAGGATATCATCAAGCTGGAGAGGGTTTCAAAGAGATTTACCAGGACGTTGCCAGGTATGCAAGGTTTGAGTTATGAAGAAATACTGGAACTTCTCCCCCGAGTGGAGCATAGGAGGTTGAGAGACGACCTGACAGAAGTTTATAAAATGAGAGGTTTAAATAGAGTTAATGCTAGTAGCCTTTTCCCGAGAATGGGGGCATTTCAAGAATAGCAGACACATTAAGGCGAGAGGAGAGAGACATTTTAAAAAGGCATGAGAGACATTTCCTTTTCAAAAAAAAGAGGGTAGTTTGCATATGGAATGAACTTCCTGAGGAAGTGGTGGTTGTGGGCACTGTTGCAACATTTAAAAGACATTTGGCGAAGTACGTGAATAGGAAATGTTTGGAGGGATATGGGCTAGGAGCAGGTAGGTGGGACCAGTTTAGTTTGGGATTATGTCCGGCATAGACTGGTTGGACCGAAGGGTCTGTTTGTGTGAGGCATGACTCTGTGTATTGCCTTCCACATCCAACAGAAATTTTCCTGCACTTCCACACAATCATCTACTGCAACAGTTGCATCTGATATAGTCTCCTCTACACTGGGGAGACAGGACGCCAACTTGCGATCGTTTCAGAGAACATCTCTAGGACACCCGCACCCACCAACCTCACCAGCCTATAGCTGAACATTAACTCCCCCTCCCACTTCACCAAGGACATGCCTGGGCCGCCTCAAATCGCCAAACTCTAACCACCCGATACCTGGAGGAAGAATGCCTCATCTTCCGTCTTGGGATACTTCAACCACATGGGATTGATGTGGATTTCACCAGTTTCCTCATTTTCCCCTCCCCCCATCCTATCCCAGTCCTAACCTCCCAACTTGGCACTGTCCTTTTGAATCGTCCTACCTGTCCACCTTCCTTCCCACCTATCTGCTCCACCATCCTCTCCGACCTTTCACTTTCATCTACCTTTTGAATTCCCAGCTATTTCCCCCACCATCAACACCCCCCCCCCCTCCCATTTATCGCTCAGTGCCCTTGGCCCACAAGCCTCATTCCTGATGAAGGGCTTATACCCAAAATGCTGAGTGTCCTGCTCCTCAGATGCTGCCTGACCGGCTGTGCTTTTCCAGCACCACACTCTTCGATTCTGATCTCCAGTATCTGCAGTCCTCACTTTCTTCTGTGTTGCCTGCCTTAATTGCTCTCAAGAAAATGGTTGTGGATTAGAGGGTTAACCAGGCCTTCACTCTAAGTACTCGGCCTGTGCTATGGAGCTATGTCAGAATAATGTCAAGTTACGCAGACTGGGACCGGGTCTGTAGGGTTCAGAGATGTTCCCTCTTATCATCTGATGTGTAGTTATATGTAATAAAGGTTGTTGACGCTTATTGACATGGGTATAGACTAGAAGGGTGGTGGTGGAGGGTTGTTTTTCAGACTGGAGGCCTGTGACCAGTGGAGTGCCACAAGCATCGGTGCTGGGCCCTCTACTTTTTGTCATTTATATAAATGATTTGGATGCGAGCATAAGAGGTACAGTTAGTAGGTTTGCAGATGACACCAAAATTGGAAGTGTAGTGGACAGCGAAGAGGGTTACCTCAGATTACAACAGGATCTGGACCAGATGGGTCAATGGGCTGAGAAGTGGCAGATGGAGTTTAATTCAGATAAATGTGAGGTGTTGCAATTTGGGAAAGCAAATCTTAGCAGGACTTATGCACTTAATGGTAAGGTCCGAGGGAGAGTTGCTGAACAAAGAGACCTTGGAGTGCAGGTTCATAGCTCCTTGAAAGTGGAGTCACAGGTAGACAGAATAGTGAAGACGGCGTTTGGTATGCTTTCCTTTATTGGTCAGAGTATTGAGTACAGGAGTTGGGAGATTGGTTCGGCCATTGTTGGAATATTGCGTGCAATTCTGATCTCCTTCCTATTGGAAAGATGTTGTGAAACTTGAAAGGGTTCAGAACAGATTTAAAAGGATGTTGCCAGGATTGGAGGATTTGAGCTATAGGGAGAGGCTGAACAGGCTGGGGCTGTTTTCCCTGGAGCGTCGGAGGCTGAGGGGTGACCATATCAAGATATACAAAATTATGAGGGGCATGGATAGGATAAATTGCCTAATGTCCTTTCCCTGGGGTTGGGGAGTCCAGAACTAGAGGGCATAGGTTTAGGGTGAGAGGGGAAAGATATAAAAGAGACCTAAGGGGCAACGTTTTCATGCAGAGGGTGGTACGTGTATGGAATGAGCTGCCAGAGGAAGAGGTGGAGGCTGGTACAATTGCAACATTTAAGAGGCATTTGGATGTGTATATAAATAGGAAGGGTTTGGAGGGATATGGGCTGGGTGCTGGCAGATGGGACTAGATTGGGTTGGGATATCTGGTCGGCATGGACGGGTTGGACCAAAGGGTCTGTTTCCATGCTGTACATCTCTATGACTCTATGACTATGACTAAGTGAGCCACCTTCTTGAAGCACGATAGTATATCTAATTTGGGCAACCAAGAGACAGTGAAGGACCAACTATATAGTTCTAAATCAGAACATCGTGTATTGGGACAGAAAATAGGATTTAGAACAGGAAAGCTTTGAGAGGTGAAGAGAAGTGAAGAGAATTTGAGAATTACAATAAGACTTTAAGAGCACAAACATAGCAGCAGAATCAGGCCATTTGGCCCATCTAGACTGCTTTGCCATTTGATCATGGCTGATATGTTTCTCAACCTCATTCTCCTGCCTTCTCCCCATAACCCTTGAACTCCGTACCAATCAACAACAGATCTCTGTCTCAATGACTTGGCATCCCAGCCTTCTACGGCAATGAGTTGCACAGATTCACTATCCTCTGACTGAAGAAATTTCTCTTCATCTCCGTTCTAAAGGATCTTTCTTTACTCTGTGGCTATGCCCTTGGGTTCTAGTCTCTCCTAGTAGTGAAAACATCTTATCTACATTCACTCTAACCACGCCCCTCTGTATTCTGTAAGTTTCAATCAGATCCCCCTCATCCTTCTAAATTCCAGCAGGTACAGACCCAGAGTCTTCAACTGTACCTCATGACAAATATGTCATCCCCAGGATCATTCTTGTAAACCTCCTCTTGATCCCCTCCAATGCCAGCATATCATTCCTTAGATACAGGGTCCAAAACTGCTCAAATTATTCCAAATGCAATCTGACCAGAGCAGTACATCGCTGTTCTTGTATTTTAGCCCTCTTGAAATGAATGTTAATCAATGCTTTCATTGTATTTGCCTTCCTAACTGCCAACTGAGCCTGCAGGTTAACCTCAAGAGAATACTGAAGGAGGACTCTAAATTCCCTTTGTGTTACAGATTTCTGAAACCTCCCCTATTTAGAAAATAGTCCACGCCTCTATTCTTCCTACAAAAGTGCATAATCTCATACCTCCTCACATTGTAATCCATCTCTCACTTCTTTGCCCACTGTTCAAGTCCTTCTGCAACCTCTCCATTTCCGCAACACTACCTGTCCCTCCATCGATCATTGTCATCAGTAAACATAGCAATAATGCCCCAGTTCCTTCGTCCAGATAAATCCCAGAAATGCCCAGGGTGTGAACAATTAATGTTTCTAATTTGATTCAAAGTATAATTACACTGTGATCTGTCCCAACCTGTATAATAGGGTATTCAAATTAAAACAAAACAGAAGCTTTGGAAACAAAAAGTGAATAAAATATATCAAAGGGGGGCATTAGGTTGGTCACAAAAAAATTCAAAGTGATGAATGCGTCAATGGTAGAATCTTTCAATAGTGTAGTATTAGACAGAGGATGCATACATCAACAGCGTTTGAATTAGACTAGGTAGCACTTCACCTCGGCGAAAGTGAGGACTGCAGATACTGGAGATTAGAGTCAAGATTAGAGTGGTGCTGGAAATGCACAGCAGGCCAGGCAGCATCCGAGGATAGGGAAATCGACGTGTTGGGCAGAAGCCCTTCATCAGGAATAGTCTGAATGATAGGGTTGGAAGATTTGCAAGATTGTTAATGAATTTGAGAGTTCCACCAACTTTGGATTTGAGGTTGATAAACTAAAATCTTTAAGAAAAGCCTTAATTCCTTGTAAAGTAGCCAGAATCAAGCATCCAGTGAAATAGTGTTCAATTGCATAACCCAATGAAATAAGTGCAAGTGAAACTAGACGTGAAAAACAGCAAAGTTTTGTTATTGGAAAGTCTGTAAATTTGAAATTTATGTAATTGGGTTGCTATTATATTCCTTTAATGGAACATAACCTCTCAACTAAAGCAATTAAGTAAGTATTGTTGAGATTAGGCAGCAGAAATTTAGAGAATAAAACATGAATTGTGAGAAAACTACACAGGTCATTTGCCCTACAAAAATTACAAGATTTACTAAAAGCAAGAGGAATGAGGGATGAGGAATACAATGAGATTATGGAAGGAATGAACAATAAATGTGAAATTTGTATGAAATATCACAACACTGTCACAGCCAATAATAAACCTGTCCTTCAGTGTTGCTGGGTCAAAGTCCTGGAATTCCCTCCCTAATGGCACTGTGGATCTACCTACAGCTCTGCAGCTGTTCAAGAACACAGGTCATCACCACCTTCTGAAGGGCAACTAATGACAGGTAATATACTGGCCCAGCCAGTGATCCCCACATTCTAGGAGTGGGTTTTTTAAAAAAAATCATGAAGTAGTGGCTACGAATTTAATGGTGTGAGGTAAGGAAAATTAAACTTTCTTTTTACATTTTGTAGAATTGGCAACCAGATATAGTCAGTTGACAATAAAACACAGAAAAATAAAAAAACTAATTATGGATAATGTAATGGAAGGATGGATAGGGACTAAATTTGGACCACTGACAAAATTTCTCATTGATAATGAGGGAGCTTGTTAATGATAAACTTGGAAATGTGTGTGCAAACATACACATTATAGTTATGAATCCGGCTGCAGAACAGGGTGTGTGACTCATGGCTCATATGATTTTGGCAATTATTGCTAATTCACGACTTGTTGTGGATGCTCAGACAATATACTCCAAATCAATTTGAGTGCTGTCAGTAAAGTGATCAATCACTAGTTTGGGAAGGGACTGCAAATAGCACTTTTTTTTACACCAATAGTGGGCATGCCGGGTTTTCAACCGGGGATGATGGATTCAGGATTCAGACATTGGGCAGCTAGGGGTGTGTCTGGCATGGGTGATTTATTTGAGGGAGACACAATGATGTCTTTTGATCAGTTAACTCGGAAATGAGCTAGCTAGCAGGGACTTCTTTTGTTTTTTTCAAATTAGAGATTATATTTAAAAAAAAAACTACACTTTTGACTGATCCCTACAAATTTGACAGAGAAGAGGGTACTAAGTACTAAGAACACACTTTCTGTCAGCACTCTATCACCTGCTTGGGGGGTGGGGGGGTGCGGTCCCTCAGAGGAGTTTGAACAGCTTTGTTGATTATGGGAGAGAGAGTTGGGTGTCGAGATCTCCTCAGAGGCATAGGAAGATATTTGGGAAAACACAAGAAAGATCTCGATTTGCAATAGGACCCAAGCTTTATAGTTGAAGATTCTCCACATGGTCTACTTGGCTCCAGATTGTTTATCAAAATTTCAACCAGGAGTATCTGCAACTTGTCACAAGTGTTAAGTGAGTGTGGGTACTCTTACTCATTGCTTCTGGTCCTGTGGCAGACTCTGAGGATACTGGAGCACTGTGGCAGGTGCAATAGAGAGCATTTTGGGACGAGGGTGGAGAAGAACCAGATTTCTCTTATTCTTGGCTTGCCCAGTTTATTCCTTGTAGATGCGCATAAGAAAAAAAAACTTTTCAAAATTTTCATTTTCTGTGCAAGAAAGAATATTTTTGTTGGGTGTCTGAAAATCATCCAGGGTTGTCGGGTTGGTGTAAGATTGTTATGGAGCATATGTACAAAACTGAGAATTTTTGGCAGACATGGAGACCTTGTTTGGACTACCTGGGCACAGATTTGTCTGCTACACTAATAAGGGCTTTAACGATTGTGTTTTACCAGTCTAAATATCCTGGGCGAGGGGGGTGGGGTGTTGGGGGATCTGCAAATGTATGAATGTGAGAAAATTAATGCTCTCGAGATTTGAGAGCAGTGTTTTGTTTTGCTGAGCCGTATTATTGTTTTTAATTCATTTGTTGTTAGTTATTATTTAGTTAAGTAGTTAGTTTGGTTTAAAATAATTTATATATATCGATACATTTATACATGAGTGCGGTTTGGGTTTTTGTTCTTTGTACTGTTTTGAATTGTATTGTTTTGTATTTGTTGTAATATCAAAAAAATCAATTTTTCAACAAAAATATATTTATAAAAAAAAGAGATAGATAAGCTCTTGATTGCCAAGGGAGAAGCAGGTGGGAAGATTACAATTGTGAAGTGGAGGTCGGGGGATGGGGGAGGTAATGGTAACTGCAAGGGATATAATATGATAAAGCATGACTGGAAAAGAGGTTTTTTTTGATTAGATTACATTACAGTGTGGAAACAGGCCCTTCGGCCCAACAAGTCCACACCGACCCGCCGAAGCGAAACCCACCCATACCCCTACATTTACCCCTTACCTAACACTACGGGCAATTTAGCATGGCCAATTCACCTGACCCTGCACATCTTTGGACTGTGGGAGGAAACCGGAGCACCCGGAGGAAACCCACGCAGACACGGGGAGAACGTGCAAACTCCACACAGTCAGTCGCCTGAGGCGGGAAATGAACCCGGGTCTCAGGCGCTGTGAGGCAGCAGTGCTAACCACTGTGCCACCGTGCCGCCGCAAGAAGAGATATTTTCCACAATCAGAAATACCCTGGTGCTGAAGAACAACGTTTCTGTGGCCAGCCGAGAAAAAAGCTCACCGGATATGCTCAGCTGGGTGGGAAATATGCACTGGTGCACGTGTGTATAGACAGGTTGGTGGTGACCTGGGGAGGCGTGAAGCCAGCAGGGTTTACAGGATGGACTCACCAACACACATTTGGGCAGAAGGTGCAAGTGACGAGTTGAGGGGTGGAATGTGTAATAGGGAATTAAATTAAAAGGCTTTGCTGTCTTTTGTGTCATGTGAGTGCTACAGTTTAGAGGTTAACAAGTTTCACCACTTGTCTTTTGAGAGTGAGTCTTTGCTTTCCAGTAAATGGAATATTTAGTGTCCATGAAGAATTCTGGTGAAAGTCTCTAATGATGGACACTATTACATAAGAGATGCAGTCAGTCAGTTTGGTGACTGAGTCAAAACACTAAGTGGTGTAACTCCATAGGGTTGAGCGAAAATCCCCATGGGCCAAAATCCTGGATTTTCAAATAACTTTTCAAAGTGAACAAACAAACAATGCAGCTGGGCTACCCACTGGGAAAGCACACAGACACACAGATAGCTGCCTGGAACCACTGTTCAGCCCGAAAATCCAATTCACACCTCAAAACTGAAAGGTCAACCAACCAGACCTAGTGCTCTAAATTGAAACTTAAACTTACTCTTCAGGCTACCCCAACCCAGACATTATGGGGTCGATACAGATATCAAGACATTCAACTTCAATCAATATTGAGAGAGAGAGAGAGACACACACACCAGAGTGAACCTGCACATTTACTGCCTTTGCTGTTTGAATGCATGTATCACTGGACATCGGAGTGCATCTGGGAAAATTACCAAACAGTGAAATTCACAACTGATCTTGAAGGAACTGTTTGGGCGAAGTTCACAGCACAGAATCAGATGAGTTAATTGTTTTAAGTGGCCTACAGAAAGTCTGCAGTAGTGAGTAGAGTGGGTTCTTTCTTGATTATATGTTTTTTGAGATATGTCTCTTGATTAAACTCAAAATATAAGCCGTAACTATTAATCTAACCTGGGGCAGTGTTTTGTAGAGGAATAAGATGGCGTTACTTCCTGGGTCTGTACATTGTGAAGGAACAAAAATGACCTGTGATATGTGATATGTGCTTCATGTCAGATGTGGGAGTTTAAAGAGAGTTTAAGGGTTACTGCAGATTATATCTGCCATAACTGTAGTTGGTTGAGAATCTTATCAGATTGAATGGATTGGTTGGAGAGCCATTTAGAAGCAATGAGGAATTTGCAACAGCAACAGTATGTGATGGATAGCAGTTATAGGAAGGGGGGAAAGTCTCAGATACAGTCACATAGATGGGTTTACTCCAGGAAAGGTAAGAGAGGTAGGCATCAAGTACAGGTGTGTTCTGTAGCTATACCCATTTCAAACAAGTATGCTGTTTTGGAAAATGTAGGAGGTGATGGATTCTCAGAGGAACGTAGCATGAACAGCCAGGTTTCTGATATTGAGACTGGCTGTAATGCAATGAGGGGTTCCAAGAGATCAATTGTGTTAGGGGATTCTTTAGTCTGAGGTACAGACAGCTGTTTCTGTGGCCAGCAGCGAAAAATCAGAATGGTGTGTTGCTTCCCTGGTGCCAGGATCTAGGATGTCTCAGACAGGGTGCAGAATGTTCTCACGGGGAAGAGGGGCCAGCAGGAGGTCATTGTTCACATTGGAACCAATGACATCGGAAGGGAAAAGGTTGAGATTCTGAAGGATGATTACAGAGAGTTAGGCAGGAATTTAAAAAGGAGGTCCTTGAGAGCAATAATATCTGGAATACTCCTGGTACTACAAGCGAGTGAGGGCTGGAATAGGAGGATAGAGCAGATGAAAGCATGGCTGAGGAGCTAGTGTATGGGAGAAGGACTCACATTTTTGGATCATTGGAATCTCTTTTGAGGTAGAAGTGACCTGTACAAGAAGGACAGATTGCACCGAAATTGGAAGGGTACTAATGTACAGGCAGGGAGGTTTGCTGGTGCTACTCGTGAGGATTTAAATGAGTAAGCTGGGCAGGGGGGGGGGAGGGGGGGGGCGGGGGGGGTGGGGGGGGGTGTGTTGGTGGGCCCTAGGAGGTAGTGAAGAAAGATATCAATCGGAGACTGGTACAGTAGAGAACAGAAAAGGGTCAAACAGTCAGGGCAGGCAGGGACAAGGTAGGACTAATAAATCAAACTGCATTTATTTCAATGCAAGTGGCCTAACAGAGAAGGCAGATGAACTCAGGGCATGGTTAAGAACATGGAACTGGGATTTCATAGCAATTACAGAAACATGGCGCAGAGATGGGCAGGACTGGCAGGATACAAATGCTACAGGAAGGATAGAAAAGGAGGCAAGAGAGGAGGGGTAGTGGCGTTTTTGATAAGGGATAGCATTACAGCTATGCTGAGGGAGGATATTTCTAGGACATTCAGGGAAGTTATTTGGGCGGAATGGAGAAATAAGACAGGGATTGTATTACAGACCTCCAATAGTCAGAGGGAAATTGAGAAACAAACTTGCAAGGAGATCTCAGCTATCTGTAAGAATAATAGGGTGGTTATGGTAGGGGATTTTAACTTTCCAAACATAGACTGGGACTGCCATAGTGTTAAGGGCTCAGATGGAGAGGAATTTGTTAAATACGCACAAGAAAATCTTCTGATTCATTATGTAGATGTACCTACTAGAGAAGGTGCAAAGCTTTACCTACTCTTGGGAAATAAGGCAGGGCAGGTGACTGAGGTGACAATGGGGGAGTGCTTTGGGGCCAGCGACCATAATTCCATTAGATTTAAAATAAAGATGGAAAAGGATACACCAGATGTAAAAGTTGAAGTTCCAAATTGGAGATAGGGTAATTTTGACGGTATTAGGCAAGAACTTTCAAAAGCTGAATGGGGGCAGATGTTTGCAGGTAAAGGGAAGGCTGGAAAATGGGAAGCCTTCAGAAATGAGATAACAAACGTCCAGAGAAAGTATATTCCTGTCAGGGTGAAAGGAAAGGCTGGTAGGTATAGGGAATGCTGGATGATGAAAGAAATTGAGGGTTTTGTTAAGAAAAAGAAGGAAGCATATGTCAGGTATAGACAAGATCGATTGAGTGAATCCTTAGAAGAGTATAAAGGCAGTAGGAGTATAATTAAGAGGGAAATCAGGAGGGCAAAAAGGGGACATGAGATAGCTTTGACAAATAGAATTAAAGAGAATCCAAAGGGTTTTCTACAAATATATTAAGGGCAAAAGGGTAACTAGGGAGAGAATAGGGCCTCTCAAAGTCAGCAAAGCAGCCTTTGTGTGGAGCTGCAGAAAATGGGGGCGATACTAAATGAGTATTTTGCATCAGTATTTACTGTGAAAAAGGATATGGAAGATATAGACTGTAGGGAAATAGATGGTGACATCTTGCAAAATGGCCATATTACAGGGGAGCAAGTGCTGGATGTCTTGAAACGCATGAAGGTGGATAAATCCCCAGGACCTGATCAGGTGTTCTATGAACTCTGTGGGAAGCTAGAGAAGTGATTGCTGGGCCTCTTGCTGAAATATTTGTATCATCGATAGTCAACGATGAGGTCCCGGAAGACTGGAGGTTGGTTAATGTGGTGCCACTGTTTAAGAAGGATGGTAAGGACAAGCCAGGGAACTATAGACCGGTGAGCCTGACCTCAGTGGTGGGCAAGTTGTTGGAGGGAATCCTGAGGGACAGGATGTACATGTATTTGGAAAGGTGAGGACTGATTAGGGACAGTCAACATGGCTTTGTGCATAGGAAATCATGTCTCACAAACTTGATTGAGTTTTTTGAGGAAGCAACAAAGAGGATTGATGAGGGCAGAGTGGTAGATGTGATCTATATGGACTTCAGTAAGGCATTCGACAAGGTTCTCCATGGGAGACTGATTAGCAAGGTTAGATCTCATGGAATACAGGGAGAACTAGCCATTTGGATACAGAACTGGCTCAAAGGTAGAAGACAGAGGGCGGTGGTGGAGGGTTGTTTTTCAGACTGGAGGCCTGTGACCAGTGGAGTGCCACAAGGATCGGTACTGGGTCCACTACTTTTTGTCATTTACATAAATGATTTGGATGTGAGCGTAAGAGGTACAGTAAGTAAGTCTGCAGATAACATGAAAATTGGAGGTGTAGTGGACAGCGAAGAAGGTTACCTCAGATTACAATAGGATCTTGACCAGATGGGTCAATGGGCTGAAGAGTGGCAGATCGAGTTTAATTCAGATAAATGTGAGGTGCTGCATTTTGGAAAGCAAATCTTAGCAGGACTTATACACTTAATGGTAAGGTCCAAGGGAATGTCGCTGAACAAAGAGACCTTGGAGTACAGGTTCATAGCTCCTTGAAAGTGGAGTCACAGATAGATAGGATAGTGAATAAGGCGTTTGGTATGCTTTCTTTTATTGGTCGGAGTATTGAGTACAGGAGTCGGGAGGTCATGTTGCGGCTGTACAGGTCATAGGTTCAGCCACTGCTGGAATATGCATGCAATTTTGGTCTCCTTCCTATCGGAAAGATGTTGTGAAACTTGAAAGGGTTCAGAAAAGATTTAAAAGGATGTTGCTAAGGTTGGAGGATTTGAGTAGAGGGAGAGGCTGAACAGGCTGGGGCTGTTTTCTCTGGAGCGTCGGTGGCTGAGGGGTGACCTTACAAAATTATGAGGGGCATGGATAGGATAAATAAATAAAGTCTTTTCCCTGCAGTGGTGGAGTCCAGAACTAGATGGCATAGGTTTAGGGTGAGAGGGGAAAGATATAAAAGAGACCTAACAGGAAGCTTTTTCACACAGAGGGTGGTACGTGTATGGAATGAGCTGTCAGAGGAAGTGGTGAAGGCTGGTACAATTGCAATATTTAAAAGGCATTTGGATGGGTATGTGAATAGGAAGGGTTTGGAGGGATATGGGCCGGGTGCTGGCAGGTGGGACTAGATTGGGTTGGGATATCTGGTCGGTATGGATGAGTTGGACCGAAGGGTCTGTTTCCATGCTGTAAATCTCCATGACTCTATGACTACTCTTAACTATCAGGAAGCAAATTGACCTCAATAGGGAACAGCATTAACACAATGGCAAGCGTAGATTTGGCACGAAGTTAACAAGCCCGCAATTAATAATAATTGCAGTCCCTGATCTAACCTGAGAGCTTTCCCTGCAGCACAGACTAGAAGGATCCCAGAGGCTACCACCCCAAGAGTGCTCCCCACAGCCATCTCCAGAAGAGGGATCTTAGTGTGATTCTCTGAGAACTATCAGCACAGCTATCTCTGGAAGAGGGATCCCGATAGAATTCTGAAACCTACCAACACAGGCCTGTTATTTTAACCAGGGAACCAATGGTGACGGACCATGACCAACAGACCTGAGCACAGACAACCTCCGAAAGCTTCTGACCCAATAGACACCACAAGGCCTCAGTCACATCCGGAGGTGAAACCTGGCTTGCAAAAACCACCAGAAAGCAAGAAGAACCAAGTACTCACCCGATAAATCCAAAACACATCCTACCGCATCAGCAGACTCAACCCAGACTGAAGGCCTACACCATCCAAAGTCTTCATCGAGGGAGCGGGCATGGCAAGCAGGAGCAGCTACCTGTACTTCAAAATGACAAGTTCTCCTCCAGTGGTGAGCATAATTCCAGAGAACCCAAAGAATCCAACTTAGCTAGCAGGGAGGGGGAGGTTGGTGCTTACAGTACAGGGAACCCCAAAGGTAGGAAGCCTTACACTTTGTGATTAAAAACCTGCTGGTTAGCTTCAAATAGTGTTTAACCTGTGTTCAATTTAACAGTGACTTTAATTACAATCCTCTGCATAATTTGCTTTTTATTTTGTGTATTATTCTAACCTTCTTGTATATAAATAAATGAAGAGATTCTTTTGCCTTGAAACACCTGCCTACTGCCAGCTTCACTTCACATTCCCTAAATAAATCCAGTGTCAGAACTAGGGGTGATTCGAATCATCTAAAAGTCAGCAAATTACTAATCGTAACTCAGAATGCCTACAACTCATGGAATAGTGAGGCTTCAGCACCAGTGCGTTTCTCCTTTCACAGTTGCAGCCCTTTTCCATCTTGTTAAAGGCTCCATTCCCTCTTCCCCAGCAATATCCCCATCTCATCATGTGGGAGAGCACAAGATATCTGGTCAGTATGGATGGGTTGGACCGAAGGGTCTGTTTCCATGCTGTAAATCTTCATGACTCTATGAATACTCTTAACTATCAGGAGGCAAATTGACCTCAATAGGGAACAGCATTAACACAATGGCAAGCATAGATTTGGCACGAAGTTAACAAGCCCGCAATTAATAATAATTGCAGTCCCTGATCTAACCTGAGAGAGCTTTCCCTGCAGCACAGACTAGAAGGATCCCTTCCTAACATAACTGACTAGATGTCAAAATATTCCTGAATATTCGTTTGATTCCTGGATGAATTTAGTCAAATTACTATCACAGGCAAGGAAGAAATATAGATCAAATAATTTGACTTTGTATAAATTTATTTTCCTTGTGAGATTGGAATACTCAAGAGCCCAAAGGAATTACTAGTTGCCTGCAGTAAGGCTATAACTGTCAGCTGAGAATTTTGCATGAAACAAGGAATTATTGAAGAAATAAATAACAAAAAAGCGGATTCTGGAAGCAAGAGTGATTTAAAGCAACCTACTACAACTAAGAATGGTCAGAGACTATATACAGGCATAAAAACTAATCAGAAAAGCACTATCAACATAAAATTACTAAACTGAATATATTTGTCCAATGGCTATACTACCAGGCTTGAGGGAGAGATAATGTGAAGAAGTTAAACTCTTGAAATCTGCACAATTGTGGGAATGTGTCTGACGTGTCATGTAATGACTATTTTATTTTAAATTGTTTTAATAATAATGGTGGACTGGGGTGCAGTGGTACATCTTCATGCAATTTGAACTTGAGGTTTTAAAGTACAACATAAAATCATAAATGAACTATAGAGAAATCAGCTGCAGAAAGCAAATTTATCTCACAAGAGTTAAAAATACATTTGTGTTTAGAGACAGCGTAATTCAAATGGATGGAGCATATGAGCAAGCTGAAATATTTTGTATGTTTTGGTAGGCAATTATTTAGACAGTGGAGAAATTAGGATTAATGAAGTCTTTCTCCATTTTAAGCTCCAATTAAACAATTATAATTGAAGTTGTTAACACAGCATAGAGTCATAGAGTCATAGAGATGTACAGCATGGAAACAGATCCTTCGGTCCAACCCGTCCATGCCGACCAGATATCCCAACCCAATCTAGTCCCACCTGCCAGCACCCAGCCCATATCCCTCCAAACCCTTCCTATTCATATACCTATCCAAATGCCTCTTACATGTTACAATTGCATCAGCCCCCACTACATCCTCTGGCAGCTCATTCCATACACATACCACCCTCTGCATGAAAAAGTTGCCCCTTAGGTCTCTTTTATATCTTTGCCCTCTCACCCTAAACCTATGCCCTCTAGTTCTGGACTCCCTGACCCAAGGGAAAAAACTTTGTCTATTTACCCTATCCATGCCCCTCAATTTTGGAAACCTCTATAAGGTCACCCCTCAGCCTCCGATGCTCCAGGGAAAACAGCCTCAGCCTGTTCAGCCTCTCCCTGTAGCTCAAATCCTCCAACCCTGGCAACATCCTTGTAAATCTTTTCTGAACCCTTTCAAGTTTCACAACATCTTTCCGATAGGAAGGAGACCAGAACTGCACGCAATATTCCAACAGTGGCCGAACCAATGTCCTGTACAGCCGCAACATGACCTCCCAACTCCTGTACTCAATACTCTGACCAATAAAGGAAAGCATACCAAGCGCCTTCTTCACTATCCTATCTACCTGTAACTCCACTTTCAAGGAGCTATGAACCTGCACTCCAAGGTCTCTTTGTTCAGCAACACTCCCTAGGACCTTACCATTAAGTGCATAAATCCTGCTAAGATTTGCTTTCCCAAAATGCAACACCTCGCATTTATCGGAATTAAACTCCATCTGCCACTTCTCAGCCCATTGGCCCATTTGGTCCAGATCCTGTTGTAATCTGCGTAACCCTCTTCGCTGTCCACCACACCTCCAATTTTGGTGTCATCTGCAAACTTACTAACTGTACCTCTTATGCTCGCATCCAAATCATTTATGTAAATGACAAAAAGTAAAGGGCTCAGCACCGATCCTTGTGGCACTCCACTGGTCACAGGCCTCCAGTCTGAAAAACAACCCTCCACCACCACCCTCTGTCTTCTACCTTTGAGCCAGTTCTGTATCCAAATTGCTAGTTCTCCCTGTATTCCATGAGATCTAACCTTGCTAATCAGTCTCCCATGGGGAACCTTGTCGAACGCCTTACTGAAGTCTATATAGATCACATCTACTGCTCTGCCCTCGATCTTCTTTGTTACTTTATCAAAAAACTCAATCAAGTTTGTGAGACATGATTTCCCACGCACAAAGCCATGTTGACTATCCCGAATTGGTCCTTGACTTTCCAAATACATGTACATCCTGTCCCTCAGGATTCCCTCCAACAACTTTCCCACCACCGAGGTCAGGCTCACCGGTCTATACTTCCCTGGCTTGTCTTTACTGCTCTTCTTCAACAGTGGCACCACGTTTGCCATCCTCCAGTCTTCCGGCACCTCACCTGTGACTATCGATGATACAAGTATCTCAGCAAAGCATTTCAAGAAAAAAGGGATCAAATCCACAGGTACACTGGTTCCCTGATAATGCTAAACAAAAGTACACAGCTTTCATTTGCTTTATAATGTAAAAATCACATTAGTGTGCATTTGTTACCATAAGGGTGATACAGATTAAAATCAGTGCAAACAGCATGCTAAGGGATAATATATTTATCCAATAGCTATACTATCAAGCTTGAGGGAGAGATAATGGGAAGAAGTTAAACTCTTGAAATCTGCACAATAGAGGGAATGTATCTATTGTGTCATGAAGTGGCTACTTCATTTCAAATTGTTTGAACAATAATGGTAGGCTGGGGTGCAGTAGTACATCTTCACTTCATGCAATTTAAACTGGAGATCAGCTTGGATTCCCGTTTTCTAGGAAGCCCAGCACAGAATGCTAGCTTTAGGGAGGCTTTTACCTTTATTTTTCTAATTTATACCTAAGATTTTGCACCTAGGTATCTTTGGTGCAGGAAATGATGACTTTATACACTTCGCTGTACTCATGTATCCCTGTACTAAACTTAATTCGAAAAAGGGATATCTTTTATTTTAACCTACACTGTCCAGTGTCATGTCAAAATCATGACTGGATTGGATTTTACTTTATCCCTTGACCATTATGGCAATGTATAAATTGTGGTGTAGTATTGCAGTTTTTAGGAATAGACATCAAATCTTCATTTTGAGAATTCTCCAAAATGACATTGGATGTAATCATCAAGTTGAAATCTCTCTACCATTTATTTGTGACTTAATTTATTTATTTGAAATAATGTTCAATTCTAATAAAAACTAATACAATTCATTGTATTGAATGAGAGGCCATTGCCCTCTTTAATATATCTAATTATGTACTTGATTTGCGTAAGCACATCACTTTGTAATGGACATTTTAAGTAAAAGATTCGCATTAATATAATCATTTTTAATTAAATTAGGATATCTCAAAACAAAACAGAGTTAAGCAATTATTTTTGAAGGTACTGAAGCAAACATAGCAACTTGTAAATAAAGTTTTGAAAGACAAGAAAAAAAGAGAGATAAATGATGAGTTCATCTGTTTTAGGATGCGGCATGAGAAATATGTATTAGTCAGGTTACAAGTCATGTCTTGTGACATTTCAAATATGCTTAAATTACAAGCGAGCAATTATTTTTCCAGTCAATTTTCAAGGTCTCTTATTATGTCAGAGTCAGGAGCATTTTAGATGACCTCCCAGACTTGGCAACAGCTCACTGGTTGTGTACAAAGTAGATCATGGGAGAGTGGACATGGATGATGCAATCATGGAGAGACTGTGAAGGAATTGAGAGAGCATGCGAACTTTGGGTTAGGCAGCATAGCCTATGGGTGGGAATATGAGGAACAAAATCCAAGGAATCAGGGTTGCAACTGATCTCATCTCCCAGACAAAAGTGGGTCTTCTGCTCTTATGACATCTCCATCCATGTACCTTGGTGGCCACTTTAGGCAGTGAACATCTGCAGTTTTTTGTTTTTTTTTTGTTTAGCATCTTAATGGAGTTGAATTTGTGGAATCAGAAACTTACTCAACTCATGCTTCCTGTTTCCTTCACAAAGTTCAGCCCCTCGGTAAATTGTTGAGTTGAGCCTATTTCTATTGCTACTTCTGGCACAACTATAATGTTGTGGCATAAACTTGGAACATATCTAAGAACTCAGTACTGAATATGTGCAAGGCACTTTAGGCTATCAACAATAGCAGAATTGTAATCCAACACAATTTGTAATTTATTGGCCTGGCATGCACCTAACTTTGCCATTATTGAACCAACCCTTGTTCAATGAGGAGTAATCCAGGAACAGTAGGTAGATTACAAATCTGTCAGTGTTATGAAATAGCACTAAGCAGTAGAAGCAACATGCAACTAACAAAGTAAAGTAACTCAACACCAACATGTCAGGCTAAAGTTCTGGAGTTCTGTTACATTAGTTCCCTCCAACGCTAGCATACAGTGTCAGCAATGTCTTTTCTTTCCCCATCTTTTACTGCAATACAAGTGTAAATGGGCAGGCCAGTATTTATTAGGCAAAAGTGAGGATGCTGGAAACCAGAGTTTAGATCAGAATGGTGCTAGAAAATCACAGCAGGTCAGACAGCATCAGAGGAGCAGGAAAATCGACGTTTCGGGCAAAAGCCCTTCATCAGTATTTATTGCCCATCCTTAATGGTCCTTGGTTTTAGAAGCTATTGCAGACCCAACAGACATTAGTGAACCAGATTCATTACAACAATTGGCAAAAGCTGCTGTGGCTCATAGTACTGGGATTATGTTTATATTCCAGACTTCATAATTGAATTCTTCCTGTGGAGTATTTCCCAAGGTCTTTGGATTATTAATTCAATGAGTTACCACCATGCTACCATCTGTCCCTACCACATTCCTAAAAAAATCTACAAGGTGCACTGCAGTAACATTAGCAAGCAGATTTTATCAACTAGAAGGAATGGGGAAAACAGTTTTATAGGAACCTCCAAGTTATAGATCATTATTTGCAAATTACCAATCATTCATATTTGCTGGGCTAAAATCCTGGAATTCAATAATTCTGTCAATGAGTAGATGTATTGTATGGGGTTCAAGAAGACAACTGAACTCCCCACCTTTTGAAGGGAATTTAGGGATAAGCATTATGCCCATCTCTTAAATCAATGGGAAAAATGAAGTTGGATATAAGCCAAAAACCCACACTGAAGCATTCAGCATGGCATGCAATACATACTTACGTATCACTGGAAGAACAGCAAATATCAAATTGGTTAGTACTCATGTATCATCCAAAAGGTCCACTTAATCCAGATTAGGTTAATTATTACTGTGCAGAAGGCCATTTTGTCTCACTAGCTCTCCAAATAAACATTCCACTTAGCACCATCCTCCTCACCATCTGCACAAAATTCCTTTGCAAGTAACATCAACTCCCATGTTGACTGCATGAATTGCACTTACCTTTACCACAGTTTCAGGGTCTGAATTCATGACCATAACCGCTCATTATACATGAAAAAGCTTTATCTCGATCTCTTTTGCTTATTGGACTAAATGCCCTCTTGTTCTTTCACAAATGGGTCCACTCCACCCTCCTCTCTGACCTATCACCTCCATCCCCACCCCTATCCACCCATTGCACCTTCTCCCTTCTCCCTAGCCCCACCCTGCTCCCATTTATCTCTCCATCCTGTAGGCTCTCTGCCTTCAGTCCTGATGAAGAGTTTTTCCCTGAAATGTCAATCTTCCTGCTCTTTGGATGCTGCCTGACCGGCTGTGCTTTTCCAGCACCACTCTAATCTAGACTCTGATTTTCAGCATCTGCAGTCCTCACTTTTGCCTTGCTATTTCTCCCTACCTACTCTGGCCTGACCCCTTGTGGTTTTGAATACGTTATCATATTTCTCGATCTTCAAGGAAAAGCAGTCCCAGCTTTACCAAACCTATTTTCACAACTGATGTTCTTCATCACTGGAACCAGTCTCATGGATCTTTCCCGCACTTCCTCTCATGCCTTAGTTCTTTCCTATTGTGCAGCATCACAACTGGACACAGTATTCCAGTTAAGGCTAAGCTAGTGCCTTACAAGTTGATAGGAGCAAAATACTGCAGATGCTGGAATCTATACTGGAAACAAAACATACTGGAGATCATAGTGGGTCAGGCAGCATCCATAAAGAGCAAGGTAATGTTTCGAGTCGAGATGACTCTTCAACACAGCCAACATGGTGTGGAGGGGGTAGAATTTATGCATTGGGCGACTGGTGGTGGGATGGGGGCGGTGGGGGAAGGAGGTGGAGTGCTGGGGACAAAGGATGTTGATAGATGAGTTTAAGTAATTGAAATGTGAGAATAGCAGAACAATGGAATCTAGCTGCCACACTAGAATGAACAGTGTCACACTGGGATGGGAGGTGGGGAGAGAGAAAAATGACATGGTGACACAGAATGCAACAAGTAATGCTAAAAGAAAGGGAAGGAATAGTGGTGTGCTCATAATCTGAAGGTGTTGAACTCAATATTAAAGTCCAGAAGGTTGTAAAGTGATAATCTGAAGATGAGAGGTTCTTCCTCCAGTTTGTGCTGTAATTCAGTGGAGCATTGTAGCATGCCAAGGACAGACAAGTGGGAATGTGAGCGAGACGTGGTGTTAAAATGACCAGCTATGGTTCAACATAAACCTCCTTGCTCTAGTATTCTATGTCTGTTAAACTAGGATACTGTATATTTTGTTAATCACTCTCTAAACTTGTCCTTCAACATTTAATGGATTTGCACATATATAGTTCGGTCCCTCTCCTCAGATTTGTTATTTTTATTTTGGATTGTCTCTCCACGGTTCTTCCTAAGTAAATGAAACACATCACTTTTTCACATTGAACTGTGTTCACTTCACAAATTGGTCTGCATCCTTTTGAATTTCTACTCTATTCTCCTCAGATTATAAATGTTTCTGAGCTTTGAATTGTCTGCACATTGGTTCTTGGTATACAGGTGCAATTTCATTCATATATATCAGGAAAAGCAAAGGCCCCAACCCTGACAACTGGGGAACTCCACTACAAACCATCCTTCAGCCCAAAGAACATCCAATAACCACCACTCTGATTGCTGTCACTCAACCAAATCTATATCAGAAATTCTGCAGTCTCTTTTATTCTATGAGCTAAAACTTTGCTCACAAGCCTGTTGTGTTGTATTATCTTTATACCGGAGTTCATAAGCTGATCTAACAGAAGCACCAAATAGAACTGATATTTCATCCTGTTGGGATACACAGAATTCCAAGGATGGTCCTGACTCCCACATTTTCTGGCAGCTAAATACAGTAATTTTGAAGAACTCAATACAAAATTTTGCCAGACACAATCCAGGCATAATGAGGTAAATAAAATCAAAGTGAAAAACTGTAGAAACAAAACTTTAAAACTTTATTTTCAAATTAATCATTCTAATAAAACTCTGCATTTCAGGCTGATATTCATACCACAGATGAAATCCCTGTTGAAATATTAGTATAATTTATATGACAACGCGTTCCCAGCAGAAGCCATGCTAAAGGGAGCATGTCAAAGAATTAGCACAACTGTAACAACAGTAACTGTGCTAATGTCAGCAAATTGTTTTAAATAAAAGGGTACAAGAATGCTACTTCCTTTCTCAGAATAAGGACATAGATGACGAGGCTAGTGTTCATTGCCCATTTCCTAACTGTCCTTGAGAAGGTGTTGGTGAGTGATATGAATGCTTTGGAGATTTCTTTCAGAAATGACTTGATATATCCCTTAATTTGAGATTGGAATGAAGTAACGTCATTCAGTTCAATGATCAAGAATGTTCTCCATTATCCCAGAATCACAGAATGGTTGTAGCGCAGAAGATGACCACCATTTGACTCACTGTGCTGACATGGATTCTCTGAATAAGAACTATGATGTGGTGCCAAGCTCCTGATTTGTCAACATAGTCCTGTACAAATATTTCTATTCAAATAACTTTTTATTCCCTCATGAATGTCTCTCTTAAACCTCAAAAGCATTTCCACCTCACTTTCAGGCACTATGTGCATGGAATAAGATTTTTATCCTCACAGCGCATTCACTTTTCTTGTTAGTCATTTTATATTATGGCCTTTTACAAGCAGGAACAGAATTGCTGCTTCTCTCTCTGTTCCCTCATATTTTCTCTATTTATGTATTTCTGCACAATTTCTTAACATTTAGAGATGCCTATTACTTTCTTTCTCCGCTTTGCCTTTTCATTTCCTCACAAAGACATGAGTTGTTATATGATCCCATCTGATGGTATTACCATACAAGTCAGATTCCAGACTGATATCTGGCTTGATAGGCCATATTATCTTTTATTTAACAAAAAAAAGTGAACTTCCACTGAAATACAAGCACACAATGCTGAAGATTTCATTCTAACAATGAAAGAAAAATTAGAATGAACCAAGCTCTTCATTTTCAGCACAAATTGAAACATTAAAAACATATGGTAAAAATACAATTCCATCTATTCCAACACCATCTGTAAAGTACTCAAACACCAGAAAATTCCCTTCTTGATTGTATCTATAGTTTTGATCTGTGTTCTTCAGTTGCATGCCTCAAGAATTATAGAGCCTTTTTCTTGATTCATCCTGGAAACGAGCTTAGAATTTCTCAGATTCAAATAACCCCTTCAGAGTTTAAACCAAACACCACTGATTTGGAGTTTTCAATTAAAGCACTTGCTTCCTAACTGTTCTAAACTAATTCCTCTCACAAGAAGGAACGGTTTCTTACATCTAAATTCCAACAGACTCTCACACACTTTTTCTCCATCTCACAAAACAACCTCCAGAATCTTAAGTTAATCATTAAAACACCTTATACATATAGGCCAATACCCACATGCCTCTAGTTCAAAATTCAAACTTTAAACAATTTTACATATTATATGAGGTATCTGATACATCTAATAAGTGTTAGGAGAAAGTGAGGACTGCAGACGCTGGAGATCAGAGTCAGAGTGAGGTGTTGGAAAAGTACAGCAGGTCAGTCAGCATCTGAGGAGCAGGAGATTCAACATTTTGGGAATCTGAACAATTAAGCATTTCTATTGAGTTAATAATAGTTAGTTAACACTTTTATATTTTAATCATAAATGTTGCAAGAACTCCAGACACTGTTCTCAAAACTTGAGATGATAACATACATGATCAACTTTTTAAAAGTGCAAATAGTGTTTTAGTGTTTACCCATAATTACAGTGTCATGGAAACTGGACTTTGATACCATTAGGAAAAGAAGATGCTGAAAGGTGGATCCTGGGTGGTAGGGAGTGGGTGGTGGCAGGGCAGGGAAGATACTTTTACAACTACTGAACGTTAATGTCAGTAAGGGTGGATCTGAACATTTAAACACCTCTATTTACAGTTAACAATAGTTAGTTAGTACTTCTATATTTTAATTGACAGCACATGTATTTATCTCTAGTCCCAGTCAGAATTTAATTCAGATCTTCTCCTCGCTGCTGCAAATGATTCACCTGGAACACATACAAATTATTGAAAGATTCAGATGGAAAATTCTTTTTCTTGTTCACAGAAAATAATAATTAGATGGCCGGCACTGCTGTTATAAGTGAAGATTATATTGTTCAATTTCCCTGAAAAAAATCCTCCTCCTACAATTACTGACTGATCTTTGATGAGATTTCCTTCAGTAGTGAATTACTTTCTCATTGTCTGGTATATTTCTTAATTAGAGACTGGAGTGAAGATAAGTGTCGTTTGAAAGACTCTGGGAACACGTGTGCAGCTAAGCAGCTGTGTTGCATTATATGGTAAGACAATATCTTGTTGAGCTGTCGACTAGAATCTTTAGTTTACAAAGCACTCATTAGGTTTGAGAATTAAGGAGTGATATAAAAGGTAATGACTGGCAGTTAAAACTGCAAAAGCCTCACACCCACCCCCACTATTTAACTCTCACTTTGATGAAGATGTTTAACTTGCCATCATATTGAATGGCAAATCTGCTGGCTAATGCAATCGATAAAGTGTTCATTGCTACCACTAATATTGTTCACAGCTTGACTGAAACCATTTTAGCCTTAGGGCCTTACAATAAAAGGTTTCTAGTTTTAGTGATCTTCATGCCTTAGGCCCAAAGATCACAGATGTAATGGATGTGGGTGTAAGTTGATTCAATATTGAACTCTGTCAAGTATCTGCCAAACAACAAATAGTTGTTGTTCAATGGAGCTGTTAGCCTCTGATTGGTTGCATCTCTCAGTGGTGGACTTTGAATCCCATGGTCTTTAATCCTGCAACTCTACTTGCCAAATGCCTGAATGGAACAAGGTGTGGTGGACCTTGTTCTAAAGGATTTTAAGGATTTAAAGGATTTAAGTGGATGTCATTCTGTTGCTCCAATTGGTAGCTGAAGCCCCTGACATCCACCCTTTTCCATCATAACTGGTTCAACTGAAAACTAAAGGCAGAGACTTAGAGTACAGAGGAAAGAGCTTGGAGGAATTGATTGGCCTTATTTTGTCCTTGACTGTTATTATGTTCCAACTATAGATAGCCACTGAGGATTGGTTTCAAACTTTCCTATTAACACAGGTAGTTGACTGCAGTTGCTTCTAATAGATTGGTAGCCTGCAGGGAAAACTGTAAATTTCCTCTTATAGTCAGCCATTTAGTGGAGATTACTTGCATTTGGGAAAAAGATCCACTGGAATGATTAAAAAAAAATCCTATGAAGTTCTGCTGCTAAAAGGACAAAGAATGATTGAGTTTTTCACTCCAATTTTCCCAATACATCTCATAAAAAAATGTAATCCAGACACTGATTTTGTTTTGTACAATTCTAATGGGCAACACAGAGAAAAACCTCTCTCACTTTTCACAATGCCAGCAAGCTGATGTGAGACATTAGTTGGGGCAGCATGATGGCTCAGTGGTTTGGCACTGTGAGGCAGCAGCCCTATGACCTGGGTTCGATTGCAGCCTTGGGCAACTGTGCAAGTTCTACATCGACATTCTCCCCACGTCTGTGTGTTTCCTCCAGGTGTTCCGATTTCCTCCCACACTTCAAAAGACATGCAGGTTGGGTGGATTGGACATGCTAAAATTGCCCATAGTGTCCAGGGATGTGTAGGTTAGGTGGATTTGCTATGGATATGGAAAATGCAGAGTTTTGAATGGTAGGGGAGAGGATTGTGCCTGGGTAGGACGCTCTTTGGAGGATCGGTGGGGACTCAATGGGCTGAATGGCCCGCTTCCACATTGTAGGGATTCTATGAATTTGTTCCATTGGCTCTAACAGTTCCTATCAGATGTTGGATGCACAATACCTCTATTTTGATATATCTAAATATCATGAAAAATAAATCGATAGGAATACACTATAAAACATAATTTTCATCATCTGTGCCTTTGCAAAGCTATGCAGTTTATTACTGAGATATAGCATTATTTTAATATACAGAGAAGGACTGAAGGGAGTATAAAAATCTTGAGGTGATTGTACATTATTTGGTCTTTTAAAATAACATACAGGCCAATTTTCCTGGCTCGACTCTCCAATCACTAAATGGGAGAAGTATATCGAATATTAACAACAATCCAGGCCGAGGAATGCCGATATTTTCTTTCTTGGCCCATTTAGATTGCTGAGAAATAATCCCACAATAAGCCAGCTTTCTGGTCAAGATCTGGAGAATCTTTAAATACAGCCGCAGTCTTCTCAGGCAGCCAGCTACCAGATACCTTCTAGAATCTTGAATCATGCCTTCAAAATTACCAGAGATCCAAAGTCATCAGATCCCAGCTACATCCAAATATCTTGGTGTTATTGTCATGAAGACAAATAAAAGTTCAACTTACTTGCCTGTTTTATTTGAATGGAATCTGTATGCAGAAGTATGCTCAAATTCTCCAGTCGGTGAAGACTGAAGGTAATCTATAACACCAGAGAGCTGTGCAGTGTATTTGTCTGACCCTGCTCTTGTTGTTTGGAATCATAGAATGGTTACAGCGTAGAAGGCAGCCATTTACGCATTGCATGTATAAAAGCTCTGTGCACCTCAGCTAACCCCTTTTCAATTTTCTTCTCCAGATAATTCAGGTAAACTTACTGTAGTCCCCGAGGACTGCTCCCTCATGAGAGATAGAGATAGAGAAAGATAAAGAGAAAGATGGTGATGGTTTAAGCTATGGGTCACCATACCACCGGGTGAGGGGTGAGGTTGAGAAGGAGAGTCCTTCATGGTAACCTCCCAGAGTGGGAATTGAACCCACACTGTTGGTATCAGTATACATTGCAAACCAGCATCTATTAGACAGCTCTTTGAAAATCACGATTGAAAGTGTCTCTGTTGTATTATAGGGCAGATGTCAGACAGGCAGTCTACCTTTAAGACAGCTAGATGACAGATGATATATAATGCTTCAATATAACAGGTCTCCATTTTACTCTCTGGACATTCAGCCAGTAGTTAAGCAAGCAGTCAGTCTATTAGTCAGTCATTTAGTCACTCAGTGAACTATGCAATAATGTAGTAATAATCTATGAAAGCATATAACCCATACTGGGAACTTATGGCAGAGTGTCCCTGCATTGAGACCAGAAGCTATGTATTCAAGTGCCATCTATGCATTGTAACGTGTCTGAACATAGAGAAATATCTATAAACCCAGGCTGTATCTATAAGTCTGAGATGTCAAAACATAGATAGTTGTTAATAAATGTCCAGATATCCATTTCATCATGAACCAAGCGCTTTGTGAAACCAAAAGAGAAAATGCTGGCAAATCTCAGCAGGTCTGGCAGCATCTGTAAGGAGAGAAAAGAGCTGACGTTTTGAGTCTATCTGACCCTTTGTCAAAGCTGTACCAATAAAGCAGTTGTGGGAGGGGACCTGGGTAGGCCTGGAACAAGAAATGTTCCACATACCCCATGAAAAGGCAGGCATAGCTAGGACCCATGCGGGTACCCATTGCTACACCTTTGATTTGGAGAAAATGGGATGAGTTGAAGGGTCAGTTTGACAAAGGGCCAGTTAACTCGAAACATCAGTTCTTTTCTCTCCTTACAGATGCTGCCAGACCTGCTGAGATTTTCCAGCATTTTCTCTTTTGGTTTCAGATTCCAGCATCCGCAGTAATTTACCTTTACCTAGCGTTTTGTGATATATGTTACATGGACGACTATATAGCAAACCTTGAATATACTGGTCATACCATACTATCAAACAGAGGATGCTAGATCCTAACTGCTTACTACATTAAAATGGTTTTCCACAGAGTCATAGAAACATACAGCATGGAAACAGACCCTTCGATCCAAATTGTCCATGCCGACTAGATATCTCAACTTAACCTAGTCCCATTTGCTAGCACCCGGCCCATATCCCCCTAAACCTTTCCTATTCATATACCCATTCAGATGCCTCTTAAGTGTTGCAATTGTACTAGCCTCCACCACGTCCTCTAGCAGCGCACGCCACACACGCACCACCCTCTGCGTGAAAAAGTTGCCCCTTAGGCCTGCTTTATATCTTTCCCCTCTCACCCTAAACCTATGCCATCTAGTTCTGGTCTCCCCCACCCCAGGGAAAAGACTTTGTCTATTTACCCTATTCATGCCCCTCATGATTTTATAAACCTCTATAAGATCACCCCTCAGCCTACGACACTCCAGGGAAAACAGCCCCAGGATATTCAGCCTCTCCATATAGCTCAAATCCTCCAACCCTGACAACATCCTTGTAAATCTTTTCTGAACCCTTTCAAGTTTCACAAAATCCTTCCAATAGGAAGGAGACCAGAATTGCACACAATATTCCAACAGTGGCCTAACCAACATCCGAACAGCCTCAACATGACCTCCCACCTCCTGTACTCAATGCTCTGACCAATAAAGGAAAGGATACCAATCATCTTCTTCACTGTCCTATCTACCTGTAACTCCACTTCCAAGGAACTGTGGACCTGCACTCCAAGGTCTCTTTGTTCAGCAATGCTCCCTAGGACCTTACCATTAAGTGGATAAGTCCCGCTAAGATTTGCTTTCCCAAAATGCAGCACCTCGCATTTACCTAAATTAAACTCCATCTACCGCTACTCAGCACATTGGTCCATTTGATCAAGATTCCTTTGGAATCTAAGGTAACCTTCTTCACTGTCCACTACATCTCCAATTTTGGTGTCATCTGCAAATTTACTAACTGTACCTCTTATGCTCACATCCAAATCATTTATATAAATCCAAAAAGTAGTGGACCCAGCACCGATCCTTGTGGCACTCCACTGGTCACAGGCCTCCAGTCTGAAAAACTACCCTCCACCACCACCCTCTGTCTTCTACCTTTGAGCCAGTTCTGTATCCAAATGGCTAGTTCTCCATGTATTCCATGAGATCTAACCTTGCTAATCAGTCTCCCATGGGGAACCTTGTCAAACACCTTACTGAAGTCAATATAGATCATGTGCACCACTCTGCCCTCATCAATCCTCTGTTACTTTCTCAAAAAACTCACTCAAGTTCACGAGATATAATTTCCCACGCACAAAGTCATGTTGACTATCCCTAATCAGTACTTGCTTTTCCAACTACGTGTAAATCCTGTCCCGTAGGATTCCCTCCAACAATTTGCCCACCAACATCAGACTCACTGGTCTACAGTTCCTGGCCTGTCCTTACCACCTTTCTTAAATAATGGTATCACATTGGCCAACCTCCAGTCTTCCGGCACGTCACCTGTGACTATTGACGGCACAAATATCTCAGAGGCCCAGCGATCACTTCCCTAGCTTCTCACAGAGTTGCTGGTTACACCTGATCAGGTCCTGGGAATCTATTTACCTTTATGAGTTTGAAGACATCCAGCACTTCCTCCTCTGTAATATGGGCATTTTTCAAGATTCTGTATCTTCCATGTCCTTTTCCACAGTAAGCACTGATGCAAAATACTCGTTTAGTATCTCCCCCATCTCCTGTGGCTCCACACAAAGGTTGCCTTGCTGATCTTTGAGGGGCCCTATTTGCTCCCTAGTTACCATTTTGTCCTTAATGCATTTGTAAAAACCTTTTGAATTCTCCTTAACCCTTTTTGCCAAAGCTATCTCATGTTCCCTTTTTGCTGTACTGATTTCCCTCTTAAGTATATTCCTATTGCCTTTTCACTCGATCTATCCTGTCTATACCTGACATATGCTTCCTTCTTTTTCTTAAGATTTGTTGCCATTCACTTTATATCTACGCCCTTTTATTATCAACCCTTCTGTAAATGGGAACAACTGCACCCTATTTAGTTCTATTCAGGCACTTCATGATCTTGAATTTCTCTATCGAATTTCCTCTTCTTCTAGGAAAGCAAACCCAGCTTCCCAAATCTGACATCTCTCAGCACACGAGCCATTCTATGTCTAATTTCTTCGCCTTCTCCAGTGCCTTCACATCCTCTAAAGCTAATGTAATGTTCACAATTGGAGTGTTCATGATATTAAAATGGAGGTAAATCAGTGTTTTATTAAAATTCAGCAAAATCACCTCTGTTTTGTAATCTACACTTCTATTTATAAAGGTTCAGGCTCAAGATCCTGCATAAACGTTTAACCTTCCCTCATCATCTGCAACAAATTGTAGATGCCCAACAGGTAACAATCAATTTCGCGGCAGAGGCAGACCTGAAAGAAGCAAGTCGTCTGAGAACAGCACAGACAGGAAATATTTGGCCTTTTAAAGCCTCAAATGCAGGTTTCTCAGGGGCAATAATATTTCAAATAGTAAACAATGGAAAAAGTGGGCTGAATCTTACCAAAGAAATTTGTCAGTTTTGTCGAATTTCAGAGAAGATTTCACTCCAGAAAAAGTCTAGCAAGATCTCTCACTGTGTCTTACTAATCTCACCACATTGATTACCCCAGGCCACCCTTCTCATTCAATTCTAGACTGATTCCATCACATGCTGTACCCAGAACAATGCAACACTGCCAGGATATCTTGGAATTCACTGCCATCTCTGGTGCCAGCATCAGGTTTGATAAGTTGTTCTGCCCAGACAAGAAACATTGGCCCAGAGTTGCCTTGTATGTTTCCTGATATTTGGCATGGTCATGGCAGAGAAGGGAAAATTGATGTGGTGGTAGGCTGACCTCTTTCCCCCAGGCCCAGCTGACAAGGTCATGACCTAGCCAGCCTGATCCAAGGTTCCCACCTGGGTCATTTCAGTCTCAACCATCTGGAGGAATGCACAGCATTGCAGGAAGAAAGTCAATGACCTTCTCCACTCCACCAGCTTCTCTGATACCTCACATTAAACTCTGTCTCTGCCCCTTTACCCACCTCCTATTTTCCATCAACGCTCATGCTCCACCAACTCTCACTACTGCCTGCAACATCTCTTCTTTACTGTCACCCAGCAACAACATCACTCATGGTGCCTAATCACTCACTTGTGACACCTCCCCATCTCAATTAAAAGCAACAGCTATGCTGCTCACTTTCATCTCCATTAATACCCACCTCTCTCTCCCTACAGGAGTAAAACAACAGATAATCACAGAATCTGTACAATGCAGAAAGAGGCTCTTTGGCCCATTGACTCTGCACCTACCCTCCAAAGAGTATTACACTCAGACCCACCCTATCCCATCACCCCAAATTCACTACCTTAAATGTGGTGGATACCTGAACATTGAAGAAATTTGAGGAGACAGACAGATCTTTAATTCGGAATAGATTGAAGGATTATGGAGAGTGGGCAAGATGTTAAATTGAGGTCATGATGAGATCAGCCATGATAATATCAAATGGTGGAGCAGGTTTAAGGAGCTGACTTGCTTGTTCCTGCTCCTAGTTCTGATATTCTAAGTGATTGTGGTCCCACACTGAACCCCTGTGGCACTCTACTATTTAGAGTTGTCAACCTGCAAATTCTCCATCTTATTCTGTGTCTTCTATCAGTTAACCAAACCTCTATCCAAGTTAATATATTAACCCTAACAACATGAGCTCTAATCTTATGAGCTAGCCTTGTATGATACCATATCAAATGTTGTTTGGAAATCCAAGTATATTGAACTACTGGTTCCCCTTTATCTCTCCTACTTGTTATCTCCTCAAAAAATTCTGATAAATGTTATTACACTTAAATTTTTTGGGGGCAAAATTCCAAAACAATGCAACGGCTTATAAAACAAGAATTCCTGCTCTCGGAATTCAAGGGTATCAGCTCCAACACTGAAAATACCTCAAAAACAAAACGAGCTCTGACAGCCATAACTTTTTCCTGTCCTCCATCTTAGATTACCCAGAATCCTCTCTGTCATAGTGTTACAGGATTGGATGGAGAGGAATTTGTTAAGTGTGTACAAGAAAATTCTGATTTGGTAAATGGATGTACTTATTGGAGGAGGTGCAAAACTTGACTCACTATTGGAAAATAAAGCAGGGCAGGTGATTGAGGTGTCAGTGGGGGAGTACTTTGGGGCCAGTGATCGTAATTCTATTAATTTTAAAATAGTGTTGAAAAGGATAGACCAGATCTAAAAGTTAATGTTCTAAATGGTAGAAGGCCAATTTTTCTGGTATTAGGTAAGAGTTTCCAAAAGTTGATTGGGGCATGATGTTTGCAGGTAAAGGGATGAAATGGGAAGTCTTTAAAAATGAGATAGAGAGTCCAGAGACAGTATGTTCCTGTTAGGGTGGAGGGCAAGGCTGGTAGTTGTAGGGAATTGTGGATGATTAGAGAAATTGAGGTTTTGGTCAAGAAAAAGAAGGAAGCATATATCAGGTATAGGCAGCAGAGATTGAGTCAATCCTTAGAAGAGTATAAAAATAATAGGAGTATACTGGACGGAAATCAGGTGGGCAAAAAGGGGTCAAGAGATAGCTTTGGCAAATAAGGTTAAAGAAAATCCAAAGGGATTTTGTAAATACATTAAAGGACAAAAGGGTAACTAGGGAGAGAATAAAGTACCTTAAAGATCAGCAAGGCCTCCCATGTGTGGAACCGCAGGATATCAGGGAGATATTAAACAAGTATTTTGTATCAGTATTTACTGTGGAGAAGAACATGGAAGATATAGAACGTGGGGAAATAAATAGCGACATCTTGAGAAATGTCTATGTTACAGGTGGTGGTGCTGCTGGACATCTTAAAATGCAGAATGGTGAGTAAATCCCCAGGACCTGATCAGGTGTACCCTAGAACTTGGTGGGAAGCTAGGGAAGTGATTGCTATGCCCCTTGCTGAATAGTTGCATCATCAATGGGCACAGGTGAGGTCCCAGAAGACTGTGGGTTGGCTAACGTGGTACTACTATTTAAGAAAGGTGGTAAGGAAAAGCCAGGGAACTATAGACCTGTGAGCCTGACATTGGTGTTGGGCAGTTTGGATGGAGGGAATCCTGAGGGATAGGATTTGGAAAGGTAAGGACTGATTACAATTGTCAACATGGGAAATCATGTCTCACTAACTTGATTGAATTTTTTGAGGAAGTAATGAAGAGGATTGATGAGGGCAGAGCATTGGACGTGATCTATATGGACTTCAGTAAGGTGTTTGACAAGCTTCCTCATGATAGACTGATTAGCAAGGTTAGATCACAAGGAATACAGGGAGAACTAACCATTTGGATACAGAACTGGCTCAATGCAAGAAGGTGGTGGTGGGGGATAAAAGCAGACTGGAGGACTGTGACCAGTGGTGTGCCACAAGGATCAGTGTTGAGTCCACTGCTTGTTGTCATTTGTATACATGATTTGGATAAGAACATAGGGAGATATGGTTAGTAGATAACACCAGTGCAGTGGACAACGAAGAAAGCTACCTCAAAACACAATGGCACCTTGATCAGTGGCAGATGGTGTTTAATTTAGAGAAAGGTGAGATGCTGCATTTTGGAACGGCAAATCAGGACAGAACTTATACACTTAAATGGTAAGATCCTGGGGAATGTGCCTGAACAAAGAGACCTCGCATGCAGGTTCATAGTTCCTTGAAAGTGGAGTTGCAGGTAGATAGGATAGTGAAGAAGGAATTTGTTATGTTTTCCTTTATTGGTCAGTGCACAGAGTATGGGAGTTGGGAGGTCATGTTGCAGCTGTATAGGACATTCCAGGTTTGGAATACTATGTGCAATTCTGGTCTCCCTGCTATAGGATGGATGTTGTGAAACTTGAAAGGCTTCAGAAAAGTTCTACAAAGATATTGTTAGGGTAAGGTTTGAGCTATAGGGAGATGAAGAATTGGCTGGGGCTTTTTTCCCTGGAGTGTCGGAGGCTGAGGGCTGACCTTATAGATGTTTTTAAGATCATGAGGGGCATGTTTAGGGTGAATAGAAAATGTCTTTTCCCTTGGGAATCTAAAACTAGAGGGCATAGGTTTAAGATGAAAGGGGAAAGATTTAAAAGGGACCTAAGGGGCAACTTTTTCACGCAAAGGGCAGTGCATGTATGGAATGAGTTGCCAGAGGAAGTGATGGACGCTGGTACAATTACAACATATAAAAGGCTTCTGGATGGGTACATGAATAGGAGGAGTTTAGAGGGATATGGGCCAAGTGCTGACAAATGGGACTAGATTAATTTAGGATATCTGGTCGGCATGGACTGATTAGACTGAAGAGTCTGTGTCTATGTTGTACATTTGACTTTGACTCTAAATTTCTCCTTCATGGAGCCATGCTGACTCTGTTGGATTATAATCTTGTATTTCTAAATGCCCTGCTGTCACAAATTTTGCAATAGAATCTCATATTTTTCATACTGACAGCTATCATGCTAACTGGCCTACAGTTCCTAGTTGTATTTCTTCTCTTTTGGAATAAGGGTATTTTTCTAATCCTCTGTGATCTTTCCAGAATCTAAAGGTTCTTGGAAAGTTATCACCAGTGCACCAGCTATCTTTGTAGCTATTTCCTGGAATATCCTTGAATACAACCCATCAGATCCAAGGGACTTCTCATTCTTTAGCCCCATTAGTTTCCCTAGCACATTATCTTCATATTACTTATTACCTTAGTTTCATCTCCCTCATTTGCCTCTTAACTATTTATTATTTTTGGAATGCTATTAGTATCTTCTGCTGTGAAGACTAATGAAAGACTTCCCATTATTATTTCCTCAGCCTAATTCTCTAAAGGGTCTATGTTCACTTTGGCCTCTCTTTTCATATAGAAATTGCCTTTGTTTTTTTTGGGAATCTTTTATTGGTTTTTCACCAATTAGTTTCTGAATCTATAAGATTAGCATTAATTATTGCCACATTGTATGTTTTTCTTTCAATATGATACCAACCTAAATTTCCTTGGTTAACCATGGTTGGTATTGTAGAATCTTGCTTCCACATTGGGATATACTGTAGTTTATAAATTAATTTCTTAGACTTTTGTCATTGTTCATTGACCATCTTTTTTGCTATGCTCCTTTTGCAGTTCACGCCATCCAACTCTGGCCCTCATTGTTTTATAATTTTTCTCAATTAAGTTTAACATAATTGTTTCCAACCAAAGTTTCATTCTGTTGCACTGAATTCTAAATTCTAGCACATTATGGTCACTATTTCTGGTAGTATTGTGTGTCCTGAATTCCTTTATTACATCTGCCTCATTGCACATTACCAGATCCAAAATAATCTGATCTCTGGTTGAATCCACAACATATTGTTCAAGGAAACTGCCCTGAATACACTATGGTTTTTTTAATCATGCCAATTTGTTTTTTCTCAATCCACATGAAGATTGAAGTTTCCTATGATTAATGTTCTGCCTTTCATTATCTCCGGATTTATTCTCTGTCCTATAGTATACTGTTAGGAGACATATAGACTGCTCTGACTAGTGCATTCCTCCCTTTATTTGTTATGTCTATGGACATGGATTTTATATATTGTATTCCGATCCAAGATAATTTCTTGCTATTGCATGTATCCCAACTTACACCAATAAAGCTACCTCATTACCCTTTCCTGCACACTCTTGAAAAGTCACATACCTTGAATATCTATCTCCTAACTTTGATCTCCTTGGAACCATGTCTCCATTGTGGCTATGAGACCATACCTATTAACTTTTATCTGTGCCATTAACTCTTTTACTTTGTTCGGAGTACTATAAGAACAGAGCCATTCATTTTGGTTTTTTTTACCGTACTATCCTCAGCTGACACTTTTTTTTGATGTTCATACATTCTGCCCTGACCTATTCCACTCTTGGTGTCACTACCTAAATAGTTGTCCTGCAATGCCACCACATCCTTTTTCTTTGTGAGCTTACATTTCCCCTCTCCCAAATCATACCCTACCCCATCTATTTAATTTAAAGCCTTCTCTACAGCCCTCATTATTTGATTCATCATGACACTGGTTTCAGAGCAGTGAAGGGAAGCTCATCTCACCAGAACAGATCCTTTCTATTGCAGGACTGGTGTCAGTGCCCAATGAACTGAAACCCTTTTTCCCACGCCAATCTGAACCATCAGGACTGTAGACCGGTGTGAAATATTGTGTATATTGTTCATTGGCAGTCACTGTGTTTTTTGTGAAGGAGCGTGTGTCAGAGGGCGGGGGGGATTCAGAACATAAACAGCCGCAATTTAATAGCAGTTCAAAATAATGTGTAGGAATGGTACATTTGGACAGACTATTTAAGAAACAATATGATGCAGTAGCTAAAGGAAACTGTAAGCTTTCCCTCATATTGATTTATAAAATTTTGAAAGCATTAAAGTCATGGTGCTCAATCAGGAGGTCTCCAACTGCCTTGCAGTCTAAGGAGGAGGTTTCAAAGAGTCCATCAAAAATTAGCAATGTGCAATATTTTCTCTAATGAGTTGAACTTGAGTAATTTAAATGATGAGTAACATATTCACATGAAAATGGAGGAAATTAATTTCCCTGCTTACAATGATTCAAATGAAAAATAAATCATATGAGATGAAACAAATTGAAAAGTCTAGCAGATTGCAGTCAGAAAGGGAACAATCCAGATGAGGGAAGCTTGGATTGAATCTTGAACACTAGGATCAGTGAGCTGTTTGACTCATGGTGGCTAGATGGCTGAGACTGCTCTCTTTCCAGTGGAACTACTGCACAGTGAATCCATTAACAATCCATGTACTCATTGAATAGCAGAGGGAAGAAAGAGAAGGATAACCAGTGAAGCTGTTCAAATTAGATATCTAATCAGTTTTATAAATTGAAATTGACCAAGCAGTTTGTTATCTTTAGTAGGGGAGGCAAACTCAAATGCTGTTGCTAATAGGCTAGAAAAAAGTGTTGTTATATCCAAATAACACACTGCTACTGAGTAAGCATACCAGGCAGCGATGCATATTATCTTATGTTATTTTGTTCATTCATGGAAAGTGGGCATTACCAGCTAGGCCAGTATTTATTGCCCTTGATAATGAGTTGCAGTCCATGGACCCATTGTGTGATTCGGGAGAAGTTGACAGAAATATCAATTGACAGTGTCTGAATGGTGATATAGTTTCAAGTCAAGAGTGGAAATTGCAGGTAAGGGTGTATTTGCTGGTCCTTGTCCTTCTGTGATAGAGGTCATGGGTTTGGAAGGTACTTTTGCAGATGCCTTGGTGAATTACTGCAGTGCATCTTGCAGAAGGTACCATTATGTGTCTGTTCTGGAAGAAATAAATGTTGAAGGTGAAGGGCAGGTATCGACAAATACAATTGTCCTTTTGTTCTGAAAAAGACATAGACTTGACATTTTACTTGTGGTTCTGACTCCACAGATGCTGCCAGACCTACCAGACCAGTTTCTTCAGTACTCTTGGTTTTTATTTCAAATTGCCAGCATTTGCAACATTTTGCTTTTGTTTTAGTGACCTTAGTTTCTGCTGTGTTCAGATACGATTCTTGTTATGCTATTGAATCATATAGCTGGAACAGGATCTTTGATAGTTGAATAGGAACTACACTAAGTTAAGGAATTTGGTCTTGGGAAGTTATTAAATATTTAGGACCATTAAGGTTTCAAAGCATTGAAGGAAGCTTTGTTGGAACAACTCAAAACTAATACTTCTGTCTCACGACTGATATTGTAACTGGTTTACCTTTGCTTATAATCATACATTATTTCCTTCAAGGCATGCCACTTCCTACTTCAACAATTCCTTGTGGGAAAATATCTCATGCTCTAACAACAATCAGTGTAAGGAAACTTCAGCTAACCTCCCTACTTTATTACTGAAGTGTAAAATTCATGAAATTGTCACCGACCCCTCAATCAGAATAAATAGACTACAGACTTTGCCCTATTTCGCCCTGTTTGGAGCTACAAGTACTGTTTGGAGTGCAAAATAAAGTTTGTGTTGCTGCACACACTTAGTTTTGGTGAGGGTGTTAGAAATGTGGACTGGGAAGATGCAGAATAAGCAGACTCTCATGTCAATTAGGTTGCAATGTTGATTTGGCTCCAGTTATGCCATTTCACCCATGATACACCAAGTAATGCCTTCTCTTACCATTACAAAACTAAACATGCATTGAGTAACATGAAAGATACCCCATCACTGCTCTTTAAATCAACTTTCAGTTTTAAATTTATTAATTTATTGGCTGCTATGCGTCTTTTAGTGCAATAAAGTTGCTGATTTCTCCAGGAAGTGCTGACGAAGGAGAAAAGTTTAGCTGTCTTCAAAGGTTCTGTTCAGAGGTCTTGCTCCCAACTATGAAAACTGTAATTACCATTCATGTTAATTGGCACTACAACTGAGAAAAAGGAGGGGAGATTACACGGATATAACAGGGTTAAACCACTTTTGGAGGAGGGAAGAGAAAGAGGAGGAGAGCTCTAATCATAGAATACGTCCACCCAAGATTTGCAGACAACAGTTCCCTTACATGCAACCCAGAAAGGATAAAGATATGCATTGTCTCCATTTTACAAAAGAACTGTCAATAAGACCATAAGAAATAGGAACAGGAGTAGGCTATTTGGACCCCTTGAGCCTGATCCTCCATTCAATAGGATCATGGCTGACCGCACATTCCTCATATCTTCCCTTATGTCCTTTCCCTGTACCCCTGGATTCCCCTCCTGATCAAGAAACAGCATTAAATATACACAAGGACTCTGCCTCCATACCTTGCTGTGGCCATGAGTTCCAAAGATTCACAACCTTCCAAAAAAAGGAATTACCCCTCCTCTCAGTCTTAAATTGATGCCTCTTTAATGTGAGAATGCCCTCTACTCTCCCGAGGGGAAACATCCTCTCAGCATTTGCCTGTCAGTGCCTTTTCTTTTTAGATTAGATTACTTACAGTGTGGAAACAGGCCCTTCGGCCCAACAAGTCCACACCGGCCTACCGAAGCGCAACCCACCCATACCCCCTACATTTACCCTTTACCTAACACGACGGGCAATTTAGCATGGCCAATTCACCTGACCTGCACATCTTTGGACTGTGGGAGGAAACCAGAGCACCCGGAGGAAACCCACGCGGACACGGGGAGAACGTGCAAACTCCACAGTCAGTCGCCTGAGGCGGGAATTGAACCCAGGTCTCTGGAGCTGTGAGGCAGCAGTGCTAACCACTGTGCCACCGTGCCTTAAGAATTCTGTTTCTGTGAGACCACCTCTCATTGTTCTGAACTCCAGTGTCGAGTCCCAATTGGTTTAGCCTTTGATTATAAAAGCAATCCCTCCATACCAGGGATCATCTTGGTGAACCTGCTCTGAACTGCCTCCAATGAAATGATATCTTTACTGAAATAAGGGAACCAAAACTTCTCACAGTACTCATGTATGGTCTCACCAGCACCTCGTACAGTTGCAGTAGGAATTCCCTACTCTTACACTCCAATCCCCTTGAAACAAGGGCCAACACTCCATCAGTTTCCCCGATTACCTGCTGCACCTGTGTGCTAGCTTTCTGTGTTTCATGTGTCCTATATGTCCCTATGTGTTTGAATTTATGGCAGTCTTTCTCAATTTAAATAATATTCTATTCTTTTATTCTCCTTTCCAAAACAAATAACTTCAAATTTTCTGACAATATACTTAATTTTTGCTGACTTTCTAAATCTGTCTCTCTCCAACTTGGTTGTATCCCTCTTACAACCTGCATTTCCACCTATTTTTGTGTCACCTGCAAATTTGGCTGTAGTATGTTCACTTCATTCTTCTAAAGCTATTAACATATCTTGCAAGCAGTTGCAGTCCCAGCACTGATTCCTGTGGAACCTGAAAAAGAACTCCTGATCCCCAGTTGCAGTAATCTGTCCATCAGCTAATTCCCTATCCATGTCAATATACTACCTCCAACACCGTGGAGATAACCTTTTGGGAGGTATCTTGTTAGATGCCTTCTAGAAGTCCATCCTAGTTGAGTCTAGTTGAGTCCTCCTCAAAAACTCTACCAAATTAGTCAGACACAATTTCCCTTTCATTAAGCTATGATGACTATGCTTAGTTACATTAGGATTTCATAAATATTCTGCATAACTTCCTTAATATTTGATTTCATATTTGACTCCAATACATTTCCAATGATAGATGTTAGGCTAATTGGCCAATAGTTATCCACATTTTGCTTCCCTCCCTTTTTGCATATGGGGGTCACATTTACCAGTTTTACAATCTTCTGGTACTTCTCCAGAATCCAAAGATTTTTGTAAAATTACATCCAATGCATCTACTTCCTCCATAGCTACCTCTTAAGATCCATAATGCAAATCAGCTGCAGACAAGGAGATTGTTTGTTTTTAGCCCCATTCGTTTGGCTAATACGACTTGTGTCATGATAGTGATGTCACTAAATTGCTCCCCTGTTTTCCTTGGTATTAGTGGAATGTTCAAAGTATCTTCCACCATAAACAGTGATGCAAAATATCTGTTTAATTCCACCTCCATTTCCCTGTTCTCCTTAACTGTCTTTCCAGATTCAGTTTTTAAGGGGCTTAAGTTCATTTTGACCTCTCTCTTCTTTTCTTATAGATCTAAAGAAGTTCTTATTGTCAGTTTTTAATATTGCTCTTCAATTTGCCCTCAGTTTATTTTCTGTCTTTATTATCTGTTTGGTCCTCCTTTGCTGGATTCTAATTTCTCGGTCTTCAGGGCTATCACTGACTCTTGCCTCTTCACATGCTTTTTTCCCACCTTCATAACTAAAGATTCTAAGAGAGGGATAATCTAACCATGAACATGCAAGGAAGTACTTACTGGGATGTATCTTTACTGAGAATCATGAATTACATCCTTAAATATGTGCCACTGTTTGCTTATTTTCATGCCTGATAAACTATCCGCCCAGTTCACTTTACCAAACTCTATCCTCATTTAATTCTATTTCCCTTTAAGTTAAATACAGTTGTTTCCAACACAAATTTCTCATGTTCAAGCTGAATATTAAATTTCATAATGCTATGTTCACTACTTTCTAGGGGCTACTTTACTGAGGTTATTTATGAAATCTGCCTCATTATCCATTATCAGATCCAAGGTCAGAAGTCACACAACACCAAGTTATAGTCCAACAGGTTCATTTGAAATCACGAACTTTCGGAGAATAGCCCCTTTGTCAGGTGAAGTGACAGCAAAGCACACAGGCACAAATTTAGAGGCAGTGAGATCAATCCTATCATGTCTATAAATTCTATGCCTGTGTGCTTCTCTCTCACTTCACCTGACAAAGGGGTTACCTCAAAGCTTGTGATTTCAAATGAACCTGTTGGACTATAACCTGATGTTGTGTGACTTCTGACATTGTCCACTATAGTCCAACATCAACATCTCCACATCACAGATCCAAGGTAGCCTGCTTCCAGGTGGCTTCATGTCACATTGTTCTAGGGATCTACCTCTGATGCACTTTATCAATTCATTACTATAGGTACCCTTTCCAATTTGATTAACTCAATCAAAAGAAGATTAAAGTCAACCATAATTATTGCTCTATGGTTTTGACATGCACTGATTATTTGTTGATTTATAGCCTTTCCCACAGACTGGCAACTGTTTGTGGATCTGTATTTTACTCCTACCAATATCTTCTTTCCTTGCTGGTTTTGCCTCCAGCCAGATGACTCTGCATCATTTGAACTTAGATCATCTCTCACAAATGTCCTCATTTGGTTTCTCATTAATAGTGCTACTCCACCAACTTTTCCATCACATTTGTCTCTCCAAAAAGGTCAAATATTCCTGAATGCTACATTCCCAGTTTTGATCTCCTTGTGACCAAGTTTCCATAACTTTGATTTTCACTGTCAGTTCATCAACATTATCCCAAATATTCATGCATTAAGTTTAAGTTTGTTTACTGTTGAATTTCTCTACACTTTTGTGGTTCCTTGATGAATTTCATAAATATATAAAATCAGTGAAAATAAATAGTGAGCGCCATACTACCACATGAAATATCATTGAGCAGATCATTAGGATGCCTAATCAACTCTTCAGCTGTCTGGACTGCTCTATAGCAACTCTAATACAGACCATCATGAGGGCGCATTCCTTGCAGCAGGTATACAACAATAGTTGAGAAGGAGCCAAAAGAATCAACCAATGCATACCTTTTCCATCTATGATCATTATCACAGTTGGATGAGCCAATGAACACAATCCTAATTCCCTGCTCATCAACAGTCCCAAACTGCAACCTTCTTTTGTTGCCTATCACATTGTGGTTAGGATGGTAATGTTGAAATATAAAACCCTTATAAAACAAATAATCCAAAAATCAAATATTCCACACAGAAGTTATGAAATTACACTTGTCCGCACTCCCGTGTGTCTTTGTGCTGCAACCTCTAGGTTAGCTAGCACTAGAACAATCAGTGAAAGGCTGCTTATTTTCAGTAGTAGAGACTGAAATTGGCTTTGCAGGATGATATTGAGCAGCTCTGGTCATCTAAAGCCTGGTTTTGGGTTGAAGCACCTTGACATGTGCAGCAGAGTATTAGCGCTTGTACAACAGCAAGGACACAGGAGCATTGGTCATGGTGAGAATGTGAATGCTGTCATTCTGAGGTGGACAGTGGATTCATGTTCCTTTGCCTCTTGGTATCTGCAGCTATGATGTAGCAGCCTGACCCTACATGGGACTGAAAGCTGCATTTGCACAGCAACAAGTTGAAGTTTTATAGCCTCAGTCCGATCTTACACTGTTGCATTCATATTGAGGGGCTTCTGCATGTGTTTCAATAGAGACGTTGGCAGTAGATGCTGCATCATTGATCCATCCTCAACCAGGCAAGGAATTGGTGATCATTTACACGTTGGAAAGGATGGACTCTAGACTCTGTTCAAAAATGATACCAGACCCCTTTATAATCCTTAACAGAGAGCATAGGACTTTCTTTTATGGCTGATCTGCTAATACAGCAACTGCTATGGTGTGCTGGAAGCTTATGTAAGTTCACCACCTTGCGAGCTGTCCTTCCTCCCACCCCTCCCTGATAACAGGCTGCTCCTTGATCTGTGACTCCATATGCAGACCTTTCCTCTACACAACTCTCCAACATATGTCTGACCATGTGCTTGGCCAAGTGGCAGTTTAGATTAGATTAGATTACCTACAGTGTGGAAACAGGCCCTTCGGCCCAACAAGTCCACACCGACCCGCCGAAGCGCAACCCACCCATACACTTACCCCTTCACCTAACATTACGGGCAATTTAGCAAGGCCAATTCACCTGACCTGCACATCTTTGGACTGTGGGACACAAGAGTAATGGAAGGGGGTTTGGCCCACAATGGCATATGCTATGAGCAGTTTGGAGATCAAATGAGACATTCCAATGTGCCAAGAAGGATTAGATAAAAGCATATTTCCATCATTGACCAGTGAGAGGGGTGTGGGTGGTAAATCAGTCTTGTCACACACCTAGACAGAGAACATAATAAATGAGTTGCTAGTCAATGGGACAGATTGTGTTTCAAGAGTCATAGAGATGTACAGCATGGAAACAGACCCTTCGGTCCAACCCGTCCATGCCGACCGGATATCCCAACCCAATCTAGTCCCATCTGCCAGCACACGGCCCATATCCCTCCAAATCTTTCCTATTCATATACCCATCCAAATGCCTTTTAAATGTTGCAATTGTACCAGCCTCCACCACTTCCCCTGGCAGCTCATTCCATACCCGTACCACCCTCTGTGTGAAAAAGTTGCCCCTTAGGTCTCTTTTATATCTTTCCCCTCTCACCCTAAACCTATGCCCTCTAGTTCTGGACTCCCCCACCCCAGGGAAAAGACTTTGCCTATTTACCCTATCCATGCCCCTCATAATTTTGTAAACCTCTATTAGGTCACCCCTCAGCCTCCGACACTCCAGTCGCATCTTTTTAAAAAGTACATTCATGGTTGTCCTCAACCAGTCTCAAGGGATTGGTGATCATTTATAAATGAGAAAGAATGGGCTGTAGGCTCTGAATTTCTTTCAAACTGAAATAGCTACAGTTTGGGTCCATCTGTAAACAAGCACAAATCTTACCCCTACAAAAAGAAACATTAGTTTCACTAACTGAAGTTAAAACAATTAGAATTCCCCCTTTTTAAAGGGGGGTCTATACATAGCAGCAGAAAGAAGAGTCAGTGAGGCTGTTAAGAACCTGAATAGCTGTCAACTGCAGTCATTCGTGGAGTTGCACTTCCATTAGAAAGAGTCAGCAGTTTCAGCCGTCCAGAATCATTCGGCACCAAAGAGTGTTCACTGATTTTACTCCTCAAACTTTAATTTATTCTTAAGTTTTAGACATTACACTGCTTCCTTTTCCAATTTTTTTTTTGCAAAATCACAAGAACTTTATTTTTCCACTTTTAATTCAATTCCCCCTTTTTTATTAAATTATATAAATTGTTTAGATTCATTTCCATCATGGAATTTATTACTGGTTGTTTATTTTTTGAAGAACCTTTGAATACTCTTTGAGCAACTTTGGTTGAGAACTCCTGCTGTATTATACACAAAGATATATTTTTCAGTAGAATTCCTCAGTCCCTGCTGAGGCGTAAGCACTGATGTGTGTATATCAGATTGTAAATTACCACTAATAAGATAGTCTGTACTTTTGTTGCCAGCTCAGCAGCTTCATGTGTTTGTACATGTATTTGTACATGTGTGTGTAGTCTGCAAGAGGGAAACTGTATTGTGAACCATGTTATCAACCTGTCAGAAAAGAAGAAGAATCAGATGAAGGGAATGAAACATGCTCTAAAATCTTACAACAATTACTAAAACATGGTGACTCAAACTTATGGCAGCACACAACATACATATAATCAGATACAACATCTTACATGCCACAGTTAATATAACAGCGCTTGTAAATGTATTGTGCATATGATAAATCTTTGGTTTACAACTTACGTTCATGAATTTAAGAACGGCTGCCTAGCCACAATGTCATAATATCAATTAAGGTAAATTGTCCTTGGATTTGGTGCAGGCTACCAGAACTTCACAGTACTGTGCTGGAATTAGTCCATGGGTTCTTCATTATGTTAGTGAATTGAAGAACCATATTCTTAGCAGGAAAAAATGTGTGCGTTCATTAAAAAAACTATTAAACAGCCCACCATAACGTGATTCATTCCTTCATTCCTTCCCCCCTCCACTTATTGTCTTTTCAGTCTCCAAAAATCAACCTTTTTCTTTGTTGCTGACTTCTGTCATTGAGAATGTGGGATTTTCAAACTGTAAGTACAAGTGCACTTATTTAAATTAAATATATCTCTGCTGCTATTTTCAACTATCTGTACTGACAAATGGGGCTTCTGATTGTTCATGACTCTGTTAACATTTTACACAGTATGAGCTATAAACATTCTTTTGTACAAATCAGAAACCTTCCATCACTGTTCTCATCATAAGCAGCACTTAAGATGTACATCACTTAAAGATAGAAAGTCTCCCAACCAGAAAGAAACTTTTGGATCAAACCTAAGCAATGCATTGGATTTAAGGGTGGGGGAGTCTCAGATTGTAAAAAATAATTTACAATGTTGCAAGTAGATTGTGGTACCACATGTCTTTAATTGAAGCAAGGAACGGGAGGAACTTGAATCATTGGCAAATTCACAACCGACTTAGTATTTAAACATTTAGGAAATTCCCAGAGACCCATACAGTGGATGGAATTTGCCCTATTTATGCACTTATATTTTGAGGTATTACATCAGGTATATATAAATGTGAACAAAGCTCTGTTCTCGAAAACTATTGACAGGTATGGCAGGAAACAAGCCGAGAAAATACACAACCATTATGGTGAAAAGGATGTCATCTTCGATTCTCTTTCTTAATCAGAGAAACTGAATATACATCAGACTGAAACGGTTTTCAAAACGGATATCTTTTTGGAATTTATGTAAAATGCCCTATTTATTTATGGAGAGCTGAATCTATAAACAGAAGCTTTATGGTTAAATTTCATGTGCTAGTGGAGACATATAGGTTTGAAATCATGTTTTACAGAGAGCAAAGTCACAATAACAAATAATGAAATCAGTTTATGTTTGTCAATTTGTAACATGGCACACTGCCACTTCCTTTCACTGACTCCAAACTTCTCTGTGGATACAAAAACAGGATAAAATTACAAAATTAAAAAATAACTGATGTGGCAAGTCTGTGTAAAAAGTGGTTTTGCCTTTATGTAGCCAGTTCAGAGCTGTTTGCAGTGGAACATGAAAGTTCTGATTCTATCATTCCCGGGAAGTTGAGAGTGCACTTCATCTCTCATGTCAAAAAGTCTCTCAAAGCATTTACTCGCACTCAATGTTGCATTAATTATTGAGTTTCTGTGATATGTTGAAAAAAAAGAATACAATGTCATCATTGTCCTGGGTAAAACAGCCCGTGAAACTGTGCACTTTGCTTGCACTGTATCAAACTTCTTCCCCTTCTATTGACAAGTGTTAAATAACTAGTCTGCTAAAAGTTCAATAGCTTCTCACCGTATCCCTATCAGCTATCAGAATTATAGAACAACGAGACTATAGTGTGGGGTAGAATGGAATGGGAAGCACCCAGCCCAGGAACACATCCGTGATATGAGTGAATTATAAAATAAAGAGCTTCTCATAGAATTTGATTTTATCTTCCATACAATGAGATGTCATATTTTAGTGCAACCAGATATGTTTAAATGTTATTAACATAAGGTACAGTTCATTGTTTCTGAAAAATGTTTGGGGTAGATACTTTCCTGCTATCAGTTGCATTGAATCTGTGTGACCTTGTCAGTGAAAGAGTAGGGTCATTTTAAAGGATCTAGTTAGACATTTAAATAATCCATGATTATTTTATGGTAGTTACATGGACACAAGAAAATCTGACATTTAAGCATTAGTCTGTTTGACAATACATATAAAACAAGTAGTGGCATATTTTTACATAGTTCATTTTCCATGCGATTTCAAATTGGTTTGTGATTGTAGTAGCGAGTCTTGCAATAGCGCCGTTTTCCATCAGGAAGCTGTTTGAATAATTGACTTCTGAATTGGTCGAGCATCCCACACTATTGCAACGAGCAGAAGGAAGCCCCTTCACCATTTAGAGTTCAATTCGAACCAGCAATAAATGTCAGTTTTGTCAGGGCTTCCAGTAGCCCAAAATGAATAATAAGAGAGTCTTCTGGGATCTGGTGTAGCAAAGAACCTTTCGATCCATGTTGATTGTTTGATTTGTAATATGGAGTTTGTACATAATTCTTCTCCAGAAAAATTCAGTGCTTTCTCAGCTATTACATTAGGCCAGATGACTTGCTCAATGTTTTGAGCATCAGTATGTATAAAAGTGCATTTTCTAATTCTCTACTAAAGGAAATATTAGATTTCTAACTGCAATATTCTTGCATCATTATTTCCAGTTCACATAATAGACATATTTGTTATTCTTTCTGTCAGTCTATAACATACGAGCACTTTGTCCACAATTGGAAAATTAAAAACATAAGCTTTAATACGTGCAAGTTCATGTAATTCAGATTTTCAATTGCTGGCAGAGTTAGAAAAGCCATTAGAATACATCTCTATTGTTCATAAATATATTTGGGTGCATTTTGGTGAGGGTTAATTAATGAGATTAGAATACAGTGAGGAGAGGCAGTATGCAATGGGGTAAAAGGAGGTCCAGGCACGATGCAAAGGCAACAGTGCATAGCAGAATTGCATTCTGCCAAAGATTGTCATCAGCTCAAGATCACCATAAATGATTGGTCTTTTGTTCCCTAAGGAAACTTGAAGAAAAAAAAAATTGGTTCTTTCAAAGGATTCTGGCTGTAAGGGAGCTTTAATTTTCTGTTTATCCATGGATTTGACATTATGGTAAGGCCATCCCTCTATGTCGACCATTACCACCAAGCTGGAAGATCAATCCTGGTTCAATAAATGAATCCAAGAGCGCATGCCAGGAACAGCAACTGGCAATACCTAAACATGAGGTGTCACGTAATGAAGCTAGGATGCTGGATTATTTTCATTACAAATAGTGGATGCAAACAAGGCTAAGCAAGTCCACAATCAATGGGTCTTAGAATTTCATAGTCACTGAAAAGTTACAGCACAAAGAGAGGTCATTTAGCACATCATGTCTACACTGGCTGAACTGGCCAACTGCCCATTTTAATCCCACTTTCCAGCATCTGTTTAGTAGTCTTGCAGATTACAACACTTTAGGTGCAGATTGTGGTTCTTTTTCAAAGAGTTGAAGGTAATCTCCCTCAAATTACCAAACCTGTAGCAAATTCCAGACAGACATCATCCTCTGGGAGGAAACATTTTTTCCTCACATCCCCTCAAATCCTTCTACTGATCACCTTAAATTTGTTCCCCCGGTAACTGACCCAGCCACTACAGGAAATAGATCTTCCTTCTCCACTCTGTCCAAACTCCTCATTATTTTGTGCATCTTGATTAAGTCACTGTCCAGCCTCCTCTGTTCTAAGGAAAACAGCTCCAACCTATGTAATCTTTCATCACAACTACAATTTTTAACTCTGGTCAACATTCTTGTAAATCTCTTCTGTACTCTCTCTACAGCAATTATGTCCTTCCTGTAATCTAATGGTATAAGTCTGCAGAGGTAAATGCATAAGGGTTTTATTGAAGGCATAAATGTAATCTGATGGACAAAGATAAGATAATGGGGGAATTCATTGGCAGTGATACACACATATCCAATTAGCTCCAAATCATCATAAAACGAAGTACCAAACAGTTACAAACAAGGTTGAACTCAGTTCCACCTTCTTCCATACTGTGCATTATTCAGCTGAAATCCACAGTTGTGAACCGTGAGTAAATATTCTTCCCACCTTGTCCAAGTAACAATGTCTGGGGAGATTGTCTCATTAGGATAAAATGGAGCACAAACACCAGGATAGACTGATTGGGCTGAAAGGCATGTTTCAGTCTAGTCTATCCTATCGAGTCTTATGTAAACCATTGCACTTTCACTGGGTATACCCAGCATCATTGTTAGCTGTTAGCTCATATATGGGACCTTACAAAGGTCTGGAACAGCACAGCAGGTCAGGCAGCATCCAGGGAACAGGAGATTCGACGTTTCGGGCACAGGCCCTTCTTCAGGAATGAGCAGAGAGTGTTCAGCAGGAGAAGATAAAAGGTAGGGAGGAGGGACTTGGAGGAGGGGAGTTGGAAATGTGATAGGTGGAAAGAGGTCAAGGTGAGGGTGATAGGTCGGAGTAGGATGGAGGCGGAGAGGTCAAGAAGAAGACTGCAGGTCAGGAAGGCGGTGCCGGGCTGGAGGGATCCGGCTGAGACAAGGTGGGGGGAGGGGGGATGAAGAAACTGGTGAAGTCCAAGTTCATCCCCTGCGGTTGGAGGGTTCCCAGTCGGAAGATAAGACGCTCCTCCTCCGACCGTCGGGTTGTTGTGGTTTGGCGGTGGATGAGTCCAATGACCTGCATATCCTCGGTGGAGTGGGAGGGGGAGTTGAAATGCTGTGCCACAGGTTGGTTGGGTTGGTTCGTCCGGGTGGCCCAGAGGTGCTCTCTGAATCGCTCCGCAAGTAGGCGGCCTGTCTCCCCAATATAGAGGAGGCCACACCGGCTGCAGCGGATGCAGTAGATGATGTGGGTGGAGGTGCAGGTGAATCTGTGGCGGATATGGAAGTTTCCCTTGGGGCCTTGGAGAGAAGTGAGGGGGGAGGTGTGGGCGCAAGTGTTGCACCTCCTGCGGTTGCAAGGGAAGGTGCCGGGAGTGGAGGTTGGGTCGGTGGGGGGTGTGGATCTGACAAGGGAGTCGCGGAGGGAGTGGTCTCTACGGAAAGCTGATAGGGGAGGGGAGGGAAATATATCCTTGGTGCTGGGGTCTGTTTGGAGGTGGCGGAAGTGACGGCGGATGATGCGCTGTACATGGAGATTGGTGGGGTGGTAGGTGAGGACCAGTGGGGTTCTGTCCTGGTGGCGGTTGGAGGGGCGGGGCTCAAGGGCAGAGGAGCGGGAAGTGGAGGAGATGCGGTGGAGGGCACCGTCGACCACGTCGGGGGGGGATATTGCGGTCCTTGAAGAAGGAGGCCATCTGTGTTGTACGTATTTTGAACTGGTCCTCCTGGGAGCAGATGCGGTGGAGACGAAGGAATTGGGAGAATGGGATGGCGTTTTTACAGGGGGCAGGATGGGAGGAGGTGTAGTCCAGGTAGCTGTGGGAGTCGGTTGGTTTGTAGTAGATGTCCGTGTTGATTCGGTCGCCTGAGATAGAAACAGAAAGGTCTAGGAAGGGGAGGGAGGAGTCCGAGACTGTCCAGGTGAATTTGAGGTCGGGGTGGAAGGTGTTAGTGTAGTGGATGAACTGTTCAACCTCCTCGTGGGAGCACGAGGTAGCGCCGATACAGTCATCAATGTAGCGAAGAAAAAGATGGGGGGTGGGGCCAGTGTAGTTGCGGAAGATGGATTGTTCCATACCCTACGAAGAGGCAGGCATAGCTGGGGCCTATGCGGGTGCCCATGGCTACTCCTTTTGTTTGGAGAAAGTGGGAGGATTGGAAAGAAAAGTTGTTCAGGGTGAGGACCAGTTCGGTCAGTCGAAGGAGGGTGTCAGTGGAAGGGTACTGGGTGGTACGGCGGGAAAGGAAGAAGCGGAGTGCTTTGAGTCCTTCGTGATGGGGGATGGAGGTGTACAGGGACTGGATGTCCATGGTGAAGATGAGGCGTTGGGGACCGGGGAAGCGGAAATCCTGGAGGAGGTGGAGGGCGTGGGTGGTGTCACGAACGTAGGTGGGGAGTTCTTGGACTAATGGGGACAGGACCGTGTCGAGGTATGCCGAGATGAGTTCAGTTGGGCAGGAGCAGGCTGAGACGATGGGTCGTTCGGGGCAGTCAGGTTTGTGGATTTTGGGCAGGAGGTAGAAACGGGCGGTGCGGGGTTGTGGGACTATGAGGTTGGAGGCGGTGGATGGGAGGTCCCCTGAGGTGATGAGGTTATGGACGGTCTGGGAGATGATGGTTTGGTGGTGGGGGGTGGGGTCATGGTCAAGGGGACGGTAGGAGGAGGTATCTGCGAGCTGGCGTTTGGCCTCAGCGGTGTAAAGGTCAGTGCGCCAAACTACTACTGCGCCTCCCTTGTCAGCTGGTTTGATGGTGAGGTTGGGGTTGGAACGGAGGGAGTGGAGGGCTGCGCGTTCAGAGGGTGAGAGGTTGGAGTGGGTGGGAGGGGTGGGGGAGTTCAGGTAGTGGTTAATATCGCGGCGGCAGTTTGCTATGAAGAGGTCGAGCGCAGGTCGGAGGCCAGCACGGGGTGTCCAGGTGGACGGGGTGTGTTGGAGGTGGGAGAAGGGGTCGTCAGAGGGTGGGCGAGAGTCTTGATTGAAGAAGAAGGCACGGAGGCGAAGGCGGCGGAAGAATTGTTCGGTGTCACTTGATTGAAGAAGAAGGCACGGAGGCTTTCCGTAGAGACCACTCCCTCCGCGACTCCCTTGTCGCTTTCCGTAGAGACCACTCCCTCCGCGACTCCCTTGTCAGATCCACAACCCCCACCGACCCAACCTCCACTCCCGGCACCTTCCCTTGCAACCGCAGGAGGTGCAACACTTGCGCCCACACCTCCCCCCTCACTTCTCTCCAAGGCCCCAAGGGAAACTTCCATATCCGCCACAGATTCACCTGCACCTCCACCCACATCATCTACTGCATCCGCTGCAGCCGGTGTGGCCTCCTCTATATTGGGGAGACAGGCCGCCTACTTGCGGAGCGATTCAGAGAGCACCTCTGGGCCACCCGGACGAACCAACCCAACCAACCTGTGGCACAGCATTTCAACTCCCCCTCCCACTCCACCGAGGATATGCAGGTCATTGGACTCATCCACCGCCAAACCACAACAACCCGACTGTCGGAGGAGGAGCGTCTTATCTTCCGACTGGGAACCCTCCAACCGCAGGGGATGAACTTGGACTTCACCAGTTTCTTCATCCCCCCTCCCCCCACCTTGTCTCAGCCGGATCCCTCCAGCCCGGCACCGCCTTCCTGACCTGCAGTCTTCTTCTTGACCTCTCCGCCTCCATCCTACTCCGACCTATCACCCTCACCTTGACCTCTTTCCACCTATCACATTTCCAACTCCCCTCCTCCAAGTCCCTCCTCCCTACCTTTTATCTTCTCCTGCTGAACACTCTCTGCTCATTCCTGAAGAAGGGCCTGTGCCCGAAACGTCGAATCTCCTGTTCCCTGGATGCTGCCTGACCTGCTGTGCTGTTCCAGCAATAAAGTTTCAACTTTGATCTCCAGCATCTGCAGACCTCACTTTCTCCACCTTACAAAGGTCTAAAATGAATCACCAGCAAAGTGTTCAAATGATTTATCTTTTGCACCTTTTAAGACATTAAAAAAAACAAAAAAAAAGTTTTATTCTGTTCAAGGTTTTTGTCCATAAGGTAGTTTTATTTTCTACTTATTTATGGGACATTGTCTTTACTGGTAAAGACATGTCTTATTGGTCTTGCGAATGTGGTAGTGAGCCACCTTCAAAACAACCAAGTGACCAGCTCAGTCTGTTCACAGCGAGGAGTCAATTAGACATAGATCGAGAATCACGTAAGACCAGATTCTAGATAAGAAGGCATGACATGCTTACAGCTTTTGTACAGCATGGCCACTGATTATGTGAATCATAGATCCTATGATGGATATCTACAATATTAGCTATTGAGGACCACTGCCTGGATTTTTGCAACAGTCGAGAGCATTTATGTCATTCTGTAAATGATGGACTTGGTCAAAATGCAGAAGTTCCACTGCCTGATACGGCATCTACATTTTAAAAGGAGCTAGAATGTGGGCTTTGTGGAACTGCCCCTTTAAAACTCAACTGAAGTTTGTGACCCAGGTGCAGCTGGGTGTGACCTTTCATTTGGATAGTCAGAATACCCTTTTGGAAAGGTAAAGCATCTCTTTCCTGGTACACCTTTGAGGGAGATCAAAATCATTGGAGTGGTCAAGTGAAAATGTGAAAAGTATCATGAGAATTTGTCTGGAGGAACTGTCAAGAGTAAATCTCCAAAATGTCACATTTTAACGTGAAAGGTGACTGTAAATGGTCATGAATTTTTGAAACTCCGACCCTTTAAGTATGGATAAAACAAAACATTGTTTGCTATTTCACTCTGTGGGCATAAACCTGAGATTTATCATTACTAGATCAGTGCTACATGATCGAAATCATAACCTAATATTATCACAACAGGGTGCCTGTCATTTCATACATTGATGGAGAGAGCCAAGTAGTCATAGGCTCTTTGATGAGGGCCTATGAGTTTTAAGTTATTCTTATGCGTTGTATGAAAGATTTATGGCTTTAAGTCATGTATTTGAAGAAAATTAAATGTAGTGTTTTTTAATGGATTAATGCATCTCATTTTTAAATAAATTTGGCTACGGTCACATAGAAGTACATACTGTTTCATCTTAGCTTGAATCTTCACATCCGCTTATGGTAGATAGTGCCTATGTTAGCACGGTATGCTTAAATGGAAAATGGTGGTAAGTGGGGCATGAGTTGTTACTAAATTGAGATAGGAGTTGTAAAGGATCAGGGTAATGAGCAGTGGGGCATAGGATGACATGAAGGATAAAAGGATCCAAAAAGGGAGCTGTGCACTGTATAAAAGTTAATATGGAGATTGAGGAGTCAGAGAAGGGTGTGCACGGGCTGTCAGGTGGTATTGGCTGACACAGGACATTTGAGGGGTGAGAGCTAAAGATGTGCTTCAGCTTCTTAAAACTTCAACACAATGCTGGCACACTGAGGCTGGCCTTGTAACCAGTCAATGCACTTCTGCACTCATTCTGGGTTCACCTTGTTCAACTTCTATGGAACCCTGCCAAGTTAGAATAAAAGTCCCAAGTTTCAGGATGTATTCTTCCAGGTTGCCTTTGTGGAGCTGGGACACATTCTGACTCTGCATCCCAACTGTGGAGACAACAATGTAGGCTGCGGAGTTTCACTACATTGCATTTCTGATAGAGGTGATGGGAACTTAATTTCAAATCCATGCCTTTTTGGCAGAAGTTATACAGTTAAATATTATTTCCAAAACTGACAAATAACAAATTAAGGGGAGATGGTGGTATAATGGAAATGGGACTGGACTAGTGCTGTGGAACTCTCGGTTAATATTCTGGGGACATATGTTCAAATCCCACTATGTTCAATGATTAAAATTGGAATTCAATAAAAATCTTAAATTTTCAAAATTAAAATGAGTTATTGCAAAAACTCATCTGACTCACTAATCACTTTTAAGGAAGAAAATCTGTCATCCTTACCTGGTGTAACCTTCATATGAATCTAGATCCACAGGAATGTTTTCAGTGCCCTCTAGAACATAGAAAAATACAGCGCAGTACAGGCCCTTTGGCCCTCGATGTTGCGCCGATCCAAGCCCACCTAACCGACACTAGCCCACTATCCTCCATATGCCTATCCAATGCCCGTTTAAATGCCCATAAAGAGGGAGAGTCCACCACTGCTACTGGCAGGGCATTCCATGAACTCACGACTCACTGAGTAAAGAATCTACCCCTAACATCTATCCTATACCTACCACCCCTTAATTTAAAGCTATGCCCCCTCGTAATAGCTGACTCCATACGTGGAAAAAGGTTGTCATGGTCAACCCTATCTAAACCCCTAATCATCTTGTACACCTCTATCAAGTCACCCCTAAACCTTCTTTTCTCCAATGAAAACAGCCCCAAGTGCCTCAGCCTTTCCTCATACGATCTTCCTACCATACCAGGCAACATCCTGGTAAACCTCCTCTGCACCCGTTCCAGTGCCTCCACATCTTTCCTATAGTATGGCGACCAAACCTGCACACAATACTCCAGATGTGGCCGCACCAGAGTCTTATACAACTGCAACATGACCTCAGGACTCCGGAACTCAATTCCTCTACCAATAAAAGCCAGTACGCCATATGCCTTCTTCACCGCACTATTTACCTGGGTGGCAACTTTCAGAGGTCTGTGTACATGGACACCAAGATCCCTCTGCTCATCCACACTACCAAGTATCCGACCATTAGCCCAGTACCCCATCTTTTTGTTACTCTTACCAAAGTGAATCACCTCACACTTACCTACATTGAACTCCATTTGCCACCTTTCTGCCCAGCTCTGCAGCTTATCTATATCCCGCTGTAACCTGCCACATCCTTCCTCACTGTCAACAACTCCACCGACTTTCGTATCATCCACAAACTTGCTCACCCAACCTTCTAGCCCCTCCTCCAGGTCATTTATAAAAATGACCCCAATGGTCCCAAAACAGATCCTTGCGGAACACCGCTAGTAACTGCACTCCAAGATGAACCTTTACCATCAACTACTACCCTTTGTCTTCTTCCAGCCAGCCAATTCCTAATCCAAACCTCCAACTCACCCTCAATGCCATTCCTCTGTATGTTTTTCAGTAGCCTACCATGGGGAACCTTATCAAACGCCTCACTAAAATCCATACACACCACATCTACCACTTTACCCTCGTCCACCTCCTTAGTCACCTTCTCAAAGAATTCAAGAAGGTTTGTGAGGCACGACCTGCCCTTCACAAAACCATGCTGACTATCCTTGATCACATTATTCCTATCCAGATGTTCATAAATCCTATCCCTTACAATTCTCTCTAAGACTTTGCCCACAACAGAAGTGAGACTCACTGGCCTATAGTTACTAGGGTTATCCATACTCCCCTTCTTGAACAAGGGAACCACATTTGCTATCCTCCAGTCTTCTGGCACTATTCCTGTAGACAACGAGGACATAAAAATCAAGGCCAATGGCTCTGCAATCTCCTCCCTTGCTTCCCAGAGAATCCTAGGATAAATGCCATCAGGCCCAGGGGACTTATCTATTTTCACCCTTTCCAGAATTTTCAACATCTCTTCCCGACATACCTCAAAGCCGTCCATTCTAATTAATTGTGACTCAGTATTCACATCGGCAACAATGTCCTGTTCCTGAGTGAATACTGACAAAAAGTATTCATTCAGTGTCTCCCCAATCTCTTCAGCCTCCACACGCAACTTCCCACTACTATCCTTGACTGGACCTATTCCTACCCTAGTCATTCTTTTATTCCTGACATACCTATAGAAAGCCTTTGGGTTTTCCCTAATCCTACCAACTAAGGACTTTTCATGTCCCCTCCTTGCTGCTCTTAGCTCTCTCTTCAGATCCTTCCTGGCTACCTTATAACTCTCAATCGCCCCAATTGAACCTTCACGCCTCATCTTTACATAGGCCGCCCTCTTCCATTTAACAAGGGATTCCAATTCCTTATTAAACCATGGCTCCCTCACACGACCCTTTCCTCCCTGCCTGACAGGTACATACTTATCAAGGACACTCAATAGTTGCTCCTTGAACAAGCTCCACATATCAATTGCGCCCTTGCCTTGAAGCCTACTTTTCTAAGCCACGCATCCTAAGTCGTGCCTCACCGCATCATAATTTCCCTGCCCCCAGCTATAACTCTTGCCCTGCAGTGCACACTTATACCTCTCCATCACTAGAGTAAAAGTCACCAAATTGTGGTCACTGTCCCCAAAGTGCTCACCTACCTCCAATTCTAACACCTGGCCTGGTTCGTTACCCAGAACCAAATCCAGTATGGCCTCACCTCTTGTTGGCCTGAAGGGCTTATGCCCGAAACGTCGATTCTCCTGTTCCCTGGATGCTGCCTGACCTGCTGCGCTTTTCCAGCAACACATTTTCAGCTCTGATCTCCAGCATCTGCAGACCTCAATTTCTCCTCCGTCTACATATTGTGTCAGGAAACCCTCCTGCACACATTGGACAAACACCGACCCATCTAACGATCGAGCTATAGCTTTCCCAGTCAATATCAGGAAAGTTAAAGTCCCCCATAACAACCACCCTATTACTTTCACTCTTATCCTGAATCATCCTCGCAATCCTTTCTTCTATGTCTCTAGGACTATTAGGAGGCCTGTAGAAAACTCCTAACAGGGTGACCTCACCTTTCCTATTCCTAACCTCAGCCCAAACTACCTCAGATGGCGAGTCTTCATCCATTGTCCTTTCCACCGCTGTAATACTATCTTTGACAAGCAATGCCACACCTCCCCCTCTTTTACCCCCACCTTTGACCCTACTAAAACATTTAAACCCTGGAACCTGCAACAGCCAATCCTGTCTCTGTTCTACCCATATCTCCGTAATAGCCACAACATTGAAATCCCAGGTACCAACCCACGCTGCAAGTTCACCTACCTTATTTCGTATATTTCTTGCATTGAAGTATACACACTTCAAGCCACTTTCCTGTTTACAGGCACCCTCATTTGAGATTGATGCCATGTTCCTAACCTCCCTACACTCCAGGTCCTGCACCCTAAAGCTACAGTCTAGGTTCCCATGCCCCTGCAGAGTTAGTTTAAACCCCCCCCCCCCCACCCCCCAAGAGCACTAGCAAACCTCCCCCCAAGGATACTGGTGCCCCTCAGGTTCAGGTGTAGACCGTCCTGTTTATAGAGGTCCCACCTTCCCCAGAAAGAACCCCAGTTATCCAGATACCGGAATCCCGCCCTCCTGCACCATCCCTGTAGCCACGCATTTAACTGTTCTCTCTCCCTATTCCTCGACTCTCTATCACGTGGCATGGGTAACAAACCAGAGACAACAACTCTGTTTGTTCTAACTCTGAGCTTCCAACCTATCTCCCTGAAAGCCTGCCTAACATCCTCAGCCCTCTTCCTACCTATGTCGTTGGTACCAATGTGGACCCCGACTTTGGGCTGCTCCCCCTCCCCCTTAAGGACCCGGAAAACACGATCAGAGACGTCACGTACCCTTGCACCTGGGAGGCAACATACCAAAGGTGAGTCTCTCTCACCCCCACAGAACTGCCTATCTGTGCCCCGAACTATCGAGTCCCCGATAACTATTGCTCTGCTCTTCTCCACCCTTCCCTTCTGAGTAATGGGGACTAGCTCCGTGCCAGAGGCCTGAACCCCATTGCTTACCCCTGGTAAGTCCCACCCCCCCCCACACAAGTATCCAAAACGGTATACTTGTTCTTGAGGGGAACGGCCGCAGGGGGTCCCTGCACTGGCTGCTTCCTCCCAGTCCCCCTCACTGTCACCCATCTGTCTGCAATCTTTGGAGTTACTACTTCCCTAAAGCTCTGATCTATGACCCCCTCTGCCTCCCGAATGATCCTAAGTTCATCCAACTCCAGCTCCAGTTCCCTAACACGGTCTTGGAGGAGCTGGAGATGGGTGCACTTCCTGCAAGTGTAATCAGCAAGGACGTCCATGGCATCCCTCACCTCAAACATGTTGCAAGAGGAACATTGCATTGCCTTCACTGCCATCCCTCTAAAAGTAACCTTTTAAAAAAAAAACTAGGTCTAAAGAATAGAACAAGCAAAATGCAGCACTTACATACTTACCACAACGGGTCTTATTATTAGGTTAGAGGAGGAGGGCGGGTGGGAGGCACTACCTCTGTAGTGCCTCGGGTTCCTCTCCTGCGCGCTTTTATAGGGAAAAAAAACCTACCCAGGTAAGCTTGCGCTACACCAGCTTCCAGGTCCGCTCCGCGCTTTTTTGAAAAAAAACGTCACCGAACCTTCAAGCAGCCACTGCCAAACAGCCCTTACCTGCTCCGCTCCTCTGGATAATTAGGGATGGGAAATAATTGCTAGCTTATGACTGAATAATAAAAAAGCTTGTAATTTGTTGGATACAAAACAAACTTTAACATAACATGAAATAAAAAAAAGAAACAAGTTTTTTTTCTACTGTATTTCTTCTCAAATAAGCAAGTAAAGGAATGAAAATTATACACATGGTATTGGTATTGAGCTATCACTGTGCTTGACTTTTCTTTTTCATTTCAAAAGGTTTTGAACAATCTGATTCTCTGAAATACCTATACTGATGAATATAATATTCTTGTTTTTATGATAACTTGAAGCAACTAAATTTCATAGGCTTTATTGTACATGTCTCCAGCTTTCTCCAGACTGACCACATTTCAAATTAAACCCAGATTTTGACATTAGATTGGAGTTTACGAAAACATTGTCCTATGACCAGTCATAAAAACATATTCTGCAATTATTCACTGGTACTAGGGATGAGCATGCTGGTTTGTTTTATTTGATGAGAGTGGATGATGCATTAATCCCTGCTGTAGGGGGTAGCACATTAATATATGTAATGTAATGACGTGCTGTGGAATTTAGTGATGGTGTGCAGGTTCCTCACTGTGACTCCAGTTCACAGACTCTCTAATGTAAGCCAGTCCATGTGTAAATAGCAGAAGGGGGCGGTACTGGGGGAAGCAAAGGAGAATCTTGAGAGATTCTCAATCTATCCTGCTGTCAAATTCATCCAGCTCAAGGCAGATGTCTCAGAAGGGATACCCATTTCCTTTCTTTGAATGAATGGCCTGAGAAATATTAAAAACAAAGAATGAAAGTGAAAAAGTTGAACGAAAACAAAACTATTTTCCAAGAGGAGAGATATACCATTAAATAAATCAACACAAAAACACAGTTGAAATGAATGATTAATTACATTTTCTTCCTTCCCACATCAAGACATATTTCCACTACTGACCAGGATGTTGTAAATCTGTGGACTATGATTACTATAAGTGATATATGATAAAAATACCAATGCATGTGTTGTTGACAACATAACTTATTTTTGCCACGTATGCTTAAGACATTTTCATTCCAAACTATTTCCTGATCATTCTCTGACATTGATCATCATTGGAATTGGCAAAGTGTGGAAAGGGAAGACTGTATCAAAAATAACATTGGCCCAATGTTTGGAGTCTTCACTGATTTGCTAAAAGATGGGGATGGAGTACAATATTTAGGTAGGCCAGGTTAGATTGAAAGAGGATCACTAAGCCCCTATATAGGACCAATCTTTCAAGGCTGCCTTTCTTGGCTTTGACTGAGCAGTAGTGCTTGAGCTAAAAACAGGAAATGCTTGGAGGAACTCAGCAGGTCTGGCAGCACATGCAGAGAGAAAAATAGTTAATATTTTAAGTCCAGGGACCTTAGCCTATAGAGATGCTGCCATATCTGCTGAGTTTCTCCAGCACTTGCTGTTTTTGCTTCAGATTTCCAGCATCCCCAAAAGAGTCATGGTGAGCTACAGCACAGAAAAAGGCCCTTCAGCCCATCAACTCGGTGCTCATCAAAAACAACTACCTAACTATTCTAAACCCATTTTCCAGCACTTGGCCCATAGCCTTGTATGTTTCAGCATCTCAAGTGCACCTTGAAAAGGGTTTGTGACAAGGTACTTTTGATTCTTGGAGCTACCCAGGGTGTTATGCACCACCTTGTGAGAAAAGATTGCCCGTTAGGTCCCTTTTAAATCTTGCCCCTCTCACCTTAAACCTATGGCCTCTAGTTTTGAATTCTCCTACTCTCAGAAAAAGGCCTTGGCTATTTACCCTATCCATGCCCCTCATGAACTTATCTGACTTCAGATCTGCCTAATTTAGTTGAGAATGTTGTACCTTAAATGCTGCAACTGTGTTTGCATATTATTTAAATTGTAGATCCAACCACAGCAAGCCAAGAAAAGTGGCAGCAATTTGCATAAAAACTATCATTAATTCTTTCTGGAGAGAGAGCTCCTATGCTGATGCTAAAAGGATATTTTGTATCTTCCTTGCCTAGGCTATCCACCTTTCCCCAGTCACAGACTCTAACACTACCCATTAACCTATATTTACCTTGAGGCTTCCCTGCATCACCTGTCCCATATCCCCAGCTAGCAATTTTCACTGTCATCCTCTGACATTAATGCCTTTCTTACAGGAGTCAGAGGGCATACTCAAGGAGCCTGGGTGCTAACACATTCCAGTGTTAACATTCTGTGTAACTGGTCACCAGTTAACTTGCTCACATCCCATCACTTCCCACATAAGTTAAACCAGGTGTTGATTTTGAAGTCTAAGCCATAAGGGTTTGAAAGTGGTGTACTAAATATTTGTAATGGTGCACTAATCTGTGCCTTGTTTATTACGAGAGACTCTAGTTAAAAGGCAGCTATTCTAATCCACACCACAATCTTACAGACCCTAGAGAAATGATGGCAGCACAACAAAATGGTGAACAGAAGGGGTGGCTATCCAAAGATTTGTTTTACCTTCGATATACAACGTGGTGATAAGCAGAGGTGATTTGTAAGAGAACAGAAGGTGTACCTGCCTACTCATCCAGCTTTATTAAAATATTCATTCAGGGATGTGGGCTTTTCTGACTGAGCCAGCATTTATTGCCCATCCCTAGTGAGCAGTGCTTTGAACATCATCAGTAAAGATTGGAGAATCTAATGAACTCTACTCAAGGGGACCTCTGGCAACACTCAATACTGAAGAATACTTCAAAGAATGACAGAAAGCCTTTGAAACCTGTAAGGGACACACTGGAACAGAAGAAATTTGCAGCCCCCAAGCCTAAAAAGGAACATGCTGGATCATGAGGTGGTGTTCTGCTAGAGAGGCCCTGAATTTGAGTTCGACTGCTGAGTGATGGAAGATTACGAGAGTCAAAACTAAAAGTCCCTAGTAGAAAGGAAAAACTAAATGGTGCAGCAATTCAGGCTTAAAGGGAAACCAGACAACAGTGGCCTGGATTTTGAGATTATTATTCTAGTGTAGGTGGGAGTGGTGTAGAGGGACCCAGCAGAGTCCTAATCTTGGCAGACCCAAAAGTAATTGCCCAGAAAGCTAAATTTCTTTACACGGGAATGGCTCTAAAAGTTTCCATTTGAATGAAAGTTCCCGAAATTAAGTAGAAAAGTTACTCTGGAAAGATTAGACTATTAGATACATAATCTAACTCCTGAGCAAATTACCACATCTTGTACATACCTCAGACGTCGCCAACTTATTGCCCTGAGACCATACAGGCTCAGACACCCCCCTTTCCTGGCATCTGACCCTCATTCCCCTCTGCACCTGATGTTGATATCCCCTCCCCTCACCAGTGAACCCAGCCCAACTATCTGCCGTAAAACTGGTTCAATACCTCCATCCTCCACTGGACCTGAACAAATACCCCTCATCCCCCAACAGACCCTCACCCAAACTGACTGCACGCACCCCCCTCCCCCCCCAAACCAGCTCACAGAACTCAACCCAATGACTCAACACTCCCCTCACTCATCCCTGTTGCTGGGGACCCAAACCTCCAGACCTGACCTTCACTATGCCCACCAACGCACTGGACCAGATTTCATCAACCAACCCTCAATACTGCATCACTTACTTTAGCATCTTAACACTTGACATCCTGCCCCCTTCTCACTTGGCATCCTCCACACTTGGTAGCACCCACTCCCCCCAATCTAACATCCTATCCCTAGCACTCTACGTAGCTAGCATCATATCCACCTGACACTATTCACCTGGCATGCTGCGCCCCTCTAATTGGCAATCTACCTCTTGTACCCTACCCCTCAGCTGCCACCCGAACTACCTGGCACCGGATAACCAACATCCCTCAATCCCCCCCCCACCCATGTGGCACCCTACTCTTCCAGCACCCTGACATCACACTGACTTGATGTAAATATGGTTTGGCAGCAACTGTCAAAACCTTAAACAGTCAGGAACCTTAAAATGCAGAATAGAGCAGCTGACTGACTGCTGTGAAAAGGACACCAAGATTTACCTTCCCCGACAGATGTAGGCTGCTGCAGAATTGTCAGAATGCAAGTACAACTCTCTATTCTTGATCAGAATCTTCTCTTAGAAATACGGAGCTCTCCTGTTTTGTTATTTTAAAAAAAGTATTAGATTGCCACTCCTTTTAAAACCTGGCTCATTAATACTTTAAAGGTAGTTGCTTTATGACCTTAACAGTTGAATTTGACTCATTTTGGTAGTTTTCTTTCATACTGTTGAATTATATTCCTGGATTTATACATATCTGGAAAATTAGACTGATATGCTTAACAACATTTTACTATTTTTTGAATTCTGCTATTTAGAAGCGGTGACAATAGTCCAAATAATGGCTGCTTATACTTAAACATGCCACCTGGCATCAAACCGGGTCTCAAAATATTATTACTTATTCTTACTTAGTCACTTTACAAGAATATAGAATGTTGTGTGATGTGTGTCAGGAAAATCTAGCATCTGACTTAAGCTCTGCAAAATTATTGAAGCATATTCCAGTTAATTATCTTAATTTACTGCCAAATGCATCAATGGAAATAAATTAATGATAGTTTACAAAAGAAAAATTGATTAGTAGTAATTGTTCAAAAATGTATTGCCAAATTTGTTTCACTGCTTATAATTATCTACATTCTCTAGGTAAAGGGATATGAGCTTTTTGTACCAAAAGTTTATTAATATTGCTACAAAGTCACTTATCACCCAACATTGGGCTGATGGAAAATATCGTTGAATTGGATCAGCAGCTTCCTTAGGATCCATTTGGGTAAGGCACTGCAGAATTTGTGGGACTTGGAAATAATGCATTTCTACTGATGATGCATGAATTGGGACAGATTTTCCAGTTCCTAACAAATGCACATGTTGGATTATCTGAATGCAGTGCATTGAGGAAAACTGAGTAGGGAGGAGCACTAGCCCCTAGCCACTTTTCATTCAACTTAAATTAATAAGCAAAAAAAAACCAGGCAGGCTCATTTTCATAACCTGATTTTCTTCTATGCTCTGCGTCAAGGCATCCCATATTCCCAGATACAAAATCAAGAAATTTTATCATTGTAGCTCAAGCTGTTATAACTTTTGGAGGAAAGGGAAATGATCAAATAAATTGCAGAAAAACAGCGTACGTTGTGAAAGGACCCCTTCTGCTTGTCAGGATTAAAGCATATTATAAAATACACTGATAAATTCACTGGAATTGGACGAGATAACAGAGCAGTTCATTTTACAGCTCTCAGTGATCAGCTATTTTTAATTCTACTTCAGTTATGAAATGCAAAGCTGATCATAACATTTGAAAAGTCAGTGAAGCTCTTTAAAAATATCTTCTCACATACACTGAATACAAACCTGACAGCATCAAACTTCACAATGGGAGTTTGTTTGTTCAGCTGCAGTGGTGCAATAGGATCCTGAAATTGTAGAATTATTTATTTGAAAAGCTGGGGATTTACTTTCATCTGAAAGACTTGTTCCTCTTCAGAAATGAAACATACAGTATCAAAAGCAAAGATGCCATTTCAACATAAAGGTCATCTAAAAAAAGGCTGCAGGATCTACAGATTAATTAAAACTAAATTCTCCATGAATTCTCCTTCTGTAAATAAATGAAGAAAGCTACTCGTCAAGGTCTAACCAACCTTCACTCCTTGTTCATTTATTTCTTTCAAATTAAGCCCATGCACAAACGGAGTCCCTTCGATAAAATGAAGTGAACAATGTGAACTGGATGTGGCAGAGTCCACTTTATGATGTGTCAACTATTGCGCTCTCTTGAAACAGGAAATAAATTCCTCCACAGGAGAATAGAATGCAAGGTGGTGGAAATTATTCAGAGGTATCAAGCTATAAAATATAAAACTATTTTGGTGATAACAAATGTTTAAACTATTCCAAACTTGGCTGACTGGATGAAGAGAGTACCTTCAAACAAAATCTGTCTTATTTCTACTCAGAGCTGTCTCTCAAGACATTATACAGTGTACTGAGGATATTGAAGTCAGGTTGGGGAACATTATCCTAACTACTGGGGAAAAAGCAAGAATAGGCCATTGCCATTTGTATTGCTTTGACTTATTGTGACAGGGTGACAGTACTTCGAGCATTTGGCAAGCATAGAAAAGAGAGGCAATGAACAATTAATAACAAAGACTGTTTATCTTTAACACACAATTATACATTTTCTCCATCATTACAAATGACATTGCACTGATGCTTAACAAAGGCAGAAGGAACAGATAGAATGTAAGATTTATATCTTCCTAGTCAGTCTGGATTCAAATCTGAACATGGAAGTGCAAGCAACATTATCAAATTTTGCTGTTGGATCTTAGATTGACATGCATTCTAGAAGTCGCACAAGGGCAATTTTTGTACCTATTGCATATACATTTATATACATTGCATATATAATTTCCCACACACAGCACAAAACATTTAAACCTCTCATTATCAGTACACACAGTATCGATGCAAGATCATGTATCTTGCCTTCTATGTTCACAAATCTAATTTGAGTATTGTAAATATTTTAAATAGTTAATATTACAATAACTTAGATAAAGTAACTGTGCATTTTCACATTGTCACAAGAATCATTTCTACTCATCCTATTTAATTAGGTGCTGCCGATAGTTAAAAGATTGTGTTCCTTTTAACATGCGGAATGCTATGAATGAATTGTTGAGGAGGAATGACCTAAATCAAATTGAAACACATGACAACATTTGGATATTGCATCGAGGCAGAAATGTGTTTGCTCATTCAGCTTACCCAAAAAGGAACACTTTACCAAAACTGTTTTTCAAAACTATTGCAGATGCAAATATATTTTGCAATAATCCTTGCATTCACATGTAGGAAAAACTGTCTCCCTGTCTCAATAATGTGACTTGTCAAGGGCTGCAAATAATTGATTGTTCCTCTCGTCATTTACATCTTTAATCCATTTGGTGTTTCCAGCGCTTAAAGAAGTCCTAACTTGGTTGGTTAATTTGGAATTTATAAGTTTACCAGAAATTAAAAGAGAGAAGAGAAAGAAGTGAAGGACTGTTTGAATACAGGAGGGCTGAGAGGTGAAGAATAGTCTGATTGGTCTGGAAAATGTCTTTCTTGAATATGGACAATTTGAAGCCCTTTTGGAGTTCTGCACCTGTCCATAATTGCCAGAAGATGGCAGTATCTCCTATAGCTTTCCTTAAAAATTCTGCCTCAGATAAAGAACCTTTCTTCTTTTTTGCTATTTGAAAGAAAAAAATCCATGAAATTATAGACAGCTTTTGAATTATTTGGAAACACAATATGTAAAACTGTTCACATTGAAAAGTTTCTTTCATTCTCACTGTAGGCCTTGGGATAGTTTGGAAAGAATGACAGACTCCAGCAAAAAGACAGGCAACGGATACAAAATTCATAGGTATAATTTATTTGGGATGATTACTGCATTTCAATTGCTCCTATAATTTCTTTACAAAGCAATTCATTTGGTGTTTGTTAAATTTAGGTCAACATAAAAGCATTTAACTGCAGTATATTTCGTGTGTGTAACTGCTAACCAGGTCACAAACCAGGTCCCAGTTTTAGTTCCAAGGTTGGGTGCTCAGAGGAGAGGGAGGGAGGGAAAATACTGGGTTGTGCAATACCTGACATTTAAAATTAGCTGCTGCACTTCCCATTTTCAGTCTGAGAATCTGAATTGGCATTCAGAGCAAGCAACCAAGGAACAGCAGAGGAAGCTGCCAGTTCCTGAGGCAGGCTAAACAAAGCCTGTCTGGGAGCTCCAGAACGGTGTTACAAGTTTAAAACACAAAACATTCTTTTTGCTCCCAGCCCCTCACTTGCAATGTCCCATCCATTTCACCTCCCTGTACCTACCTCTACAAATCTAAAACACTCCAGGTCAACTTCTGTTCATGTACCTACCTACCATGGCCGCCCACATCCCTTTGCCATCATATGCTCACCTACCAATCTCTGAAGGCCCCTTATGTCCCCCATGCCACCCAATGTTCATCTACATAATTCCATGGCCTTTCCTAATTCCACATCACCCTATACTCTATCCATTTCCCATGGTTCCCCCCATGCCCAAAATATCCCCATAGCCTTTTGTAGATCCTTTGCCAACTCAGTGTCAACTCATAATCCCATACTTTGTGCTTTGCTCCCCATGCCAAGATCCTCAGAACGTGTTATGATCAGGAGGCATGTTAACAGAAATTAAAGTAGCCAATTGACGATGCCACTAATAAAAAATAAGCACTGATTATAAAGTCATAGAGACATACAGCATGGAAACAGACCCTTCGGTCCGACCTATCCATGCCGACCAGATATCCCAACCCAATCTAGTCCCACCTGCCAGCACCTGGCCCATATCCCTCCAAACCCTTCCTGTTCATATACCCATCCAAATGCCTTTTAAATGTTGCAGTTTTACCAGCCTCCACCACTTCCTCTGGCAGCTCATTCCATACACGTACCACCCTCTGCATGAAAAAGTTGCCCCTTAGGTCTCTTATATCTTTCCCCTCTCAATCTAAACCTATGCCCTCTAGTTCTGGACTCCCCGACCCTAGGGAAAACACTTTGCCTATTTACCCTATCAATGCCCCTCATAATTTTGTAAACCTCTATAAGGTCACCCCTCAGCCTCCGACACTCCAGGGAAAACAACCCCAGCCTGTTCAGCCTCTCCCTGTAGCTCAAATCCTCCAACCCTGGCAACATCCTTGTAAATCTTGTCTGAACCCTTTCAGCTTACACAACATCTTTCCGATAGGAAGGAGACCAGAATTGCATGCAATATTCCAACAGTGGCCTAACAAGAATATCTCCTAAAGTGAAAATCCTTCAAATAATCCCTTAAGCAAACAAACATTTCTATTCCATAACCAATTGGATATACCCTTATGTATAATATGTCAATAGGAATACTGAAATACCCACTACTTTTTAGACCAGTTTGGACAGTTCCTTTACAGATTGGACAGCCTGGGCAGTCCCAACCATCATCTCAGCCATGTACAAAGTAAGAGGAGTCATTGACAGTGTTATTAAATGGCACTTGTTCAATAATAACCTTCTAACTGATGCTGGTTTGGGTTTCCCCAGGATCACTCAGTTCCTGACTTCATTACATCCTGAGTATGGCATGAAAGAGCCCGAGCAAACCTGGAGTCAATGGGAATTGGGGTGTGAACTCTCTGCTAGTTGGAGTTTTATTTAGCATGAAATGAAAATGATTGTGGTTACTGGAGGTCAATCATATCAGAGCCATGACATCACTGCAAGAACTCCTACAAGGTGATGTCCTAGGCCCAGTCATCTTCTGCTATGTCACCAATACCCTTTCTCAGTCACGAGGTAGAAGTGGAGATGTTCACTGATGATTTCAATATGTTCAGCAGCATTTCTGACTTCTCAAATACAGAAGCTGAGTGTGCCTGAATGTAGCAAAATTTGGACAACATTCAGACCTGGGCTGATAATTGGCATGTTTCCCACCATGGTGAAAATCTACACCACAACTTGAGAGACAACTTTAAGACAACATAAGATAGCTAAATATCCAGAATGTAATCAAAATGAAATTCACAACATGTGCAGTTAAATATATTATGCCACCTTTGTGAAGTGCAATTCAAATAATTATGCCAGGAGTAGCACAGATATTTTACAATTTTTTAAAAAAAGTATGTGTTGTATTGCATTCTGGACTGCATTAAAAATCACTATTTAAACTTTCCTCGTTCTAAACTCTTTAACCTTGCTGAATAGCAAAGGTCACCACATATTCTCTGCGCTGTGACTTTTGTATATTATACATCCTCGAGCTCTCTAATTTTGGCACAGTTGACCAGATCATCTCCCTCAAGACCTCAGTTGTAAATGATTTCCATGATTTTGCTTCCACATGACTTCAACCTGTCCCAGTGTAAATGGTCAGCACACTTGCTATGAAAACTGCCCTTGTGTCCTCATATGGTCACCTCTGGTGTGTTCCAAGATTCCATCTCAATCCTCACCTAAACCATTTACCATTTGTCAGTTACTGCACTGTAACAAAGAAGCATAAGTTGCTGTATTATTGCAAGTTTTCTTTTCCTAACATGTTGTTCTTTAGTGACAATATCCATCAGCATTGACCAGATTTAATTTGTATGTTGGCAAACCACATGACTACTCATGTGGCATTATTATCCATTGTGGATGGAGTAGTCTGGCTGCTCAGTTTACGTGTAAAACAGAAGTGACTGTGCTTCAAACTAACTCTTATGGAGTAGCTTTGGTGAATCCGGTAGAGGAAATTTGTGGTTCATGGTGCAAGTTATCTCAATCTTATTCATAAACTAGGGGAGGGCCTCATCAGGTGGGAAAAGGGGATGTGGACGAAAACACATTGGCAATCAAGGACACATTACAGGCAACTAGAAATGCACAGGAGATGTCACACAGGATTCATTGTCCTCTTTGCTCCATTATATTTATCTGACTGCACGACTGAGTGCAGATGATTTCATCTGGTACTTTTTCATTTTCTTGTTCTTCACTTTAAAGGTTTATCCATTTTCTACTGTTTTATTTGGGAGCTGTTGGATGCCCCTGTTGAAGATAAAAATCAGTCTTCCTGAAGAAAAATATTTTCTCACCCACTTGAGCTCTGGCCCAAATACAGACTACAGGCATCAGATCACATCCAAGCGATTGAAGTGTAGATGATTTTGAAGGATGTTGTCATGGTAAATGTGGAGAGGATGTTTTATCTTGTGGGAAAATCTAGAACTAGCAGCACAGTGGTTCAGTGGTCAGCACTGCTGCCCCACAGTGTCAGGAACCCAGGTTTGATTCCAGACCCGGGCGACAATGTGGAGTTTGCACATTTCCCCCATGTCTGCATGGGGTTCCACCGGCTGCTCTGGTTTCTTCCCACAGTCCTAAAATATGTAGGTTAGGTGGATTGACTGATTCAAATTGTCCAAAGTGTCTAGGGATCTGCAGGCTAGGTGGATTAGCCATGGGAACTGCAGGGTTACAGAGAGGATAGCAGGGTGGGTCTGGGTGAGTTGCTATAAACTCAAATGGGCTGAATAGCCTGCTTCCACGTTGTAGGGATTCAACGATTCTATGAACTAGGGTTCACCAATTAAAAAACAGGAGTACCGTTTGAAACAGAAATGAAACCATATTTCTTTCTCAGATGGTCTTGAGTCTTTGGAATATTCTTCCTGAAAAAGGCAGTGGAAACAGAGTCTTTAAACTATCAGGCAGAGGTTAATTGAGGTTGAGGGGCCAGGGAGATGTTAATCAGAGAGAGGCAGGAATGTGGATTTGAGGTTACAATCAGATCTTATTAAATGGTGGGGCAGGTTTGAGGAGCTAAATTGCCTACTCCAGTTCACTCCTTATTCATTTGTTTGTGTGTATAAGTTCTGTTGCTGAGGATTCATACGCTGAGTGTAAGTGCCCAGTTTACAGAAAAAGACAGATTAGCATAAACCAGGAGGTATGATGTTCACAGGGCAGCCTGCCAGTGAACTCGCATGCAGTGGTTCAGATTATGTACGAGTCCAGTTACTCCAGCCCATTATGCAAATCTCTGATTAGGAAAATGACAAATAAATATAGACACGGCATGCCGATGACTAAATGATTTAATATTCTGAGAAATAAAGCAAATGTAGTAAATACCAAGGATGCTGCATGCCTGTTAGAATCTGGAAAAAAAAATAAAATGGGGTGTGATAATTTGGAGAATTGGATTGCATACCCTTTATACAATCAGATGGAAATCAAGAGAAGGAAAAGCAGGCAGCTTTTGTAATAAAATCTATTCCACCAGATTATAGCTCAAGTATTGAAAGTGAAAATCCACCTCAGTGTTTGAGACAGACTCTTCACTGTCTTTTCTGGGAGTTAACATCAGATTGTGTAAACCTCTCTCCAGATGATGATGGGTCTGCTGTTCATCAACCATGCTTGTGTTTCCTTTGTCTCTTCATATCCCCAAAGTGATATTTTGCAGATAATACAAACAATGTTGGAATAGTGGTAGATACACTTGTTAACACCGTGCTAATTTGATAGTTAATCAAAGGCAAAATTGGAAACTGTTCTGAGCAGGACTGTCAGGAGCTCAGTAAATAAGTGTTACTGTCAGTTAGAGCTAAAAGGTGTACAAGCAAAAGGGAGCATCCAACTGGAGCAGAGTCATGCTTAAAGCAAACCATGGCCTTTCCATTTAATACATTTACATCTTCTGTTGTTTGAACAGAGCCATTACAGATCAATCTCTAGCTTTTACTGCAATGTGAACACGTTGAGAAAATAAGCTGGCATCTGGAATAGTCTAATTTATGCACATGTGAAATTATTTATAGATTCAATTAAAACAAAAAGGTGCAACAATTTGGCGAAAAGAAAAACAGTACTAAAGCTCTTAACTGAAGACTTAAAAAGAATGAAATGAGACTAAACAATTCTCAGCTGAATTGATTACTGATATGCATTATGTTGAAAGCAACTGTCAATCACTTAAAAACATATGCATTAATTAATTATCTTTGCACAAACTTACGAGTGAAGCACTAAAAGCTTATTTAAAATAAGGGAAGATTGCATATTTAAACAGTTCAAATGAATAGTATACATTTATGCCAATTTATAGGCTGGAATTTTGTACTGGCAACTTAATTTTGTGAGAGGCCATAAACCAGGTTTGTGACAGTGGGATGAACATTTCAGTTAAGGTATCATGATTTTCAAGATAAATTCAATCTATCAATGGCCTTTTAATGAGGATGCATGGTGTTGCCAGCCCACAAACGTTAAGTACCCTTTCCCAAATAAATCCTACATGAAAAGGTAGAAGATAGAGGGTGGTGGTGGAGGGTTGTTTTTCAGATTATAGGCCAATGACCAGTGAGGTGTCACAAGGATCGGTGCGGGGTCCACTACTTTTCATCATTTATATAAATGATTTTGATGTGAACATAAGAGGTATAGTTATTAAGTTTCCAGATGACACCAAACTTGGAGGTGTAGTGGACAGCAAAGAAGGTTACCTCAGATTATAACGGATCTTGATCAGATGGGCCATTGGGGTGAGTAGCAGATGGAGTTTAATTCAGATAAATACGAGATGCTGCATTTTGGGAAAGCAAATCTTAGCAGGAATTGAATACTTCGTGGCAAGATCCTAGGGAGTGTTGTGAAACAAAAAGAGACCTTGGAGTGCAGGTTCATAGCTCCTTGAAAGTAGAGTCACAGGAAGATAGGATAGTGAAGAAGGCTTTTGTGGTATGCTTTCCTTTATTTGACCAAGCGTTGAGTATAGATGTTGGGATGTCAGGGGTGCATGTATGGAATGAGCTGCCAGAGCAAATGGTGGAGGCTGGTACAATTACAGCATTTGAAAGGCATCTGGATGGGTATATAAATAGGAGGAGTTTAGAGGGATATGGGCCGTGTGCTGGCAAAGGGGAACGAGATTAGGTTGGGATATCTGGTTGGCATGGACAGGTTAGACCGAAGGATTCATTTCTGTGCCCTACAGCTCTTTGACTTTATGACTCTAAAATATTGCAATTATACAGTGTCCATCACGTCCTCTGGCAGCCCATTCCACACACACCCCACCCTTTGCATGAATTCAAGGAAATCACCCCAACACCTAAAATACATCAAAAAAAGGAACAGTCTGTTACAGCCAGAAATTTTTCCCATTCTCCATTCTGGATTGCCCAAAATCCTTAAAAGGTCATCTGGATGGGTATATGAACAGAAGGGTTTGGAGGGATATGGGCCGGGTGCTGGTAGGTTGGATTAGAATAGTTTGGGATATCTGGTTGACATGGACATTTTGGATCAAAGGATCTGTTTCTATGCTGTACCTCTATGACTCTATAAGTGACCAAAATGAGCTTTCAAATTCCCAGCTCCATACAAGAGGCATACAGTAGGTGTACTTGCCAGACTTTGGAATGAGTAACTTTGGGAAAAGTTCATTTTTGCCATGATGGACATTGGTTTGCAGAAGTCTAAGTTGCACAGGACACAGGAAGAATGCTAATATTTAATTGATATGGGTCAGGGTAGAAATCTACTTGGGAAAAGGTGGAAGAAAATATCACAATATTCAGTTGCAGGCTGCAATACAAGAGGTGAATGATGATTCTGACTTAAAAAGGGAATGAGTGCCTGTCTGGGTGCCATTTAAATGTAGTACTATGACCTCTGTCACCTTAAGGTAGTAAACCTGCTTATCCTCACCACAAGATCCCCTATGTTTCTTGTGCATGTATGTAATGAGCTGAGCACAATGTAATCATGCAAGAAAAGGCAGCCTACCTCAGAATAAAAAAGGACATTCACTGCTATGCCTGCTACCAAACTTAGACTGCTTCATGGGACACTCTGATCAAAATTTCAGCTTGACAATGGGATCTCTGCTGAGCCTCAGCTCATCTGCTGCAGAAATGTGTATCTGTGCTTTATCCAACCACTAAACTTGACTATTCCAACCAACTCCTGGCTGGCATCCAAACTTCCCACTGCATAAACGTGAGGTTATCTAAACCTTCACTGCCCATTTCCTAGATGTACAATTAGACCCATTCCCTCAATCAGCTGCTAACAATTTACAAAAAACTTACAGCTAAAATAGAAAAAAAAAACTATTTTAAATACATGTTCCTAGGCACTTTATAGAGAAGAATTAGTTTTGAAAATTCTCATTTTTGTTTATAAATCATCACACTTGAATCAGCCTCTTCCAGCCTTACATCCTCTCAGATCTCCATATACCTTTAATTCAGCTCTCTTGAAAATCTTCTATTTTAATACTTAAAACATTGGGAGGTCGCTTTCAGCCTTTCCAGCGTTAAGCTTAGGAATTCTGTCCTTAAATACCCTCACTGTTTTGCCTTTTTTAAACTCAATTATGGCACCCTTTAAAACCATCTTTTCTAAGCAAGTCTTCACACCTAAGCATGTGCCTTCTGGGCTCTGATAAGTCTAGACTTCCAATTGGATGGGGATAATGAATTACATAATACATAAGAGAGATTTTCTTACTTTAGAATGCATCACTGGTACTGCAGGTATCACAACCTCCTGGCAACTTCAACTTCACCAGGTAATCCAGAGGCAGCAGAACCACTGCCAGAAGCCAATCAGGTATACACAAATACCATTTGACTCCCGACCTTGGACAAAGACATGGGAAGACACCAAGTTAATCTGGCAGGGTTCCCTGTTTCAATAAACCTCAGCGACTCAATTTTCAATAAACCTCAGTGACTCAATTTTCAATTTGTTTTTGTTACAGATTTGTAAAATCTTTGAAATAAATTTGCTCATGGGATATGAACATTGATAGCTAGACCAGCATTTATTACACATCCCTAATTGTCCTTAGAAAGATGGCAGCAGCCCACCTTCTTGAACCACTGCAGTAAAATGTGGTGCAGACACACCCAGAGTTGTCCGAAATGGAGTCTCAGTAACAGTGTAGGAACAGTGGTGTACGTGCAAATCAGGATGGAAAGTTACTTGAAGCAAAATAGGCAAATGTTTATATTCCCAGGCATCTGCTGCCATTGTGGTACAGATCATAGTCTTGGAAGATGTTTCCAAAAGGTGCTTTGGTAAGTTTCTGCAGAGCTTCCTGTAGATAGCACAAACTTGCTATCTACAAGTGGGTGACACTGGTAGAGGGACTGAATATTTAAAGATCTTTAAAAGGATGCCAATTAAGTTGGTTGCTTGGTCTTGGATGATGTCAAGCTTGAGTGTTTCTGGAGCTGCACTGATTCTGGCAAGTGAAGAGTATTTCCTCACACTCTTGATTTCTATCTTGTAGTACGTGGGCAGGCTTTGGGAATTTAGGAGGTGAATTACTTGCTGTAGAATTCCAAGCCACTGACTTACTCTTGCAGACATTATTACTATGTGGCTGCTCCAGTTCAGTTGCTGGTCAAGAGTAACCAGAATGTTGAGAGGTGGTGATTCAGCAGTGATAATGCTGTGAATGTTAGGGGAAAATGATTAGATTCTCTTGTTGGAAATGCTCATTTATGGCACTGTGTGGTGTGAATGGTACTTGTCACTTGTCAGTCCAAACCTGAATACAGCCCAGAGCTAAACATTGCCAGGCCTCTCTCAATATGGACACTGATTGCTTCATTTTCTGAAGAGTTGTGAATAGTACTGAACATTATGCAATTGTCAGTAAACTTTGCCACTTCTGAGCTTGGAAGGAATGGCATTGATGATGCAGCTGAAGATTATTGGGCCTAACAAGGATGATACCTTGGATTTTGTCCAGCAACATCTTGGTACAGAGATGATTGACATGTAATAACCATATTTCTTTCTGCTAAATACACCCCAGTGGAGAGAGATCCCATTACCTTCAGTTTTATTAGGGTTCCTGAATATTGGTGAAATGGTGACTTGATATCAAGAGCAGTCATTCCTACTTCTCTTCCAATTTTCAGTGATTTTGTGCATGCTTGGACCAAGGCTGTAATTAGGACAGAAACTGAATACCACTGGTGGAAAGAAATGGAGCAGTGAGCAGCTTATTACTGTGTCAGTACCACTTGACAGCACGGTTGATGACCTCTTCAATCACTTTGCTGATGATAGAGAATAGGCGAATGGGACAGTAAATGATTGGTTTGGATTTGTCCTACTTTTTGTGTACAAGATATACCGAAGCAATTTTCTACACTGTTAGAGCAGTGGCATGCACCTATCTGTATGGGAACAATTGGATAGTGGCTTGTACTAGAACATGTTTTCAACACTATTAACAAATGTATTCAAACCCAGTGTTTTTGAACTATGCAGTGCCTTCAGCCATTTCATCACCTCATATAAATGAGTACATTTAAGGACTATAGGAGATGGATCATCCACTCAGCACTGATACACTTGGCTCTCCCAGCATTGAGGATAGTGATATTGTGAAACCTTCACTGCCAGTCAGTTTTTTTTTGCCCATCACGAAATGAAATGAGACAAGATTGTGAAGCTTAGTTTTGATCCATTGGTTGTATCTCTTATCAATATTGTCATGTCTCATATATAAAAGATGTGGCCAAAAACTGGCTCAAATGATAGGTTTTGTGGAATGTCTTAAGATGGAGAGGTAGAGGGGGAATTACAAGGCTTAACATCCAGACAGCTGAAGTACTGACTGCAAATGAAGGAGTGTATAAAGTACTGATGTTCAGGAGGACAGAGTTGGAGGAATGTAGAGTCCTCGAGGTTGCCATTTGGAAGTTGTTACAGAAACAGGGAAGGTTGAGTATAAGACCATAAGACATAGGAGTGGAAGTAAGGCCATTCGGCCCGTAGAGTCCACTCCGCCATTTAATCATGGCTGATGGGCATTTCAACTCCACTTACCCGCATTCTCCCCGTAGCCCTTAATTCCTTGTGACATCAAGAATTTATCAATCTCTGCCTTGAAGACATTTAGCGTCCCAGCCTCCACTGCACTCCGCGGCAATGATTTCCACAGGCTCACCACTCTCTGGCTGAAGAAATGTCTCCGTATTTCTGTTCTGAATTTACCCCCTCTAATTCTAAGGCTGTATCCACAGGTCCTAGTCTCCTCGCCTACCGGAAACAATTTCCTAGTGTCCACCCTTTCCGAGCCATGTATTATCTTTTAAGTTTCTATTAGATCTCCCCTTAATCTTCTAAACTCCAATGAATACAATCCCAGGATCCTCAGTTGTTCCTCGTATGTTAGACCTACCATTCCAGGGATCATCCATGTGAATCTCCGCTGGACACGCTCCTGTGCCAGTATGTCCTTCCAGAGGTGTGGGGACCAAAACTGGACACAGCACTCCAAATAGGGCCTAACCAGAGCTTTATAAAGTCTCAGTAGCACAACAGTGCTTTTATATTCCAACCCTCTTGAGATAAATGACAACATTGCATTCGCTTTCTTAATCACGGACTCAACTTGCATGTTTACCTTTAGAGAATCCTCGATTAGCACTCCCAGATCCCTTTGTACTTTGGCTTTATGAATTTTCTCACTGTTTAGAAAGTAGTCCATGCTTGTATTATTTTTTCCAAAGTGCAAGACCTCGCATTTGCTCACATTGAATTCCATCAGCCATTTCCTGGACCACTCTCCCAAACTGTCTAGATCCTTCTGCAGCCTCCCCACTTCCTCAGTACTACCTGCCTGTCCACCTAACTTTGTAACATCGGCAAACTTCGCTAGAATGCCCCCAGTCCCTTCATCCAGATCATTAATATATAACGTGAACAGCTGCGGCCCAAATACTGAACCCTGCAGGACACCGCTTGTCACCAGCTGCCATTCCGAAAAAGAACCTTTTATCCCAACTCTCTGCCTTCTGTCAGACAGCCAATCCTCAATCCATATCAGTAGCTCACCTCGAACACCATGGGCCCTCACCTTACTCAGCAGCCTCCCGTGTGGCACCTTATCAAAGGCCTTTTGGAAGTCTCGATAGACCACATCCACTGGGTTTCCCCGGTCTAACCTACTTGTCACCTCTTCAAAAGAATTCCAACAGGTTTGTCAGGCATGACCTCCACTTACTAAATCCATGTTGACTTGTTCTAATCTGACCCTGCTCTTCCAAGAATTTAGAAACCTCATCCTTAATGATGGATTCTAGAATTTTACCAACAACTGAGGTTAGGCTAATTGGCCTATAATTTTCCATCTTTTGTCTTGAGCCTTTCTTGAACAAGGGGGTTACAACAGCGATCTTCCAATCATCCAGGACTTTCCCTGACTCGAGTGTCTTTTGAAAGATCTCAACCAACGCCTCCACTATTTCCTCAGCCGCCTCCCTCAGAACTCTAGAATGTAGCCCATCGGGGCCAGGAGATTTATCAATTTTAAGACCTTTTAGCTTTTCTAGCACTTTCTCTTTTGTAATGGCAACCATACTCAACTCAGTCCCCTGACTCCCTTTAATTGTTGAGATATTACTCATGTCTTCCACTGTGAAGGTTGACGCAAAGTACTTATTAAGTTCTCCTGCTATTTCCTTATCTCCCATCACTAGGCTTCCAGCATCAGTTTGAAGTGGCCCAATGTCTACTTTTGCCTGTCGTTTGTTTCTTATTATTGAAATAAACTTTTACTATCATTTCTAATATTACTGGCTAGCCTACCTTCATATTTGATCCCCTCCTTCCTTATTTCTCTCTTTGTTATCCTCTGTTTGTCTTTGTAGCCTTCCCAATCTTCTGATTTCACAGTGCTTTTGACCACTTTATAGGATCTCTCTTTCTTTAATAAATTTTCTGACTTCCTTTGTCAGCCTTTGTCTAATCCCTCCCTGGATAATTTTTCTTTTCTTGGGGATGAACCTCTGTACAGTGTCCTCAATTATATCCACAAACTCCTGCCATTTTTGTTCTGTCTTCCCCACTAGGCTCTGCTTCCAGTCTACTTTCGTCAGTTCCTCTCTCATGCCCTCATAATTACCTTTATTTAACTGTAACACCATTACATCCAATTTTGTCTTCTCTCTTTCAAACTGCAGACTGAACTCCACCATATTATGATCGCTCCTTCCTAAGTGTTCCCTTACTTTAAGATTTTTTAATAAAGTCTGGTTCATTACATAGCAGTAGGTCCAGAATAGCCTGCTCCCTTGTGGGCTCCATGACAAGCTGTTCCAGAAAGCCATCCTGTAAGCATTCCATGGATCCACTGGCAACATTATTTACCCAGTCCACCTGCACATTGAAGTCTCCCATGATCACCGTGATCTTGCCTTTCTGACATGCCTTCTCTATTTTCCGGTACATGTTGCGCCCCTGGTCTTGACCACTGTTAGGAGGTCTGTACATAACTACCATTATGGTTTCTTTGCCCTTGTGGTTCCTCAATTCCACCCACACAGACTCCACATCATCCGACGCTATGTCATTCAGTGCCATAGATTTAAATTTTGTTCTTAAATGTTGAAGGCATGACAGAAGGATGAATTTTAAAATTTGTGATGAGAGTGCTGGCACTGTAAAGAGACTACACTCAAAAATGTAACCAATAAGTGTTCCAGGTCATGTTTTACGAAGGACTTATGACCTTCCTCATTTTCGAATACTGCAGAATACTTCATGCGAGATTATTTGTTTATGGATGCGATCCAATAATATTCTGGAGCTTAGTTTCAAACCCTACAGCACTGAATGTTCTCTTTAGCTGATTTAGGGTTTATGTAATAAGGTTCATCCTCTCTCCCAAAAGTTTCAATGCAAGTCTAATGGGAAATTAAAGATTAATTTGCTATATACTAAATTAGATCTAGAAAACAGACATTGCTAGCTCTGGCTGGTTTGGTTAAATCACTGTAGAATTCAGACATTGCTTTTTGTGGCTTTTTAAAAAAAGATGCCCTAGTTTCTTTTTGTACAAAAAAAGGAACATTTAACTTTTTTTGGTGAGTGCAGAATTTGAGCATTGTTGAATGCTACTGAAAAGGAGACTTCTTGTTGAGGGCTTTCAACTTGTACTCATCAAAACGAATGTAAGAATGCCACAAGTTCATATGATGATGACAACAATTTATATTTCAGAGAAAGTGCTAAATCAGTTAGCAAGTCAAATCTGATTGGCTGCAATGTTGCCATGGAGAAAGCAATGGTGAATTATAGTCACTCCAAGCTGCGGGTAATTAAAAAAACCTCAGACTTGAACATAATAGTTTTATTAGCAGAAAATGGATTCTTGTGTCTGAATAAATATCATTTATAGCAAGCTTGAATGAGTCACATTAGAGCATAATGAGATCAACCTTAAATTGATTGTGATATAGTTTAGCACACACAAGATTGTTCAGCAAGAGAGTCACCCAATCTCAAAATCACATTTAATGATAGAAGTTTTGTTTTGTGGTTTGCAAGTATGTGATTCTTGACTACAGTGTGTATTCTGCTTATAATGAACAGCCAATTACATATGGTTTGATTCAGTCAGCAAATCATCTGGACTAGGCATTGTACTGGGTTTGAAATACTTACATAATATTATGCAAGTATGTGCCAGGAAGAACAACTTTTTGGACTGACAGCAGCATTCTATTGGTGGAAAATAACACTTGTGTCATCACTGTATAGTTGCAAAGTGAAATGACTAGCTCAGCTTATAGATCAAACTTGAGAAATGTCACAATTCCAGGGCAATTGGAGATATTTTCAGGTCCTAATATGATGTTCCTTGGCCTGTATGTGAATTTGCATGATACACAATGATCTGATAAGAAAAGCAATTTTGTAAATAAGTTCTGCTCACTTTATAAGCTCAACACAGAAATAAAGCACAATGTAATCTTGGAGGACAATGACCATCCTGCAAATGTATTGACAAAAGCAGAGTTGCGCAGGTGACTAGACATCAGTCCACATGGCCTTCTACCTCAATTATTTCACGATTTATTTATCTCTGTTGGCAAACTCTAGAGGAAATGAGCAAAGGGAAATGGTATTGGCAGGTTCTACAGGGCAAACAGGATTGTAAAGATGGGAAAGATTCCTATCATATGTCTCTTGGATGAAAACCTGGTTGATACATTTTGCCTGATGCCATTTAAAAAGACCCATTACTAATAGGTGCAAAGCCATGACACAGCGAGGGAAAGATTTACACTAGACATTCCAAAATTCGAAGTTGATTGCAGGTGTCTGTAAATGTACATTTTAGGTGCTTAAAATAAAGTGTCCTTAATTTCAACACTTCAACTGATCAACTTTGTTATCCCATTAGGCTGTCAGTGTCATATTAGAATTTGTATTATGTTATGCAACACACCTCAAGAAATAATGTAGTTTGATTTTGACCATTGCCAGTTGGCAATTTTTTTTAACCAAATAGATACTAACACATTTCTTTTTTAGAAATATTAAGTTTTTAAACTGTGGCTACCTAGTAAGAATCGGAAATAGTCACATATTTAACATGGTCGGGTTAAGCACTTCTTGCACCTGCCACCAGATATGCATCTACCACCACTTACAGCATCCAAGATTGCCTGTACCAAGGAGATGGGGTCACCATTAATATTTAAGCATTGGGATCATAATTCGGATCTGACACAATTATAAATCAGAGGCAGCAGTGAGATTCAGTGCTGGACCAGTCAAGGAAAGGCAGCAAGATTGCAGCTATAAGAGCTTTGTTTTAATATATACTTTTAACTGAGGAAGAGGGGGAAAAAAATTTCCCTAGTCCCACAAAGAAACTTTGGGACCTTCTCTAATCCAGACGTCCCTTCCATTCCCCTAATTGAGTACCTTAAGATCCCCTGTTCATTCACCATTGTGCTGCAGACCATTCCCTTAGGTAGGCAAAAGTGACTACTGCAGATGCTGGAAACCAGAGTCTAGATTAGAGTGGTGCTGGAAAAGCACAGCAGGTCAGGCAGCATCCGAGTAGCAGGAAAATCGATGTTTCGGGCAAAAGCCCTTCATCAGGAATGGAGGCAGGGAGGCTCCAGGGTGGAGGGATAAATGGGGTTTTTAACTACACTTATGGTCACCATTATTCTCCAATTTTTTTGAACTAATTTTAAACTTGCTACTGCATGAGTTCAGGTTTTGTGGCACAGGACAGAATTTAAAGGGTTAATAGAGTTGCTGTTCAGTAATACACAACTGGGGTGTGGGGCTGGGGAGAAAGTAGCAAAGAGCAAAAGAATTCTTTGACCTATCTTCATCCCCACCCCCATTTACCCATGATACTCTTTGCTCCCTTCTCCCCAGCCCCACTCCCCCCCCACCCCCATTTATCTCTCCACCCTGGAGGCTCCCTGCCTCCATTCCTGATGAAGGGCTTTTGCCCGAAACATCAATTTTCCTGCTACTCGGATGCTGCCTGACCTGCTGTGCTTTTCCAGCACCACTCTAATCAATTCCCTTAGGTCCCAAGCTCCTGGCCTCATTCTGTGCAAGATTCCACTTTACTTCCAGGCCGCATGTTAATTCCAGCAGGTTCAGGTAGGAGGCGGCAGACTTGGAACATGCTAATGAAGATCAAGTGTTGAAATCTACCAGCTGTCTTGTTGGGGGCAGGGAAAGCAAGCTGCAAAAAGAGGGCTATGAAGGGTCTGAGGTCATATGTTCTGCACTTTACCTTGTTACCTACACTTATAGAGTTAAAATCCAGGCTTATTATTTGAATAATAAAACAACTCAATTTTGTAAATATTTCAGATTTCACCATACTCAGCATGACACGTTGAAACTTCATCTACTGCTATGAAAAAAAAAGACTGGCAACTAGAACTGCAAAATTGCTTTTTTATTGCACAATGTCGAAACCTTGGGCCATGGTGGATACTGTACAAAGGTCCCCTGGAATGCGAAACAGGAGATTTTCCCAGTCATATGCAATGCAAACTAACATCTGCCAAAAAAATGACTGGAACTGACACAGCCCAGAGTAAACAATCTCGCATATCCGATTTCAGGGTTATGTAAGAACTAGAGACTAGTGGTATTCTGCACCCTTCAGTTCGTATAAACAGGGCTTCTCAGTTGTGTATTACTGAATAGCAACTCTATTAACCCTTTAAATTCTGTCTTGTGCCACAAAACCTGAACTCATGCAGTAGCAAGTTTAAAATTAGTTAAAAAAAAGTTGGAGCATAATGGCGATCATAAGTGTAGTTAAAAACCCCATCTCATACACTAAAGTTTGCCCGGAAGAAAATCTGCCGGCCTAACCTGGTCTGGTATGCACGTGATCTCAGACACACAGCAATCTACTCAAATCTTAACATCTGGGGGGCTATGGCAAAACTATGGGAGAGGAGGCTCACAGGCTAGTCAGGCTAACCTGGAACCTCTGCTTCAGTGAACATGACTTTGTCTCAGAAGCATTTCCTGAGTTTGTTTTGTCCCACTCACAGGATCGATTTACCCGAGGTGGACTGTATATTGGCATGCAGCCAGAAGGATATGGTCTCTGGCTTCCATGAAGACTAATGGCATTAAATCAAAACATGAGCAATGAAACCTTGTGCTGATTACCACTAACTTTCTCCCTCAGTTGGTGAGTCAGTACGCCTCAATGTTAAATTTGAAAATTAGAAGAAGCACTGGCAATAGCCAAGTAAACTATAATGAATTTTCTCCACACAGAATACAATGTCTTTCACCAATAATTGCTCAACACCACTCACATCTAGCAAGCCAAAATCTATGTACCTGCCAGACTGACAGATTGTGCAGCAGGTGGAGAAAAACATTACACAACTTCATCCTTAAACTACCTCACAGCTGCACAGTGTGCATTGGTCATTCCTATCCACAAGTTCTTAAGTTGTGTCTTCACACTCCATTGTGACATGAGGCACTACCAATAGATCAAATAAAACAGATTCAGAACAGACCTAGCAGACTTATAGTGGGCATTTATAAATTGCAGTGGCCCATCAGCAACAACAAAATTGTACCATAATCTAACCTCATTATCCTGACGTTCCTCACCTTGTCATTATGATCAAGCTAATCTCAGTTCATTGGGAAGTGTGGGAGTGTACACTAGCTGAAGTACAAAGCAACAACCTTCAAGTGCTCAGGTATGATCCTCCTGAGGACCCAATTCAATCCATTCCATGTGATATTAAAAAATAGCTAAAGGCACCAGATACAGTAAAGGCTATGGAGCCTGACAACACAGTGGTAGTAATATTGAAACCTAGTCATTCAGTACCAGCCAGGCCTCTTACTTAACTGTTTCAGTAGATATACAATAGTGACATCTACTTGGGAATGTGAAAAATTGCCCATGTACATTCTGTTGGCAAAAAAAAAAGGCAAACCCAAACCGAATAATTCTCATCCCATTAATCTACTCCCAGTCAGTCAAATGATGAAAGGTGTCATAACCACTTCTAACATGTAGAACTTTCTCACCAATGATCCAATGGAGGTCTGCCAGGCCCACTCAGATTCAGATCTCATTACAGTCTTTGACCAAATATGGTTAAAAAAAGTGACTTGAACAATTGAATTAATGGTCATTGCCTTTGACAGCAAACATCATTCGATAGTTTATGGCACAAATTATGATAATGGGAAGTAAGAGGAAACAGAATTACAGAATCACAGGGCACAAAGGAAGATGGTTGTGGTAGGTGATGTCCAATCATTCTACCCTTGGATTCCAAAACAGGCGTTCCTCAAGATGTCTTGGGCAAAGTAATCTATGGGAGATTTCAGGAAGTGAAAGTGCTCACTGATTTAGATTTAGATTACCTACAGTGTGGAAACAGGCCCTTCGGCCCAACCAGTCCACACCGACCTTCCGAAGAGCAACCCACCCAGACCCATTCCCTTACATTTACTCCTTCACCTAACTCTACGGGCAATTTAGTATGGCCAATTCACCTAACCTGCACATTTTTGGACGGTGGGAGGAAACCGGAGCATCCAGAGGAAACCCACGCAGACACAGGAAGAATGGGCAAACTCCACACAGACAGTTACCTGAAGTGGGAATTGAATCCGGGTCTCTGGCGCTGTGAGGCAGCAGTGCTAACCACTGTGCCATCGTGCTGCCCACAAATGATATTCATAGGGTTTTCAATTCTGTTCACAACTTCAGATCCTGAAGCATCTCGTGCCTATATGCACAAAGACCTAGACAAAATTCAGGCTTAGAATGATAGGTGGAGAGTAGCATTCAATCAAAACTGACCTTCTCCAACAAAAGAGACTTTAACCATTGGCTATGACAGTCAAACAACGATTTCTAAATCTCCCACCAATATCTGCTGCTGCTATTGACCAGCCATATAAATAGTGGCTACAAATGTAGGTGAGAGGCTATGAATTCTGAGATGAGTAACTGACTCCCCAAAGTCTCTCTACTGTCTACAACCCACACTGGAACTATAATGCAATATTCTCCAGATCGCTGAATAAGTGAAATTGAAACTCAATACCATCCAGGACAAAGCAGGTAGCTTGAACAACACTGGGAGAAAGTGAGGACTGCAGATGCTGGAGGAGATCAGAGTTGGGAGTGTGGTGCTGGAAAAGCACAGCAGCTCAGGCAGCATCCGAGGAGCAGGAGAATCGACAATGCTGTCAGCTTAAACGCTCAGCATGTTCACCTCCAATGTGTAGTGGCAGCACTGTGTACTAATCTGTAAGATATACAGCAGAAACTCACCAATGCTTCTTAGATAGAAACTTCCAAATCTGCCATGTCTATAGCTAGAAGAACAAAAGGTCACTGAAAGTTCTCATTCCGACCATTCAATATCCTAACTTGGAAATACATTACTGTCCTTTCAAAGTTGCTGGTTCACAATCGTGGAGCTCTTATTAAAAGCACTGTGGGGATATCCACATCAGAGTGAATGTAACAATTCAGAAAGGCAGCTCACCACCACTTTCCCCAAGGGCAATTAGAAATGGGCAATAAGTGATACTTTAGATAAATTTTAAAAATGCATTCAGCTTCAAGAGAGATTGTCCACACTACTGTTCTACATTATGATTTGAAGGTGCCTGTGTTGGACTGGAATGGGCAAAGTTAAAAATCGCACAACACCAGGTTATAATCCAACAGGTTTATTTGGCAGTGCCTCAAAAGCTAGTGCTTCCAAATAAACCTGCTGGATTATAACCTGATGTTGTGATTTTTAACCTTGTTCTGTCTTACAGTATGCTTGGTTCCTAGAGGAGCCTGCATTGATATCATAACAGGTATCTGCATGTTTTCAATAGAAGAATATCGAAAACAACGTAGACTTCTGGAGGACTCATGCTTCAACCACATGATCTGACATCATTTGACACTGCATAATATTTATTAACCCTCCTCCCCCTAAGTCATTGATTCTTCCCATAAATTTACATTATCATATCCCCCCATCCTCAATACATTGATTCCTTCAACACAATCTCTACTGTGTTCAGTTCCTTTGAAGGGCATTTCAGATGGAAGTTCTCTATAGTCTCCCTTTTGGTAACATTCGTATCAGACTGAGATTTCACCATCTTAGTCACTATAGAACAATGATGGATGGAGAATCTTAATATTCACTTTTTTTCCCTTTCTAGGAGGGAATTTAAGCTGCTATCTGCACCTGCTTGAAAGAAACAAGCTCAATCAGCTTTTTGGGTGCATTGTACAACTGGTATCTTCCACTGCTGCAAGAATGGAGAATTAAGTCATAGCTGGAAACTAGGTCATTATAAATGAACAAACATTTATTGGCTACTTATACAATGTACAAGGTAGACTGTTGCAAGACCTTGTCAGAACCTTGCTGTTTTCAACTACATGTGATCTTACATCTTCAACCACCACTGATGATGCATTCTAACAATTATTATGACTGCTAGTCCTGTATCTCTACTCAAGTTTGTCTGTCTGTCCATAAACTATTTATATTTTTATCCTAATTATTCCTGAAGGGCTTTTGCCCGAAACATCGACTCTCCTGTTCCTCGGATGCTGCCTGATCTGCTGTGCTTTTCCAGCACCACACTGTCTATTCTAATCTCCAGCATCTGCAGTCCTCACTTTCTCCTATATTTTTATCCTATGCCCCTCCCCCACTCTCCAAAGTCTATGTCAAGCCTTCCAAATCAGAGGGAAAGATGTTGTTGTGGCTTAATTACTCTGTCTGACCACAGCCTCATTGCTTTTTGGAAGGATAGGAACCAAAGCCCGGTGTGGCGGAAGATGTGATCAGTCCACTGAAATGGATGGGGCATTTTCCCTTTCATTTAGGCAGCATTTCTAGGTCAAACTCAAACAGGTCTGTTCTGGTGCATGATTCAGGCAGACTCCTCAGGATGGAGTACTGGCAGTCCCTACAGCTTAGATTGAAGGTGACAAGCTGGTTTTAATGATGGGGACCTGCTGCGCTTTTCCAGCAACACATTTCCAGCTCTGATCTCCAGTATCTGCAGACCTCACTTTCTCCTTAATGATGGGGATCCTCCTCTTCTGGACGTTAAACAACACAGTTTCTGTGATACCTGGTCAAATGAGGGGATTTGTATGACAAGTATATAATCTATCGATTAGGCAGTCCAAAGAAGTCAAAAAGTGTTGTATAAAAGGTGTGGACAGTTAACTAAACATGGCCAGGTCAATATCATGGTTTCTCTTTAGAAGAGCCAGGTCTGTATGCACACATGCATTCTACCTCACTGCGTGTAGATGAGCTGGTGACATTTATGAACTTGAATAAAACAATGAAGTTCTGAAGCAGTCAACAATTAGCTGAGGGCCACTATCTGAAATGACTGTATCCAAAAAACTACGTGTGGTGAAAACTCTGAAAATAACAACTGTTAAGATGGGGTTGTGGGGGCTAGAGATGTCTTGGGACTATAGAGCAGGATGTTGTTGGCAGATTTGGAAAACTGACAAGAGCCAGGCAGCACATACTGCAGTAATGTCCATTTTCTGGTTTCATGTTCTGTTCTGGAGTTAAGGATGTGAATGTCATCCATGACAGATTATACCCTCAAGGTCCTGAAAGACATCTATCATAGTGCTTTGGGAGAATCAGGAGATGATGAAAATAATAGGCAAAATCTTATAGGGGTCTCAGTAGTATGGGCTATCCCATGGTTTGTTGCAGAATTTCAGGAGGAGTCTGGGGTCTAAGTCAATGTCAGAGCAATCTTGTGCCATCTTTTATATATTTGAGTGATGTGGTGAATTTCTCACTGGGCAACGGGGAATAAAGGGAGTTTATAACTTGTTAAACACCTTATTCATCTAACTTAATAAACAAGCTCGACATCAAGAAATTTTGACATGGAAACCAAAAGTGGATGCCTGGTGCCTTTAGGTCCAAAACACCTCCATACTGGGCACCAGGCACCAACATCATAGGGCAAGCTTTGTGGGCACTGACCAAATGCACCCCACATCCATAGAAAGTGGCATTTGACATGTGCCAGCCTGTAAAAACCCTCAAAGCATATTCCAAAACCACTTACACTGTGCTTCTGCACTTCAATGCTGCACTTGAAACTATTGCAATGCTGCTTCAAGGTCAGTGTGTGCTCAGGGACTTGACCCAACTCATGGACTCCACCAGGCTACAAGTCCAGGCTCTTCACTTGCTGTCATATCATTGACTTACTCGGTTATGGATGTTCACAGCATCCCTGCCTTGCCTTTGTGTACAATGCCCCCTCAGCCAGTGATACTAGATTCATTCTGCCTTGCTATGTTGTTTAGTGCAGACACAAAACAGGAAGTTTGAAATAATTGTCAGCAGGCCTCGGTGAAGTCAAGAGAGATCATCTTCATTAACGGCGTCCTGGCAGAGTAAGGCCCAAATGGTCTACTCTTGTTCCTAATTCTTATTTTCTAAGTCAAGGATAGCCTCTGATAGCAGTCCAGGAGAAACGGATGAAGTCAGTCACTTAGGGTGGTCATAGTCAGGGTGCTTTCCACACAACAGGTGAGAAGCCAAATGTCAGGCACCTGCCTTGATGCTTACTGCCCTATAGTAAGCCATTTTCCTCTGTGAATTTGAGAGAGGCAGGTATTAATGGAGCTGAAAGGGGTAGCACAGCTGTTACTGTTGGAGGTGATGTTTCCTGACCACGTGAGTAGGCAGCTCAGAGGGAATGCAGGGTTAATGGTGTCAGGAGTTGGGATGAGTCACAGTGAGGAGGGAAGATGTTGCTGGCAATAGAGAAAGTGGTTGAGAATAACCCTTGGTGGGATGTGGGTATAGTACCAGAGATAGAATACAAGGTAATTGGAGAGAAGGTGATGGCACGTATACTGAAGTGAGAAGAACATTCATCTTCCTACAGAGCTGAGTATTCCCCCAGACAGCTGAGTCTACTCTAACCCAGGTGGCAATTTCAGATCAGCCTGGCATGGTCTGGTGTCAGGGCCTCCACTACAGGTCGTGGAAGAGGAGAAAATCCTGCCTCTGCACCACCCCAGGTCCCTGTCTGTAAAACAGGGTGCCAATTTCCCCTTCTCTCTCTCTCATGTCAGGGGCAAATATTCATGCAGGACAGTTCTAGACTGACCATGTTTACTCAGGTGCAAAGGGCTTTTAAAGATGGCAAGTGCAAATAAATGGTAAGTAGTTCCAGGATATCTGGTGAGTGGTGAGTGGTTCAGGCAATTCTGTCTGGTAAGACAGGGCTAGAATTGTACATGAGGGATGCCGAAGGGTGGTGTAGGTAGTTAAAGGAGGAGCGAATTAAGATACGATGAGAAAGCTTGCATGCCACTGAGGCAATAAGTGCTCCCCCCAAAAAAAAACAATGTTCTACTCATGTTCTTCCAAAAAAAAGGAATGATAAACATAATTACTGGGCCCAACTCTTCATCCAATGGAAGCTGGCATTTAATTTTCTGAATACTGAGCTTCCATTAAGCTTTGCCAAACTCTCATCAATCGATGCCATGGATGAATTTCTTTTTTGACTGCCTTGCCCAGTTGAGTTAGATCACTATAACTATGCAAAGACTGTTAGCTTTAGGTACAGACAACATGCTCTAGCACCAATGGTGATTCTTTTGAAAGGAACAAATACTTGCTGCAGATTTTGGGTGATCCTGTTCCCAACCTGTATCATGTTTCAAGCTAAAGGTAGTAATCAAAAGCACAAAGGACTCTTGCACATCCAATGGTTTCCTCAACAGCTTTCTGCCATATTAAAACATCTTCGGCTCTGCTATGGATTGTCCCAGGAGTCTCTTGAGCTTATCCCTTTACTGGGTTCACCATGAGGTGGAGCAGTCATGGTTGTAATGGCAACACTATTTGATTCTGTGAACAGCCTGATTGAGGCCCTCCATCTGAGCCTAGAGAAATGGTGAGCTTTTTCCTCCAGACTCTTATTTTCAGCTTTTTGTGTAACTCCAGTGACAATTCGTCACTCCATTTGCTGTTTACAGCCTTGCTGAGCAAATTGCTGTTCAGCTACCTCGTTCACCTTACTCAGCACAGACAGAGATGCTTAAGGTGCAGACCGCTGTCACCATCTTTTTACATCAGGACTGGGCTCTGCATGTCTTCAATTGAAGAGAGTGAGAAAGCATGGTGTCCTGACATTACTGATGTACTCTAACAGTACACTAATTAACCCCTTAGAAATTTTGTCTAAACAAAATACACAGGAATGAGGCACTGAATGGTCAAGGAGCATGAGGGTCCTTTTAACATTTTAGATATTATAATAAACAACATAGGATCAGCCATCTGATATAAATTCACTCAGATTTTGCCTTCTATTGAAGTCAGCAGAAACATAAATTAGGCAAAAATATATGATGCATGGTTGATCATGTCCATTGTCTACTATTGTCTACATAGAAGATTATAACTATATATTTAATAAGTTACATTAAGGTTCTGCAATCTTATAATAGGCTCGTGACACATTGGCTTTCTGGTTTAGGAGAATGGAAACTACCAGGGTTCAAGTCCCACCAGCTCCAGATGTCAAAAAAAGGTTTATTAGAATAATTAGGATATAATAATAACAGCTGTACTGAATAAACTGTAGAATGTACCAATTATTTACTGACAGATAACTTTTCTGAATAAATAAGAGTAAGCATTTGGAATAATACTGCGCTCTATCCCATTATGCAGAACTATCACAAAAAAGCATTTCAGATTCAATGTTTCTGCTAATTTTTCAACAGATATTACATATATATCATTGTAGGGAGGAAGATAGGGGACCAGATACTCTCCCTCAGGGAATGTAGGGAAGCTAATGTGTTACTTACTGTGGGCTGTATGTTCTAACGGCTGGACTCACAGTGACATCAGTACAGGCCGAAAAGTACGTACATTAATTCTCTTTATAGATCAGAATGGCAGCCAATTGATAGATTTTTAGGTGACTGGAGCAGCATGTGAATATACACAAGGTGTGACTTCGTTATTAACTCAGACTTTTGTGACACCTATATTGCACATTGACATAAAATTCATTTACTTGGTTAGCTTTAATGTTGTGTCAGATTTTATACCAACAGTTATTAACTAATGTTAGACTGGCAATTAAAAAGGTCCAGTTCTAATGTTCTGAGCCCAATCTATGGGTTGTTCACCAGAGTGAAAATATTTATTTTAATAATCTAAATTAATAATTAACAATTTAAGGGGAATCATATGATCCATCTGGAAAATAAGCATGCTTGCAAACATGGTTCTGGTGTTCACCATGAAAGTATACACTGGAGTGGCAAAGAACATGGGAAATGTTTTAAGTACAGCATTACACAAGTATGCAAGCTAGCTCACCGAGCTGGAAGGTCTGTTTTCAGACTGTGTCACCGTATGAGGTAACATCATCAGTGAGAGTCTCCAGTGAAGCACTGGTGGTATGTTTCACCTCTCTATTTATAGGTCTTGGTTTTGTAAGGTGGGTGTTATCATTTCCTTTTTTTAAAAAAAAGGGATGGTCGATGGGATCTAAATCAATGTGTTTATTGATGGAGCTCTGGTTAGAATGTCATGCCTCTAATTCTTGTGCATGTCTTTATTTCGCCTATCCTAGGATATGTGTGTTGTCCTGGTCAAAGTGGTGTCCTTCTTTGTCTGTATGTATGGAAACCAGTGATTGTGGGTCATGACATTTGGTGGGTCATTGGTGTTCACGAATCCTGGTGGCAAGTTTCCTGCTGGTTTGTCTGACGTAGTATTTTTTTAAAACAGTTCTTGTGTGATATCTTGTAAATGATGTTAGTTTTGCTGGTATATTTAATGGATCCTTTAGGTTCATTAGTCGCTGTTGAAATGTGTTGGTAGGTTTGTGGACTATGATGCCATTTAGTTTCCATACATACAGACAAAGGAGGACACCACTCTCATTGGGACAACACACATCCTAGGACAGGCGAAATGAAGACACGCACAAGAATTCTTAGAGGCATGGCATTCTAACCAGAGCTTCATTAATAAACACCGATTTAGATTCCATCAACCATCCCTTTAAAATAAAAACAGAAATAACATTACCCACCTTTAAAACAAGACCTACAAATAGAGAGGCAGAACATACCACCAGCACTTCACCAGAGACTCTCACTGATGATGTTACCTAGTATGGTGATGAAATGTCTAAAATCAAACCTTGCAGCGCAGCGAGCAAACTTACATACTGATCAATCGGAGGTACAAGTCTTCTCCAAAAAGAAAATCGCAACAGCATTACATTGCCAGTTTCTCACTGCTCCTGTCCAGTTGTGTCTATAGCTGTCCTTTAAGAAGGGATTAAGTCTGTTGACTTTTAATGAAGCTATTTAAAGCTCCATGTGTGAGACACTTAGTATTTCAAGCTGCTAACCGGTTGAGAAAAGCAGTGGGCATTATGCATCAAAATAAATAACAAGCATTTTGTAAAACATTGGAGTGTTTTGATATCTCACCACACTGATTCTGGTTCCATTTTTTACTTGTTATTCAGTGATATTCATTTTTGGCTGGTCATTCTGATGGATGCAAAATAAACAGCATGCCTGTGTATTCTGACAGCTGAGGAGGAGAGAGTTATACCTGGATTCACTTGGATTTGGATGCATTTATTAATGAAAGGGAAATTTAAGCCAACTATTTGCTTACTTTATAGATCCTAATTCCAAAAATTACAGTAAGAACAAAATAATGTTTCTCATAAGTGTCGCCAAAGTGGCGAACCCTTTAGTTAAAGCTGCAGCAGAGTATCAAAACAACAAAAAGAAACTGTCAGCTGCTCTGGGTATGGTGTACAACTGGTTTCAATTTCATTTAAAGTATGCTCTGATTGGTGTAGAGAAGACAACAGGACTGAGAAATTGAACATTGTCTCTTGAAACATAAAATCTCTTTTGAGCCCTTGCATGATAAGCATATTTTATGTTTGATTCACAACGCACCTATGCTGCCGAAAAATGAGGCAGATTTTCTTTATTATAGGGGGTAACACCTCAGAGTCCGGATAACATTTCTATTCATTACATTGAAAAGGAACTAAAGTAAAAACAGCAGAACACCATTTTTTGGTGTCCAGAAAATACAGGCCATTAATTACAATGTGTAATGTTTTGGCCACAAATTCAAGAAAATTTACAGATAGGAAACAAAACCTTGCAACATTTTGCATCCATAATAATTATTTTGGTGCGAAGGACCATAGAAATCCTTGCACTAACCTAATTTCTGATCAAGCATACATGGACGTCCAAGGTTTTAGGCACAACAAAACCTAAAAAAAGTTACTTCCAGTGTTACACGAAAGAATTGCTTAATGTTTTATTTCTATTTTTGTTCATAGCATCATATTTTCTGAATCTTCCAACTTTTTATGACAAAAATCTATTAATTCAAAAAGCATAAATCTTCTAAATCTGCACTTTTTAAAGCATGCTGTCTTGAATACACATAGATAATTTAATGGCTGAAATTTTAATTTTCATAACATCGGTAGGCAATTAAAGAAGGTTGCATATATTTAGAGTTTTCCTTTCACTTACCAGTTATTTGCACTGCATTCAAGTTGCTTTGCTTTACATCCTGGCATGTGCTATTGAGAATCTCAAACTTTTCCAGGAAGTTTCTATGACAAGATTGGTTTAAATTTTGCCGTGATGTTAGCTCGAGTCAGTTTGAGCAATTTCAAGCCAAAAATTACTGCATGGTAATCATTTAGCTCAGTTTCTGCTTCCTCTAGTCTTTACATGAAGCTTTATCCATGGTGTACTCCTTATTCAGTTAAAAACATTTAACCAATTTTCTCACCTCTTTTACACACCAGGATTATATTTTGCATCCATAATAATTATTTTGTTGAAAACATTTCAGCTTTCTTAGCCTCTCTCTATGCTTGATTGATTTAAGACCCTGTAGCATCTCTGTTACCCTGTGAGTTCAAATTCCTTGTCTAGTCACAAACTAGACCTGGAAACAATACTTCAAATGTATCTTCATCATGCCTTTTTGGTGACAGTGTTACCCACTTTGATTTGGATGTTCGGGATCTATTATACATTGTTTGCTTCTGCAATTGCTGTCAAGTACAGTAGCACTGCTAATGCTTGGCCCAGCAGCTAATTTAAATATTTTTCTTACCACCTTCTATTTAATTATATATTTTGGAACAAAAATTATATTTCTTATTTTAATGAGGATATGCATTCTTTTATATTTCAATATTAATAGCGGTTTGCTATTCTCCTTTGTAGTCATGTCTGTAAATACTCAAGAAATCAGACTTCACAGGAGCCCAGTTTTCCTTCCAATTTTATGTCATTTGCAAGCTTTAGGCATCGAATTCGCAATACACCAAGGTTATTAATATAGTGAACAGCATGGCCTCTTTCTTGACACAGTCACCTAAATAGAGCTTCCAGCCTGGATACACCACAATATTCTGCCAATTTTGGAGAGTAATTGGCAGGGCACAGTAAAGGAGGTACAAATCCATTGTGCAGAATTCACACTCATTTTTGCACCTGCCCAGTTCCTTGCTGCTATTTCTGGCAATCAGCAAAAGTGCACATAAACCTTATCTTCCAATCCCTTTTCCTAGAATTTTCATCTCACTTGTGCTTAGTCAGAATCATGTTCCTAGGAAAGTAGTATTACATTCAAGGTGTGAGCAATTTATAGGGCCAATCCAAACTTATCATAGTGTCAGTTGTTGTGAACTAGATTTAATCATGAAAGGGAAACTCCTGAGGGAGGAAGCTGAAGAATGCACGATGATCTTCATGCTCCCTGTTTCATTACATTTCCTGGTCAGTATACAAAAAACGTTGTTTTAACTGGCACTCCTGATAAACCGGCAACAAGTACACATCTCAAATACAGCGATCTCCTGTGATGTTCCAGTGTTTATGCTGTGAATAAAGAATAACAGTAATATATATGCCCCCTGCATTCAGTTTCTATTTCTGAATTGATTTTAGGAGGTATGTTGATATTTTTATGTAGATGTTTTCAGGGATGTTGATATCTCAAATCTTCGTTTAGTCAGACTTTACTGCGGTTAGCCATACCTCTTGATTATCTAGAATTTTTGGTCATCTGGCACACATTCTACATCCCATAGGTACCAGTTAATGAAAAGGTACGTTTAATAAGAGTGCGCATGATATCACTGTATCATGGCATCTGACTGGAGGGTAAAGAAGTTCCCAAATTCCATCTGATCTCAGGTCATGTGATGCATAATTCACTTCTGGAAACATGCTCTTGGTTGCCGCCTGCACCCTTCAGCAGCTCAGAGACGGATCCCTCCAAGTGAACATTAGGCACAGAGAGTGAGTATACAAGATGCTGGGTACCTCAGTGACAGTTTCATAGCTACTGTCAATAGCTTGTATGCTACTCAGTTTATATATCAATGTTTTTAGTATTAGATCAATGCAATTGTTAGATCAATTCCTTGTCACATTTTCTGGCAGCACTTCATTGCCGTAGAGGATGTTCAGTGGTTGGAAATCGGTGTGATACTGCAGCATCCAAAAGCATGGGAAACAATGTGTTTACATGGCACTGGATCATATGAATACCTTAGGCCCTTCTTGTCCAACATGCCGAACCTTTAGTTCCTTCCGTTCACAAAGATGTAGCTGTCAATGAGTTGCCCAGCAGTGACTTTGCCACACACAGACAGGGCAATGCTGTAGGTTGGCCAAGGAGTAGTCAGTCTGCTTGCCTATGTCCCCTATACTGCATGGTCCTGTGACTAATATTCTTTTTAAAAGTCCTATTTCTCAGTGACTGATGGAGCCCCTCCTCTCACAGGTCAACTCACTTACCCTGTCCACTGAGTGTGCTCACAGTTGTTTCATTCCCCTGGAAGGAGGCAGAGTGCTCCTCAGGCAGTGACTTTCAATCTCCTCTTGAATGTTGTCATGACCCCCAGAACTTCCACATCCCCTTCTCAGTAGTCCATCCCATAGACTCCATTTCCCTGACAATCACCCAATCTGTCTACATACACCTTCACTTTTCTACTTTTCCCATCATCTGGCAGATGAGGTGACCATATCTGGTGTGCTCACACACAACCCCCTATTCCTTGAAGCCAAGGTGCCACTGACTGTGGTTAACACCCCTTACCTACCTTTCCCAGCCATGCTTTACCATATTTCCCCAAACCCCTTGCAAATCCTCTGACCCTTCCCTCACACTTCACAATTGAACTATGTCCTTCCCCAGAGCCTGACCATCCCAATGCCAGAACTTATCAGGCTGAGGCTCAGTTCTGAGACAATGGCCGCATTTTCCCATTAACTTTTCGTGAAGAGACCATGGCTCACCTCACCTCTATGATGGTCATGACTGGACAGTCGAAGGCAAGATGTGCCAAGACACCTGTCTAATGCTTACACATCTCCCTGACTGCTTCAATTCTACCCTCTGGACGAGCCAATATTGAGGCAAAGGACAGACTGCAATCTGCGATCCACTCCCTGGAATGTAGAGCGACAGATCCCTTTACCATGCCACCTTCCTGTGGCCAATGCCCCACACTGATCTCAGAGACAGCCCTTGGTTTACTGTAATTGGATCCCATGATTGATGGGTACCTACTTGGCCTTCATTTAGTGCTAATCCCCTAAGACTTTGATACATGGTGTCTGTTGGCTGCTCATGCAGGATTTTGCTACAAAAGCTGCTGGGCATGAAGAAGATGTCAGGTTGACATGGCATACAGTTGTTCAACTGGCTGTGCTCTCTCTACACTGGACTGCTGAGCAGTGAAACAGGCTACCTGGTATGTGACTACACTAACTGGCAAGGTAAGACACAGAAAGGGAGGGAGGCAATGAGCATGCAGGTAGGCACTAATTGAGTAAACACTTAGATTAAGTGAGCATCTTAGAATGTAGTCCAGTCCACTCTGAGCTAGGTGCATGTGCTTGTGTGCAAACTGTCTCCGCTGCAGCCTATGCTAGTTGCCAGTGCATCTGCACTGCCAGTGTATCAGAGAGATGCTGGGTTATGAAGGGTTACTGGATGCTACATGCTGATGTCCATGGGAGGAAGAGAGTGTGAGTGTGAGAGTGAGAGTGTATCTATCATACCCTGACCTGTGGTTGTAACCAACTTAGCGTTAGTCAGTCAGAACAAGTGACAAGCTGAATCTGCCATGTGCTTGCTCTGGTTTCCCTCAAGTCTTTCCAGTTTGCTTAATGAGTTTGGTAATATGTAAGTCTGAATATTAATAAGATTAGGTGAATCATTAACAATATATTTAACAAACAATAATCACTGTCGATTGAAATCTCACAACAATGCTATGCTTTTTACAAATGGACTGAGATGATCCCAATGAGACAGGCCTTCCAGAACCTCTGATTTTGCAACACATCCTGCCAAAGTTCATATTGCTCAGACACCTATAGAGTTTTGTGTTGACTTTCAATTTTATCAGTGTGACCTTGAATGGATTTGTTGCTATGAGGTTTTTAATGCTTCGAATTTGCATGAAAAGAAAACTATGGGAGTGACATCAACTGTGAAAGTTGTAAATAAGCACACAGAGTATGAAGCTCTGAGATATTCAAACAACATGAAGTGTTCAGTTCTCGGGGATAAGGCATTTCAGATCATAATGCATGGACTTTGCATGTTTATGTGAAACACCACAAAATGGAAAAATTAGGCTTTATGACCATCACATCCCTAGTTCTCTGTAGGTTCCTGGAAAGCAAGTCGTGCCTGAAAATGCATCATCTTGTACCTGTGTCCCCGACTGAATATACAGGCATTCTCCTAAAGCATCCTTGGCAGTGTCTCTGCACATCAGGTTGTGGAGAAGACAGCACTTCACTATAATGTGCCACAGACCCTGTACAGATAATGGAATCAAGTTTTCAGCAACGAATGATCTGTGTTCATGGTTTCCTCACCAGGATCAGGAACTATCTCCTGGCTTTAATTGACTAGAATCCATCAGCAATTGTGGTGGAAGGTAAAATGCTTTTGCACCTGGGAGGGTCTCAGGATGGAAGAGTCATGACTACTCCCAGAGTAGCACAGACAGACAGACCTACAGAGTTCTTTGCTGGTGGTCACACACCAGCTGATCTTTTAAAAGATTATGAACATCTGGAGTGCTTTAACATCACGTGCGAATTAGAGGATCTCCCGGACCCTTGGAAAAGCAACTGGGGCACCAAAGCCTCTGGCTGGATTAGTCTGACTCTCCTGAATAATGTATCTCGATGCAGCATAGTACCTCACCGAACTATGCCGCACAAATCCCCAACTGAGGTTTTCGAAGGAACCCGTGGCATAGGAATTCAGGCTAGTAATCCTCACGGAGACAGACTTCAGGTATCTTCAGGGCAGTTGGAGTTAATCTCCCCTGTCATCATATCAAAGATGTCAGTGGAGATAAATGCAGTCTTGAAAGTAATGAGAGGTCTGACAGCTGTGGGAATTGAACCTCTGCCTGTTCTCTAGTACTGCAGAGCAAGCTCTTTTGTCTGTGTCTGTGGCCAGTTGTTTGAGGTGGAGGAAAGGTGGGGGGAGCCATCAGTACCTGCAGTATCACCAACTTTCTTATCTGCCTCATTTACCGGCTGTATAGTGGCCGTGGCTAGCTTCCCTCCACTCCCTTGCTCTCCAGATTCCCTTGTCAGTAGAACAGGCTCCAAAGAGGATAATGCCCATGGGATCTCCTGCACAAACTTAACAGTTTGTGCAATGCTGACTATCGACAGAACTTCCCATAAAGGGCTTTCTCCCTTTCAATACCGGCCTTTAGGACTACAGATTTATGAGAGGTTACTTGAACAGCAAAGCCCGACTGCCTCAAAATGTTCCTCAAACTGTTACCTACTGTTTAGAAATATTCTGACAAATTATACAATTGTAGGCCATTGAAATTTAATCACAAATTTCAGAGACAATTAAATACTGAAAATGGTTAGATTTGATTGAATTTAAAACGTGAGCAGGTTCCCAACTTCATTTTTAATGTGAAGCAAGTGACCAATCAGATGCCATAATGCTCCATTTTGTGAATGGATAGGGCTGGGACAACTGCCCAGTTTGAAATAGTTACACACAGCTCCATATAAATGGATTTTCTGCTGTTGTTACTTACTGTCTTTGTGTCAATAACTGAATGACCATCAATAGCCTATCCTCTTGTTTGTTAAAGCAAGACTATTCCAAATTGATATTGCCCTTAACAGTTGCTTCTTGTAAGAAGCAAGAAAATAATGGATGGAGGCACTTCTACCTGCAATAGTAGTGTCTGCTTTGGCCTTAATTTCCAAGAATTTATTTTGACATGGAGTCATTCTAGAGTGTCACTGGAGGCATCATAACAAAACAAACAGCTGTGCACAGATGTTGAAAGCAACTCATGGCTGCACTGATTTTCAGAACTAGCAGATTCATTTGATTCCCTGTTGACAATTAGCAGCAACATGACAGGACATTGCAAAATCATGGAGTAGCAGGATTCCTCAGAGTAAAAACTTATGTATTGTGACCACAGAGTCACATGCGCATCCTCGTTCAACACCCACACATCTGCCAACATAACGACATCACTCATTCAGAGCAAGTGAGCATTTGCTTCTCTTTATGTTATGTTAAGCATCTTCATTGTGTTAGCACTCTAAGCCAAAGAGAATTTTTGGAGATCAAAGTTCTTCTACAGCCGTCATTGATGACACTTGTGTACTTTATAAAGGGCCTCAGTTACACAGTAGTAAAAGAAAGATCACTAACTAAAATAGTTATAGAATATGCTAAAGGCATGCTCAATGTAGGCTTCAGCTAGTGGCATCAATTTTAGGGAATTATACAATATAGTCTGGGAAATTAAGGAATATATGAAGTATTATGAAGGCTGCAGGAGATGAAAGCTTGCATGGAAACAAGTATCTCAGAAGAAGGTCTAACAGCTTGAAGATAATACAAAATTGCTGATTGCAATTAATTTTCCTGCCTTTCTAATAGGAACCTACACTGGTCTACCACATCCACCAAGGTCATTGAATTGAATTTATTGTCACATGTACCGAGGCACAGTGAAAAGCTTTGTCTTGTGAGCAAAACAGGCAGATCACATTTAAGTAGCATAGATAAGTAAATAATAGGTAAACAGTGGCAAAAACAAAAACAGATATAGGCGACTGTTAAGAGTTTGTGAGTCCATTCAGTATTCTAACAGCAGAAGGGTAGAAACTGTTATGAAACTGGCAGGTGCATGTGTTCAGGCTTCTGTACCTTCTCCCCAATGGTAGACATTGCAGAAAAGTATTGCCAGGGTGGGATGGATCTTTGAGAATGCTGGCAGCCTTTCCTTGACAGTGGGCCTGGTAGATGGATTCTGTAGAAGGGAGCTTGGCCTTTGAGATTGTCCAGGCGGAGTTCACCACTCTCTGTAACCATCTCCGATCTTGAATGGTACAGTTGCCATGCCAGGTAGTGACAGAATGCTCTTGATGGCACACCAAAAAAGTTGGCAAGGGTATTTGCTGTCATGTCAAATTTCCTCAGCTGCCTGAGGAAGAAGAGATATTATTGGGCCTTTGTAACCATGCATCCACAAGAAGAGTGGAAGAAAGCTTGACACTCTCCACTCGTTCCACCTCTGTGCTGTTAATGTGTAGGGGGGGCATGAGTAACATCCTGCTGAAAGTTAATGACTTCCTTGGTTTTGCCAGCAGAAAACTAGGTTGTTCTCAGTGCACCATTTTTCCAGGCCTTTCACCTCACGTCTGTTGTCTGTTTTGTTGCCATCTCAGATTTGATCAATGACGTTGGTGTCATAAGTGAACTTGTAAATGGCATTAGTCTGGTATTTGGTGACACAGTCATGGGTATACAGTGAGTACAGTAGGGGGCTCCCGTGCTGAATGTTAGTGAAGATGAAATATTGTCCCCAATCTTCACTGATTGTGGCCTGTGGGTCAGGAAACTGAGGATCCAGTTGCATTGTGGGGCTTAGTCAGAGATCACTAAGTTTAGAAATCAGTCTCCAGGGGATAACACTATTGAGGACTAAACTATAGTCAACGAGTGGGATTCTTACATAGCTGTTCTTGGTGTCAAGATGTTCTAGGGAGGAGTGAAGGGCAAGTGATATGGCATCTGATGTGGATCTGTTGGTCTGATAGGCAAATTGGAGTGGGTCAAGAGTAGTATGGAGGCTGGAGTTGATTAATGCCATGACCAGCCTTTCAAAATACTTCATGACCAATGTTAGGGCCACTGGATGGTAGTTTGAGACATGCTGCATGAACCTTCTTAGGCACAGTTATGATGTTGGCCCTCTTGAAACAGGCAGCGACAGTGGCCTGCTGCAGGGAGAGGTTGAAGATGACCAAGATGACCTCTGCCAGTTGATCTGCACATGCTCTGAGTGCATGGCCTGGTACTCCATCCTGTCCCATTGCTTTCCTTGGATTCACGTGAAGGAAAACTGATCTGACCGCTGATGCAGTGACTGTTGGGACAGGTTTATCAGGACTTGTCGGAATAGGTGTTACCTCTCTGCCGAAACGCTGCTCAAAGCGAGCATAGAAGGCACTGAGGTGATCTGGGAGGGATGTGTCATCGTCTGCTATCTTGTACTATCTGTTTTTAGAACCAGTGATGTCATTCAGTCCTTGCCATAGTCCCCTGGTGTCTGTCGGAGTCTCTAGTTTGGATCAGTATTGGTCCTTGGCTGACTTAATGGCTCTGCGAAGGGCATACTAGGAGCCCTTATATTTGAGTGGGTCTCCTAATCAGAAGGCCTCACGCCTGGTTTTTAGTTGGTTCTATGTGTCCTGATTCATCCAGGGTTTCCTGTTGGGCAACACCTGGAATGACTTCCTCGGCCTGCAGTCCTCCCACACTTGCTGATAAAGTCTGTGATGGTGGGGGCGTACTCTGTGTGACCATGGCCCAGTCGATTCCAGACAACACCAGAATTGATCCTCTGCCTCCTCCAACCAGCACTGGACCTGTATAGAGGGAGGTGGGGTGGGGGGGGGGTCTCCTGCTTGAGCTTTTGCCTGCAAGCCAGGAGAGGAAACACGGCATTGCGGTCGGAGTTCCTGAAATAAGGGCGGGGGATGGAGCGGTAGGCATCCTTCAGTGGTGTAGCAGTGCTCTAAACTGTTCGGGCCCCTAGTGGGGCCAGTAATATTCTGGTGGTACTTGGGCAACACCTTCCTTAGATTGGCTTGATTGAAGTTGCCAGTAACAATAAACAGTGCCTTGGGGTGTTCCGTCTCCAGGGTGTTAGTGGTGGAGTACAGAACATCCAGAGCTTCCTCAACCTTTGCTTGTGGTGGTATGTACACAGCAGTTAGTATAGCAGCAGTAAATTCCTGTGGTAGATAGAAGGGGCTGCATTTGATGGTGAGGAATTCAAGGTTTGGGGAGCAATGGCTGCCCAGGGTTACAATGTCCATGTATCACAAGTTGTTGATTAAAAGACAAACCCCTCCATCCTTTGTCTTACCAGAGGCACTGCACGGTCTATATGATGGACAGAAAAACCATCAGTCTGATGTGCGCAGTCAGGAATGGATGGGTTGACCATTGGTGGACCAAACTAACTCTTCTCATCTGTTACACAACACCAGGTTATAATCCAATGGGTTTATTTGGAATAAACCTAATGGACTACAACCTGATGGTGTTGAGATTTTTAACTTTGCCCACCCTAGTCCAATACTGGCTCCTCCACATCTTCACATTTGACCCTTTTCACAACAAGAATTTTATCATCTACAGGACTTGCCCTGCCCGCACTAATTCACCATTTGTGCGCTTATCTCAATGCTATCTTGCTAAGAACAATATGTGCATGCACAGTAATTACAACAGTAAGAATTGTATTTATAACCAATGACATTCAACTACTTTCCTTAATCTTGTGCTGTCTCTTGGTGTCTATATATGGCATTTGAACTTAAAGCTAATCAAGCATTTTCCCAAACGTTACTGGAGTGACAGGAATGCATGGATTTTGTTGCACACAAATACATTAGTTTCATAGGATATTGGTCAGATTTGCTGCAGGTTTATTTCCTGTACTGACACTGGTTTTGTGTTCCTTTGGTCACGTTTGCTGGATTGGAGCAGAGTGTTGAGAGTAGCTGAATGTGTTACCACCTCTGGTTAGAATTGTCTCTGGGATCTGTTTTCATGGAGTGCTGCTATTATTTATAATGTTGATCATTAATCTGGAAGACACTAGAACTAATAATAATAATAATTAGATCCTTTATGCTACTGAAGGTACCTTTTGCAAACCTTGTCCTAATTACCTCAATGTTGCATTAGAGGATTCACTTTAAATTTAGAGACTCAAGCCTCTATGGCATACATTGAAGGAAGTGTTGAATATTTGAACAGAGTCTCTGCTGCAAATCTGCCTGAAGCTGTCACACTATGATAGATTGAGCTGCTGTAAAAGTTATTATACTGCTGTTATAGACTCTTGCTACCTGTGGTAAGTTATCCTAAACAGTTCCCAATGCCTCAATATGTATTTTAAATTTTCTGGCAATACATCAAATATTCTGGTTTTAAGCAGAACCTATGAGATCAGATCCTCAAACATTTCAGTGGAGGGACCTTTGTCCAAAGCTTTCAGCAGAGTCGGATTCCACATGTTAATAGTCTGTCCAAACTCTTTCTGCTCACTTGTGCGTCATCCAGTGTACTCTCCATTGGATGAATATTCAAAGTGGAGATAAGAGGTCTTCCCTGCCTGCTGGGGAGTGGATGACAGCCCTGTGCGGCATCTTCAACATCCAAAATCAAGACTCGGTGAAGGGCTGGGTGATGAAGATCCCACCAAACGAAAGCTGCTGATCAATCAGGCAGCTCCGACATTCAGCAGTTGCCAGGGAATAGCCCATAGCTGCTTGTGAAAGGTCCCAGGATAATGCAAGATTCAGGAAAAAAGAAGTTAAAATGATGTGGAGGGCTGTCTGGGATTCTTGAGCCTGGACTCACGTTCCTTGTGGACACCTTTCTGCCCAATGTCAAATCCGTTGGCTCGACACAGATTGCCTTTAAAATCAAAGAAAGTCCCTGCCCCCCTCCCGAAAACCAGGTGCCAGACTGTCTGCAGGATAGCAGTTATCACAAACATCACACTGCACATCATTTCCACAGTGGTGATAAAAACGGCAGTGGCAAGCAGAGGCCTTCAGTTGGCCAACTAAGGACCCGAATTAGTGCCAGTGTGGAAATGCTGACAATCAGCTTTCCTGTCCAGGTTGGAATTCTGCTGAAATGAGAAAGTTTAGGTTTAGTCCTAGCATCAAGCTCATCACATAGAGGTTTATAAAATCATGAGGGGCATAGAAAGGATAAATAGACAGTCTTTTCCCTGGGCTGGGGGAGTCCAGAACTAGAGGGCATAGATTTAGGGTGAGAGGGGAAAGATATATAAAAGAGACCTAAGGAGAAACTTTTTCACACAGACAGTGGTACACGTATGGAATGAGCTGCCAGAGGAAGTTGTGGAGGCTAGTACAATTGCAACATTTAAAAGGCATCTGGGTGGGAATATGGATAGGAGGGGTTTGGAAGGATATGGGCCAGGTGGTGGTAGGTGGGACTAGATTAGGTTGGGATATCGGATCAGCATGGATGAGTTGGACTGAAGGGTTTGTTTCCATGCTGTACATCTGTGACACTGACTTCTGGGAACAGAAAAGTACCTCCAGATATGTGAAAGAGTAATGTTAGGAGTGTAAACTCATTTTTCACACTAAAATATTACAAGGCATTGTTAAATTGAAAAAGGCAAATTGAGAGCTTTGTATTAAATCTGAAAAGCAATTAAGTAAAAGGGATTGAAGTGGGCAGCTAAGTGCAAGACCCAGGAGATTTTAACTCCAGGATTCATGAGCATCCCCCAACACAATTTGAAGCTGACAAGACTAACATCACTTTTTAGCATATAACCTTTCATGGAAGAGATTGATGGGTGCCTTTATCAAGAACTGCAATTCTGAGAGAGATGTTTAGTCGACGAACAAATGCAAAAATTAAGTTGTTAGGTCAGTCTAGAGAATATAAAGTTATAAAAGATAAACTAGGTGATGACTACGCATTTTAACAGAGTATAAATGAATGTTAAAATGCTTGATAGACTGCAATCTTAAAGGTTTATCTTACTTTATCTGCAAAAAGATTCAATTTGTTTTAGGATGGAATTGCAATGCATGGGGTGGTTGAGTTGCAATGCACGGGTGGCAGAGTTGGCACGGAATACATTGCTTGCCACAGTTCCTTATTACTTTCAACAAAACAATGTCTCCTTCCTCTGCCTGAAGTTATGCCAAAGAAGTTCTCAGCCTTCATCTGATTCTTGGCTGGAGGCCTGTTTTTAACCCTTGCAGACCAGTTATTCTTCAAGTGAGCAAACTTTATTCTGGTGTTTATGCTCCCTTTAAACAGCTTTATGCCTTCAAATCCTGCACAATCATGCAAACTTTCACATCCATAAGATATAACATCCCAATAGCTGGGATTTCTAAAACGGGAAGCTCACAAATGTTAACTAAGCTAAACCCAAAACTGCTGTATGGGTGAGTGTAATCTTGAGTGTGTAAACTGACGTTTTTGGGATTTCATAGAAACAAAAAGAAAGCTAGGTTTGTATTTACTCTATGTACCTAAATAAACTAATTCATAAATTTACATTGATTACTTTAATCTTCCATAAGTCAATGGGAGTCTTTCTGAACTAGTATCAAGGTAATATTGTATAATGCTTACCTCAAAACCCTCAACAATAAATTTTAGAGTCAAAACATCCCATTAATTTCATTTTATGTGTCTTTTCTCTTTTACTCTAATCTTGGTTTTATTTGTTCCCTGTCACAGATGTTAGAGTCATTTCCTTTTGAAAAGACTCCAATATATCTTTTACTTCTGAGTCATTAATAAAGACTTTCAACGAGTATGGAAGCATAAGAAATTTGGGTTGCAAATTGGCATTTGCTACAGATGGTTTGCTACAGGCTAAAATGATTGTGTTTAGGGCCATTGCAAGTTACCTCTCATGGCTCCTCAATGCCAACTCATGTCCTTGTACCATTTCCATAACCACTCATTCACAGTCAACATTACCAAATCTCAGAAGATAAGGAAATGAAAAAAGTTATTCTAATACATGCCTCACATACACACAATTAATAGTGTAACAATCTAAAGGTTAATGGAAAACAAGAAATTTAAAAGATTTTCATGAAGTCTTCAATCTTATATTAAAAGAATACACAAACTGCTATTTAGATCCCACAAAGATGGAGAATTCCTTAGCCTTTTTAAAATGCCAAACTGCAAATTCAGAATACTGTGCTGAGACAATTAACTTAAAATCAGACAAGCATTCAGTGCGACATAATAATAGCAAAAGGGAAACGTCAGTTCAAAACGAAAAAAAAAAATCAGATGAAGGTGGTAGAGTCAGAGTTTTATAACATGAAATGTGGCACTTTGACCCATTATTTCTGGGCTGACTATCAAGCACCTATCCTCTCCCATTTTCTAACATGCGGCCCATAGATTTGCATGCTAAGGGGTTTCAAGTATTGCTCTTTATAGCACTTAAGTATTGTGGTGGTGCCTGACTCTACCACACTTTTAGGCAGTGAGTTCCTGATTCCCACCATCCCCTGAGTGAAAAAAAAATTCTTAAATCCCTTCGAAACCTCTTATTATCTTAAATTGATGCCCCTTGTTGTTGACCTGTGGGAAACATTTATCCCTATCCACTTGTATATGCCCTCAGAGCACTGCACATTGCAAACAGGTCACTCCGCAACCTTCTCAGCTTTAACAAGAATGGCCCTACCTAGTTTCTCTTCATAGTGTGGTGACCAGCACTGCACACAGCACTCCAAATGTGGCCTAAATAAACAAACATTTTTAAAAAAAACCTACATCGCATGGCCCATGACTCAAAGCAGTTCCAGAAACAAATGTTTCACACTTCTCACTGGCAGTTGAGAATTTTAAAGAGCAGGAAATTTACAAAAATCTTCAGATCATTATAATGAAAGAGATCATATCTGGCTTTCAAGTCAATTTATGTCAACTCGAACAATTTTGACTCCAGTGTGGAGTTAAAGCCCTTAGTCAAGCTAAAAATTGAGATTTATTTGAACTTAGCACAAAGCTCAAATGCAGTTGTTGTTGAGTTTGGGTTTTAGTCTTGTATGTTTCACCACCAATGCGAGTTGAAATTTTCAGAAATGGAGACATATGGATTTTGCTCACCATTTTTAAAGATCCATGGAGCCAGGATGAGTGTGAAAGTCTGCAGACTCCAAGTTCCAATTTAGGGCTTGGGTGAAAATAAAAAGTCTGTGCTGCAGTGTGGATTGAAAAAGCATTGCTTATCCTATCCAATCATTTCATATTTGTTTATGGGAGCATGCTGATTGCAAATCAATTGTCCTGGTGTTCAATACTACAATGGGGATTACACAAATGAACATTATTGAACGTAAAAAGCTTTTGTGTATCTGGAGGTCATAAAAGGCACTACATAAATGCACAAAATAAAATAAAATACCATGGATGCTGAAAATGAATGGTGTGCTTCTGAAGAAGGGTCACTGGACTCAAAATGTTAACTCTGCTTTCTCTCCACAAATGCTGCCAGAGTTGCTGAGATTCTCCAGAAATGTCTGTATTGGTATTATGTAAATGCAAGTATTTTTCTTAAAATTTCCCCTCAGGTATAGCAAACTAATTACCAATTGTGGAACCAATGAATTCTCCAACTTTTAAAACAATCGGAAAAAATTGTCTCAGTAATGTTAGCAACAAGCTTAGCTCCTCATTCTGTGTGCTACACAGTTAAAATACTCTCATTCCATTTCTGCAGTTTCTCAAAATGGCCAGTACAAAAAGTCATGCATTAATCTCTTTCAATTTTTCATGTGATGATAAAGGAATGGAGCCCAGAGGCAGCAGCATTCCATTGGAAATCCTAGGAGTGCTCCATTTGAAGCACTCCAATAATATACAATTCCATAATGACATAATAAAAATTTTGTTCGGGTGAACATCCACGACTTCTCAAAAACACAGCAACTTTCTTCTGCATTTTATTTTACTTCATGGAAGGAAAGGTCACTTCCCTGCTACAGCAGAAAGTAACATAATTAACAGCACCGAGTATTTTGTTCCAACTTACTGTGTGTGTGGAGAATTCAAATCTTTTCTTTTAAAATGTGATTTTTTGACCTCCTGGAGGTTTGTTTTCAATCAAATACACTCTGAAAATTCTGGACAAACTCAAGTCCCAAGAATACAGTCAACTTGAAACAAAATAATTCATACTTCAACGTCAAATTATTCAATAAATTTTAAATTTAACAGCTATTTCTACTCTTCCAGGTCCATCTTATAACACAGGGTAACTGCTGAGTGTTCAATCATTAGTGAGCAGAGTATCTGAATTTTTATTATTATACTGAACTTCTAGAAGTCATTTACAGCAGTTTTAGTGCTCAGTGTAATTGGTCATGTCAAACTGCTGAAAAAGTCTGTGGTACTGTCAATAGCATCTGCTGCTTCCCCATAAACCTGTTGATGTTAGCTAGTTACTGATTTCATAGGCAGAAAGCGGAGACACATTTCTTTAAGAGTATTAGGTCTAAGCAGATGTTTTCTCCAACTCAATCTGATACCATTTTTTGAAACTATTTTCCAACTGCAATTCTTTACCACAATATTTTTCTTCACATTACACAAAGGCTGCATATTTCTAAAAGGTCTGATGCCATCTGTCTGTATCCTGTCTTGTACCAGCCCTGCTTATTCAATGTCACGAACCTCCTCAGCTTGCATTGACTCCTGATTTTTCAAAGTTCCAAATTTTAAATTTGCATCCATAACCTTGCATTAATCAATTTCTGTCACCCCCCATCGGCCAGGCAGTTCACCCTCAACACAAACATTTTGCCAACCTCACGTCTTAACCCTTTCCCTCCACCTCACTACTGGCGACCATGCCTTCAGATCACTAGTATTGTGGAATTTCCTTCCAAACCCCCAAACTCTGATGCCCTACAATCTTTCCTCCCTTAAGGTTCTCTCTAAAAGAGAAGCCTTTGTCAGCTCATTCGATTTTTCTCCACGTTCTGTGGAACAGTTCAAGACATCGAATCTTCCTCTGTTGGAAGATTCATGAAGGCAGAGTGGCAGACTGTTTACGTGGACTTTGGTTAAAGCCTTTGCTAATGCTCCGCATGGTAGACTGATTAGCAAAATTAGATCACATGCGATTCAGGGTGAGCTTGCCAATGGCGTACAAAATTGGCTTGACGGTAGGAGACAGAGGGTGGTGGTGGAGGATTGTTTTTCTGATAGGAGGCCTGTGACCAGCAGTGTTCCACAGGGATCAGTATTGTTCCACTTCTGTTTGTCATTTATATAAATGATTTGGATAAGAATACAGGAGGCACGGTAAGTAAGCTTGCAGCTGACACCAAAATCGGTGGTCCAGTGGCCAGTGAAGAAGGTTCTCTAAGATTACAAAGATTTCTCAATCAATTGGGTCAATGGGCTGAGGAGTGGCAGATGGAGTTTAATTTGGATAAATGTGGGGTATTGCATTTTGGCAATACAAACAAGGACTTACATAATTAATGGTAGGGCCCTAGGTAGTGCTGTAGAACAGAGACCTAGGGGTTTGGTACATAATCTTTGAAATTTGTGTCACATGTAGACAGGGTGGCCAAGAAAGATTTAGCACCCCTGCCTTCACTACTCTGACCTTTGAGAATAGGAGTTGGGACTCTATGTTGAGGTTGTATAGGATGTTGATGAGAACTCTTCTGCAGTATGTGCAGTTCTGGCTTCTCTGCTATAGGAAGGAAATTATTAAATTGGAGAGGATTCAGAAAAGATTTACAAGGATGTTGCTGGGAACAGAGGGTTTGAATTATAAAAATAGGCTGGATAGGGTGGTACGTTTCTCAGTGGAGCGTAGGAGGTTGCAGGGTCTTAGTGGTTTATAAAATCATGAGGGGCATAGTTAGTGAATAGCAAGGTCATCCTTAGAGAGAAAGAGTTCAAAACTAGGCAGCATCTTTAAGGTGAGAAGAGAAAGTTTTAAAAATGGACACAAGAGAATTTTATACTTAAAAAAAAAGTGGAATGAACTGCCAAAGGAAGTGATAGATGCAGGTACAGTTTCAACATTTAAAAGGCATTTGGACAGGTACATGGACAGAAAAGGTTTGGATGGATATGGTCAAACACAAGTGGGACTAGTTCAGTTTAGGAATATGGTTAGAATGGACTATTTAGACCAAAGAGTCTGTTTTCAAGCTGTATGACTATGACACTATTAAAAAGGTGCCATATAGATGTAACTTATTATTTAAGAAGCTTAAACATCTGTTAATCAGAAGTCCAGCTAACAGCTGAATTCTGCACGTTAACCAGGAAATGGACATATGGAATGATAGAGAAAATTCTAATGGTTATCATACATTTCAAGGAATCTTCCAGCCACAAGCAAATTACTTTATATATCCAACTGTCCAGGTCACATACTCACCCACTGCAATATCTTTGCATTCACTGGAACCATGGATGCAATGCAATAACTTAGTAGGGGTCCTTTGTATTGATGTTTCATTGGAATTATCCTAGCAAATGTGTCTGGGGTTGAAATATTTTGCTCTCCAGCTGGCAATGCGAGGTAGATGATGCAATGGGCCTTCAGATTATTCATTACAAATACTGATAGGATCAATGTGCTAATTAGCCGGAAGAATTGTACTGAACATAGAGTATTAGGTTTCGATTGTCTGAGTGAGTATGCTCTTTATTTTCACACACTTGGCCTAAATTAATAACCTGCATTAGTTTTTAACTCTTAAAACCATGTAGCTTGGATTACTTAATTGAATTACACAATCCATGCATAAGAAAATACATGCTTCTTTTCATACAAAGCATTCTGATTGCCAGCAGAAGGACAGCACATACATTCTATCCATGACACTTTTTTCCACATTACATTGACAATGTTTTTTTTTCCCCCCTGTCATTATATGATCTATACTCTCTTGCAGATGCTTTGTCCTGAATTTGTGTGAAGTAGGAAAAATTCAGCACCTTAGGCAAAGTATCGCCAGAGCCCAGAAATTGGAAACCCCACCCTGAACCTACCATTTTGCCAGGGAAGGGTGGTGGGGGCAGGAACCAAAAATCATGGTTTAGAGAATTAGCAGAAGATGTAAAACTATGGTTGCCTTCAAACAGAATTGGTTTTTGTCATCTAGGTTTTGATATCAGGATTCATGGACCTTAGGCACATGACAAATGCATGAACCAACAAAACTCTGCAGAAAGGTAAAGTAGTCCTTCAGGATTATTAAAAATTGAATGTGCATAAAAGATGGATAGATTTTTTTCAACTAGGAGAAAGTGAGCTCTGCTGATGCTGGAGATCAGAGTCGAGAGTGGGGTGCTGGAAAAGCACAGTAGGTCAGGCAACATCAGAGGAGGAAAATCGATGTTTCGGGCATGAACCCTTCATCAGAAATGAGGCTTCTGAGCCGAGGGGTGGAGAGATAAAATGGGAGTGGCGTGGGGAGATAGTCGAGAGTGCGATAGGTATACAGAGGTGGGGGTAAATGGTGATAGGTCGGAGAGGAGAGTGGAGCGGATAGGTGGGAAGATAGAGCAATCCATGAGGGTGGTGCAGAGTTGGAAGGTTGGAACTGGAAATAAGGTGGGGATGAGAATGAGGAAACTGAAATCCACATTGATCCGTATGGTTGGAGGGTCCCAAGGCGGAAGATGAGGCGTTCTTCCTCCAAGTGCCAGTTGGTGAGGGTGCATGTCCTCGGCAGAGTGGGAGGGGAAGTTGAAGTATTCAGCCATGGGGCAGACTGTCTGGAAATTCTGTGCAGATTTTCCCTAACCAGGAATTGATTATTTCCCATGAAAATAGTGGGATCAGTTCTAACCTCAATTTGAGTCTGTCTATAAGAGCGAGAGAGAGAGCAAGAGAAACACAGATACAGACAGACATGGAAAAGTTTTTAAAACTAATAATGTGGAAAAAAACAGATCAGTAAGAAATTATAAGGAGCCCAAATGTAAACAAATCAGGGCTGCAGCCACAAAGAATAAAGCAATTCAGGATATTTGTGGGAAGACAGGAAATAGAATTTTAGAACACAAACCTTATCAAAATGTTTGTACTTCAAGCAAGGGAAAATGCTATTTAAAATTCACAATACACACACTGCCCATAACAAAAAAAGAGGGGTGTGGGGGGAGGGATACAGATAATCATACATTAAATAGAAGTAAATATATTGTTGATGTCTGAGTCATTACCACAGAAAAGTGAGGACTGGGAAGGTGTACAGGACTCCTTTCTAACAAAAGTAAAAACACTCAAAGCAAATTAAAACAAATTCCTGAAGGGACTTGATTGGGTGGATGTTTCCTCTTGTTGCAAAATCTAAAACCAGAAATTATAAAAATAAAGGTGGCACCCATTTAAAATAGAAATTAGGTTTTTTATGAGATTTGAGTGTTTTTGGAATTACCGGTCTTTCAAAAGACACTGGATGCAGAATCTTTAAATATTTTAAAGGCAGAGGTGGATAGATTCTTCATTACCAAAAAGGGAAAGATTGAAAATGGGAGAAGTGTAGAGTTGAAGCTAACATCACATGAGCTATAACTTAGTGAATGGCACAGCAGGTTCAAAAAAGGACCAAATGGCCTAATCTTGTTTCTTGCTGGTATGCAATACAAGATTTGCTATTGAAACTAGTGATGGTGAATTGACTAGAGCAGAATGAGAAGTAAAGAAAAGTGACATTTTACAAGTTGAGAATGCAGGAAAAACATGTTTTGCTGAAAGCAACGTTAAAGATTGCCGATACTCTGGAGAGAATAAAAAAACAATTAAGGGTTAAAGAAAAGCTATACATGCAGTACACTGACAGCAGAGGTGTGCATGACAAAACAAGTGTGCAGCGATTAGGGATTGAAATTAAAAGGACACAATGAGAATGCAAAGAGGAACGGTGAAACTAAAATAAAGGATCATAAAGAAAAGGCACATCAAAAAAGGAATGAGGGGATAGGATAATACACAGGTAACAAGTACAAGATGATAGAAATGATGATCTTGCTTCAGTCTTTACCAGAGCAATAAAATAATTCAAAATGTCATTGAATTAAGATGAGCGATGACGTGAGTGCCTTTCAAATAAAAATTAATGTATTGAATAACCTAAATAAAACTAAAGAGGATTAAAAAAATCTGATCCAGATGGATTGCATCTACACAGTTTAATCAATTCTAGGGAAGAGACAGCAAAAACATTATTACACATAGTTAATAATTCTTTATAAAAATGGTGTAGTTCCATGGAACTACTGGATAGTTCGAGTAATTCCTATCTTTATGAAGAGTCAGAGAATATGTCCAGTGAATAATGAACCAACCAGCTTCACAGTGGTGGTAGGAAAAACACTGAATCCCTACAAAAACTAATAAGACAACATTTGGAAATGAAAAATAACAGTGATTGTTTGGAATTTAAAAATCTGAATTCTAAAAACTTGAATTGTTTGTCTACTGTCTGCAGTACTACTTCAATGATGTAGTAGATCTAATTTATTTGATTTTTCAAAAGCCTTTGGTAAAATACCCTGGTTTAAAAAAAGTCAGAGCATGTAATAGCAGGTGGTAAGTGATTGAATGGATTAGAGCATAAGACCATTGTAAACAGGAACAGGAATAAGCCATTCAGCCCCTTGAGCCTACTCGGACATTCAACAGGATCATGGCTGATTGGACATTCGTCACATCCACTTTGTGGTCAGTTTGCTGTTACCTTTAATTCCCTATTTAACAAGAGTCTATCTATTCTGGCCTTACATATACACATAGCCATACAGCTCTATGTGACAAGGAGTTCCAAACACTCAACCCTCAAAGAAGTTCCTCTTTATCTCAATCTTAAATTGATGCTGCATTATTCTGAGACTATGCGCCTGGTCCTAGATTCTCCCATGAGGGAACAGCATGTAACCTGTCAAGCCCCTTAAGAATCCTATAGGTTTCAATGTGATCACCTCACCTGACGCAAGCCATCAGGACCAAATGATATCTGCTTTTAGGTCTATTAGTTCGTTAATAGAACTTCTCTAGTGATGGTGGAGCTTAAATAGTTTAAAGGCATTTAATGAACCCTGAAAGGCTGTAGAATCCATTATTTGATTCCTCCAAATTTCAATGTGTAGAGTCCCAGCCTGTTTAACTTTGCTCAAAGGCAATCCCTCCATACCAGGGATCATCCAGTGAAAGTTCTCTAACCTGCCTCCATGAACTGCTCACAGTTGTCCAAATGTGGTCTTACCAGCACCGTGTCCAGTTGCACCAGTTGCAGGAAGACTTCCGTACTCATACTCCGACCATTCCATTAGCCTTTCTGATTACCTGCTGCACCTGTGTGCTAGCTTGTTGTGTTTCATGTAATAAGTACCCACAAGTCGCTTTGCGTTGCAGCTTTCTGCAGTTTTTCTCCATTTAAATTACATTGTTCTTCCTTCTAAAATGAAGAAGTTTTCCACATTATACGCCATTTGCAAACTTGCATAACTAATCAATAGCTCTCTAAATTAGTTGTATGCCTTTCCAACTATTTTTACTTCATTTGCAAATTTAGCTGCGGTACATTCATTCCCTTCCCCCAGTTCATTAATATATATTACAAACACTTGTGGTCCCAGCGCTGATTCCTGTGGAAACCCACTGGTCACAGATCGCCAACTGAAAAAAAAACTCTTATCTCCATTTGCTGTTTTCCTCTCAATTAGCTAATTCTTTATCCATGCCAACATGCTACCTCCAACACTGTGGACACTTATTTGATGACTTAGTCTTTCGTGTGGTACCTTGTCAAACAACTTCTGCAAGTTCAAATACAACATATCTACCAGGTTCTTTTCATCCAGGATGATTGAGACTTCCTTGAGAAAGTTCAGTAAGTTAGTCAGACATGAATTCCCTTTCGTGAAACTATACTGCCTCTGCCTGATTAGGTGAGGCTTTTCCAAACGCTCTGCTATTACTTCCTTAGTAATTTATTCAAATACTTTTCCAATAATAGATGTAAACCGAATGACTCTGCAGACACTTTTTGCCTCCCTCCCTTTTGGAATTAGGGTGTCACATTGGCAGCTTTGCAATTCCCTGATACTTTTCCAGAATGCAAGTACTTTTGGAAAATTAGAACCTATGCATCCACTATCTAACTCTTTTAGGATCGTAGGACGCAAGCCATCAGGACCAAATGATATCAGCTTTTAGGTCCATTAGTTCGTCTAATACAACTTCTCTCGTGATGGTTAAGCTTAAATAGTTTAAAGGCATTTAAAGGATGCCTGAAAGGCTGTAAAATCCATTATTTCATCATTTGAGAAAACATTGTAAATAAGGGATAATTAAGTTAAAGCTTGGTTTAAGGACTGCCCAGAACAAGCTATGTCTTCAGAGATGGGTAGAGCTTAGGGAGATTTTCTAGTTTAAGTTTATCTCAGCTATCTGGGTGATTGTTCAGCAAGTTGGTTGCAGTTTTAAAACTTGTGCGCATCTCAGAGTGGTAATAGCCAAATAAGTTAATTTGTTTCACCATACTTTCAGTGCGACTCTAACTCCATTATTAACCAGATGTAATGCAACTTAGGCCTAATCTCATTTTCAATTTTGAGAGAAGTCAGGGGTGATGAATGTCCAGTTCAATAGTGGTTCCTATAAAGAAAAGGAGCAAGCAGATTTGTTTGGAAATATTGGAAAAGTAAGGTAAATCAGAACAGGAGATGGAGGGGTCGCAGTCAAAAGTTTTACATGAAAGCTTTACCTTTGAGAATAACTGGTGCTGGGGAGAATTTTCCAGAAGACTGTGGCATAGATATGGGTGATCCCAATGGAATATCTTTAAAATTGATGTGACTAACAGGAAGTAAGAAGTAAATCTGTGTGCATAACTCATGATATTCAGTTAATAGTGCCTGTTTGGTTGAATTTGTCCGATAGGATGACGACTTTGGTTTGTATGAGGGGGCATAGCTGCAAATTGAGGGGTGATAGATTTAGGACAGATGTCAGAGGCAGGTTCTTTACTCAGTGGTATAGGCATGGAATGCCCGGACTGCCAAAGTAGTAACTCAGCCATGTTAGGGGAATTTAAACAGTCCTTGGATAAGCATATGGATGATGGGATAGTGTAGGGTGACAGCTTAGTTCACAGGTCGGGCGCAACATCAAGGACCAAAGGGCCTGTTCTGCGCTGTATTGTTCTATAAAGAAGAATGTTTGTTTTATTGTAAAAGTGTGGAGTTTTGTTGCATAGAACCATTCGTTAAAAACAGGTTTTTCAATTTTCTTTAAATGTTGATAGATCCTAACATCATAATGTTTAAGTTTGCCAATGATACAAAATTGATGGGATAAGGGGAAAAAGGGGTGAGGGGGATAGTTATTATTGTGGAAAAACCACGTCCATTTTAAGAGGATATTGATAAACTTCATTAGCAAATGAAGCTCAACATCGATAAAAAGGAGAAAATACATTTGGGTAGGAAGAGCAGAGAGGTCACATATTACTTGGAAGAGAAAAGTCAAGGTCGGGAACAGGGACAAAAGAAAAAAGGATCTTGGAGCATGAATACATCAACCAGTAAAAAATGAGCCAAGGTTAGCAAGGCCATTTAAAAAAAAACAAAGCATCAGACTTTGAGACTGATGATTAAAAAGTAGGGAAGTGATGCTAAACCCAGAATGAAGTCTTGGTGGACCACAATTAATTAGTGCATATGTTCTGGGGTTGCCACATCAAACAGTATTCAGGCATAGAAGAAATTGCAGATTAAATTTACAAACATTATACCAGAAAGTTGTGGGTATATAAGAGGAAAGAGTTGAGATGAGTTTATCTTCTCTTGAAAAACAGTAGAGGGGTGACTTAGGGTAGATGTATTGAGAACGAAGAAAGTGTTTTGATTGGGTGTGTACAAAGAGAACATTTACTCTTGTGGCGAAGACTAACTGGAGGCCTTCAATATAAAAATAAATAATTACCAAGAAAGGCAATATGTCATTTAGTAGAAACATATTTATCCAAACAGTGGTGAAAATGTGGAACTTGCTACCAGTGAGAGTGGTTGAGCTGAATAATAGGTGCAATCAAGGGGAAGCTACACGGGCCTGAGGGAGGAATAATTGATGGTTATGATGCAAGATCTAGATGGGAAGAAACTAGAGTGGAGCATAAACACTCAAGTAGGAGCTGAATGACTGGTTTCTGTGCAGTACATCCTATGTTTAATACACTGGATAGGAATTTTGCAATGATAAAACATTTATTTTAATGTTACATGCAAAGAAAATGGCTATTCATCAGAACAAAAGATAGTATACATAACAAACCAGTGCTTTCAAAATTATAAAAGGTTTACTTGCAAAGTTAAAGAGATACTATGCACCTACCCATTATTTCTCTATAGTCCCCACCTCAACATCAGCAAACTTTTAACTTCAAGACTTCTACCAAGATCCTTAATACTTTGCCATGATCCAACTCCCAAAAAGCTGAAAATAGACAGAATTCAGGAATCCACATATTGTTTAAAATAGCAACTTAAATGACATTCTTCAGAAATTACTGGTAAAAACAAAGTACTGCCTAAGAAAGATATCATTGTTTAATGGTTAACTGAGATGGTTCCCGTAGCATCTGGGATTGAGTTAATTCTTGCCTAAAGGCAGCTGGAGGCTCAGCAGGACCACCTCTGACAACTTGGTACTTGCCATTCTAATATGTGCTGTACTTTATCTGAAATTCCTATATATGAATGCATTGGAAGGATTCAGGGTATTAAATAAACATGCTCATTGTCATTTTCTGATGGAAACATCAGAGCTCACTCATTGCAGTCTCATAGGTACAGGAATGTTACAGATTGAAATGGTCAAATGGGGTCTTGGAAGTCCTGTGCTAGTATAGTATACAGACTGGTTAATGAAGGATTTATTGAAGCAGTCCTAGCTGCCTTTCCAGACCAACCAATACCCTTAGGGGTTCATTCTGACATCTTAGGCTGAGAAAATTAGACAATCTCAGTTTCCAGGTCATGACTTCACTGCCTTAAAGCTATGAATCATGGATCCTCACCCTTAATCATCACAACCATTAGAACAGGAACAGTTTAGACTGCTATTCACCAGATTAATACTTCCATACCATTAAAGAACATAACATCTAAGATCTGGATCCCTAAATTGCTCAGCTATGCTTAATAATATTAATAATTATTCCATTCTGCCATCAAATGATTCAATCTTTCCTCTTTCACTTCAAGGCCCTTATTCTTACTTGTGCTGAATGACCTCTCTGATGACAATCTTTCTAACTAGCGGACTAACTCTTCAAAATGGTGGTTGTCTAGGACACTGGTGCTTGTGTGTACACAATTTCAAGTCAGAGTTGGTGAAAATGTGCCAATAGTCATTAAATTGCAGGTGCTGAGGCAGTCATTAAACTGATTGACTTTATGTTCTAGTTGGTTTACCTGTGCCCTTGAAGAAATCATAGTACAGCAATATTTTAACATATTCCTATGAGAAATCTTGCTACAGCTTCTTCAATATTCTCATACCAGTTATCCTTCACTTAGAGCCAACTGCAAATCTGTTTATTGTATCTGATGTTTGTTAGCCATTATATGCAGAATTTTTTGCAATCACTGGCTTCTCTCATAACTCTCCTTCACATGGACCTGGTTGTTCACTGCTTTTCCTTTGGAAGGACTGAAAGCAATGCTGCAGATTTCTGGGCGCCATTGAGATTTGAAGTTGGGTATGTGACAATGGTGAGAAGTGAATGTGCCTTGTGAAAGTGAAGACTAGTCAGAAGTCCTGGTGGCAAACAAAAACTTATCTGACATTAAGCCAGTGGAGGTTGCATGTTTTGAATGAGTTATCAATCGATCCATTAAGTTGACAGTATAATTTTAAGCAAAAATTATGCTTTAGTGTGGAGATATTACATTTATCTACATTACGTTCTCAGGCACCAAGAGGTAAGAAGTTCACTAACAGAGCATGAGTGGAATATCTTGCTGTCACTGCAGCTGAGCTTAAAAAAGGTGGGAAAACATTCAATACTTATTTTTGAATATTTACCCATAATGTGGGCATCTACTTGTTGGCATACCTGAACTCAATTCTGGTTGAGGCACAAAAGATATGATGTTCTAGGCAGGAATTCCCACTGTCAACCCTCCCAGCTTGCCACCAACTAATTAGCACTTAAGGGCCTCATTCCAGTGCTATTAACCTAGTAGCAGGGGTAGGGTGGCAGGGTTGGGGGGGGGGGGGTGATGTCATTATGTGGTGTGGTCAGTCTCATCTCACCTTCCTGTGGGAGTTGGGGTATGATCATAGGAGCCTTTGCTGCTCCCATATCCCCTGGGTGACTGTTACACACCCCATCTCCCCCTCCACTACCAACATTGGAAAGTAATGTAGACCACAATTATCAACGCTGGGACTTTAGGAGGGTGTTCCATTTGCAACAGCTATAGGCTCCCCTGTTGCGTGTGGTGAACATGTCTCCAATTAATACTTCAGTGGGCAACACAACAACCCCTGGGATTATGAATGCAGGGGAAGCTCTATCTATGGCCTCACCACTAATTGGGGTGTGGTCCCGATCAAGGGTCACTTCCAGCTCTCCAACTGATAGCGAAATCCAATGTCTCAACAAGATTTGGCCACTTCAGTGAGCTGTCGGAATGGGAGGAGATGTAAACTGGCGTCATAGCCTTGGCTTATCACTATCGAGGCATTAACTTCAATGAGCGCTGAGTGAAAGTCCTTGGAGTGATGAAAGTTGCACTGATTGCCAGTATATTGCCCTATACCACTCAAACAGGATTTCTTGCTCATCAAGTTTATCAAATGCAACCTTCTAGTCCTCAGTTCATTGGAAAAATATGGAGGCCCTTCCAGCTACTGACAAGCCTTAAGTTACAGACTTTTATAATGGCTCTAAAAATTGAATTTCATTCCCTCAGTATTACTACAGTGTTTCTGATCTGGAAACTGCCCAATCGTGACAATGGGGATTGAGAGAAAAACATGGAGAATTATTAGCGTTTTCACATTTGAAGTATCAACCCAACATGGCGCTGGGAAGACCACTCACATCCCAACGTCACTTGAAGTGAGTCATTAAATTTGCATTGCATCAATATTTTGCTTCATGTAATCACTAATGGCAAATTAACTAGCAATTCATTTCATTGTTTCTGGGATTCTGCTGTGCACAGTATGGCTGTCACATCTGCTTACGTAAACTACAATCACTCCGAAGAAGGGTCACTGGACTCAATGTCAACTGCTTTCTCTCCATAGATGCTGCCAGAGCTGAATTTCTCCAGCAATAAGTTCCTGTTCCATTATGGCAGAGTTCTTTGGAGTATTTCTAAGAATTCTAGCATCTGAAATGAACGTAAATAATTCATAATTTGAACACAAAAGGTCAGCAAGTTTCAATCAGGTAAATACATATGAAATTTTCATATTATTTGGAATGTATTCCTACAGGTATCACTGTACTTTTCATATATTTTTTATGAAACAATAGTTATGTCACTTGACTTCAGATTGATGAAATATTCATGATTATTTTAAGTTGAAAAAGGTGCTATGACCTTCCAAAATTATTATTTAATAATGCTGTAAAATGTATTTATTTTAATGCTCTCAGTGTTGTGCTGATTCTGATGCTGGTCTTATTCATATTCCAGATTTAGAAGGCACCTCTGCCTCAATCTTCCAAGAGCCCAACTCTCGATACAAATTATAGACCTGAAGTCTTCTCCTTGCTCACAGAGCTACTGCAGAGAGTATTTCTTTCGAATAAAAGTTTAATGAATTCTAATTCATAACTATTTTCCCTCTTTTCACAATATGCAAGAATTAAAATAAAAAAGGACACTTGTTTGAAGGTACAGGTCACTCAGAATGCAAAGTACTGGGCTAATGATAAGATTTTTGGTAGTGTAGATGAGAGAGATCTCAGTGTCTAGGTACACAGATCCTTGAAAGTTGCCACCCAGGTTGACAGGGTTGTTAAGAAGGCATACAGTGTTTTAGCTTTTATTAATAGAGGGATTGAGTTCCGGAACCACGAGGTTATGCTGCAGCTGTACAAAACTCTGGTGCGGCCGCACTTGGAGTATTGTGTACAGTTCTGGTCACCACATTATAAGAAGGATGTGGAAGCTTTGGAAAGGGTGCAGAGGAGATTTACGAGGATGTTGCCTGCTATGGAGGGGAGGTCTTATGAGGAAAGGCTGAGGGACTTGAGGCTGTTTTCGTTGGAGAGGAGACTTAATAGAGACAGAAGATAATCAGAGGCTTAGATAGGGTGGACGGGGAGAACCTTTTTCCAAGTATGGTGACGGTGAGCACAAGGGGGCATAGCTTTAAATTGAGGGGTGATAGATATAGGACAGATGTCAGAGGTGGTTTCTTTACTCAGAATAGTAAGGGTATGGAATGCTTTGCCTGCAACGGTAGTAGATTTGCCAACTTTAAGTGCATTTAAGTCGTCATTGGACAAGCATATGGACGTACATGGAATAGTGTAGGTTAGATGGGCTTCAGATTGGTATGACTGGTTGGCGCAACATTGAGGGCTGAAGGGCCTGTACTGCACTATAATGATCTATATATAGTATATACTTAATTAGGGAGAATTGCATTATAGAGCCATTCCCATTAAGAGGTTGCTGGTTAGGTCATGTGTTTACACCTGTCTAGGTATCTCCTTCTCGAATCCTCTGCCTGAAAGCAGGTCTGACCCACAATGCCAGGACTTCCACCATAAGTAAGGCAAGGAGACAGGTCCTGAAATCTAACCCAGCCAGAACAGTAATTGAACTCCATGTCATAAGTAGCAATCTGATCCACTCAGAGTCCAGCTCACCGAAACCTCAAGGAGTTAGAGTTGCTGTGGCATTGAACACTGTTGCAGTCATGTTGGAGCATGGGCCTATAGTAGAGGCTCCAACACTTATCCATCACACGGCTAACCAGAAATCTCTTCCTCATTTATGGCCACAAGTTGGAAGCATTTACAAGTTGATACTCTGCCTGTTTGGCCACATAATGAACGTGTCTCTTTTGGTCAACAGGTCCAAGAGTGAAACTTGGACCAGACACTTCTGACTTAGAGGGATGCTACTGAAGATCGCCTAAATACCGCCTTAGTGTTTAATATCTAGATTGACTTATTTCAGGATATTCAAGCTCTCCAAATTTTCCAATGATAACTTCTCTGTACAATGGTCCTTGTACATTTTAAAATTGGAAGCTTCCTGTGTAATCAGATGACAATGCTTCAAATTGTTAACTTATTGTGGCCATTGTTAGGCACCTCCTAGTTGCCGAACAGATCTACTTTGGAAGTCCAGGATGTTTGTTTATTGTCTAGGCTGAGAGTGCAATGTGCACAGAAAATGGGTGTCAAAGTAAACAGAATTGGAAATTAGATGGTGCCTGTGTTTGAGGGGAGAGGGTGCAGCAGAAACTGTTCCCACAATCACTGACAGTATATTTTTTATATGAAACATTTATGAATTAAGTTTATTGCTGTTCATCCAAATAAATGGTAAGTTTAGTTATTTACTTAATTTGAGCTCAAAACTAGAAATACCCAGTAGATATCCATCGTTATAAACTGCATGCATAATGGTGCATTTATTTGTTTGGTTTTGGGTAGAAATGGAGGGGGAATAATGGGGTTAAACAAGAGGAGATAGTTTATTTCTCTAGAGCGCAACTTCCTGGGAAAATCATTGGGGTGCCTTTCTGGGGGTAGATATCTACTCTGTTGGTGTGGCAACTCCAGAGCCAGTTTGAAGAGCTTTGCTCTGTTGGGTAGACCAGGGTGAAGGAAGTGTTGGTTCTGCAGCTCCAGCTGATATTCCTGCAAGACTCCCCCTGGCTCTGACCTTAGCTGCAGTGGACTGGGAGGTAATGCTGTTGGGTAATGTATGATCAAGAGTGATGCAAAGATATTTTAGCCCCAGTGCCTTTTTGGCAAGATTCGTGGTAGTGGGTCCACTACACCTTGTGCAACTCTGTCTGCTCGTAATCTCATTACTCATGCAATAGCCCTCTGTGGAACCGTGCAGCAGGAAAGGCGGAAGTATTTGCCGCTGCTGAGATTTTATGACGTTTGTGCCACTGGTGTCACATTTAAAATCCAGCTGTGCAGCACTTTAGATTCTAATTTGGAGTAAGCTTCCACTTGTGTTCCAGTTTTATCCCAAAGGAAAATGGCCCAGAAAGCGAGGGTGGCTCCCCACTGGTGGCTAGGCATCTCGAGCTGCTGGTGGATGTGGCGGTGAAGTGGAGGCCTGCTGACCAGCAAAGGTAGCTTTGCCCCCAACACCGCCAGCCTGGACCCAAGTAGTAACCCGGGTTAGTGCAGCATCCCAGTTAAAGAAAAGAAATGCCTAGCTGTATAGGAAGATGAAAGATCTGCATTTCGCAAGGATAAGTATCATTATTTTCTCTTTGCAACCTTACATTTACTGAATGTCTGCCACTGTATAAGCCTCTCACACAGACTTATGGATTACAAATTATTGCATGCGCATGTCCACTCAATCTCTCACCTCCTCCTTCTCCCCAAATCACTCACACATCCTTTGCTTGGCAATTCCCACTTATTCACTGGAGCATTTAATTCCTTTCTGTCCCTGGATCATTACTGGTGCTTCCATTCATATTGATGGAGTCTCAATCCCTCCCTTTGTCTTATTGCAGGAACATTTGTCTGAAAACCAGGCTAAGGGGGCACAGATTGATGGTGATAGGGGACAAAGAAAAATGTGGTTGCTCAATTGGAGAGTCTATTGATAAATCAACTCAGTAAGCATCATTGTGTAATGCTGTGCTGCTCTCCCATTACCAATAGGACTTACTGGTTCTTAACTTTGATGAAATGTTTCCTTGTTTTACATAACTAATTCCCTCTTTTCTCATGCAGGTTCTAGCAGCACTCAAAATTCTAGGAGGCCAGTGCTGGAGACCCTCAGTTCCACCACCACCTCTGAAGAGTCATCCATTTAACCCCAGGGGATGCACCAGCAAGGCTTTGACCTGCACCATCCACCAGTTTAAAGATTTACACCTCAGTGGGGAAATCTTTCCAGATTAGACTCAGGAGAACAATCTGATAAGCACTTCACTCACACATCCCCAGAGCTGGAGGAATAAATGCCTCTGGTCTTAGGCAGAGAATTGTCTGAGACCAGGCAATTGGTCAGCCCCAGGCAGAAGACTATTCCTTCATCTCAGCCATTACTGCTGACCTCATCCAAATGAAAACATGTGCACAGGAATGGGAGGCAGCTCAGGCAGTTGGCAAGGTGGATTGAAGGATAAAGGATTCCAGCAATATTAGTTCAGTGCTGGCTGTAGCATGTGAGTCTCAGGCTGGGTCACTGAACAATTTGGTAGACTAGCTGGTATCAGTCGATATCCATAGGTAGGAGGAGTCACACACAGGGCCTCCAGATGTTTCTTTTCAGGACATTGCAAGATGCATTGCTCTTCCAGGTCTTCCCACTGCCTGTGATGCCAAAGCCTGCTGAAGTCCAAACCAAAGGGGATGAGCCAGCAGCTGGACAGGCCCTCTAAGCTCAAAGGCCTTTAGATCAGTCTTCCAGACCAACAGGCCCAATTGCAAGGCCTGTATCCCCCAGTTGCAGATGTCAGTGTACACTTTAGTGGAAGGAAAAGGAAGTAAACAAATTACTGAGAGGGTGGTCCCGTAGCATAGGCGACATATTGTCAAGTTTCTTGCACTTTCAATTAGATGTTGACTTGCACTCTAAAAAAAAAGAAGCTTGCTCCAGAGCCTTTGTCACTGTTAAAGCTGAAGAAGTCAACCCATGAGAGAGATGAGAAGCTTTTGACAGCCCAGGGATGAACTAAGTTGTAACGGCCAAGGATTGCTAGTCTCCCACAAGCAATTGATACCTTGGTCGCAGTTTGCCTCAGATGTCACAGATCCTTGAACCATGACCTTGTTGAATTTTGCAGGGCATTGCACTTTAATGGGGACAGCACTGAGATGACAAGCAAAGTGCAGATATAGTGACAAGGCCTGTGTTGCACAAATCGTCTGATCTTCACTCAAGGTAGGTGTATGAGTGCAGCTTCAAGAGTGATTCCTCTGTGGAGGCAATGTTTCACTTTATCAGTTTTTTAAAGGGATGCACTGCCAGACAAGGTTGAGAAATGTACAATGGAAACTTCACATGTTCACTCTCTCTCATTATGCATCATTTCTCAGCAGACCACGGTGCTAGGTGCTGCCACTTCCAAGTTAACTGTCTGACAGGATGCTCAAACATTTCAGGGGGTTTAGCAATCTGTGAACTTTGAAATGTTGAAGGCTAACTGGTGATGGAAGAAAGAAAAAGGCTACTTCAAGATTCAGTTATTGTGATGTACGCATGGAAACAGACCCTTCGGTCCAACCAGTGCATGCTGACCAGATATCCCAACCCAATCTAGTCCCATCTGCCAGCGCCTGGCCCATATCCCTCCAAACCCTTCCTATTCATATACCTATCCAAATGCCTTTTAAATGTTGCAATTGTACCAGCCTCCACCACTTCCTCTGACAGCTCATTCCATACACTTACCACCCTCTGTGTGAAAAAGTTGCTCCTTAGGTCTCTTTTATATATCTTTCCCTTTCAACCTAAACCTATGCACTCTAGTTCTGGACTCCCCAACCCCAGGGAAAAGACTTTGTCCATTTATCCTATCCATGCCCCTCAATTTTGTAAAGCTCTATACGGTCACCTCTCAACCTTTGACACTCCAGGGAAAACAGCCCCAGCCTTTCAACCTCTCCCAATAGCTCAAATCCTCCAACCCTGGCAACATCCTTGCAAATCTTTTCTGAACCCTTTCAAGTTTCACAACATCCTTCTGAGAGGAGGGAGACCAGAATTGCATGTGGCCTAACCAATGTCCTGTACAGCCGCAACATGACCTCCCAACTCCTGTACTCAATACTCTGACCAATAAAGGAAAGCATACTAAACACCTTCTTCAGTATCCTATCTACCTGCGACTCCACTTTCAAGGAGCTATGAACCTGCACTCCAAGGTCTCTGTTCAGCAACACTCCCTAGGACCTTACCATTAAGTGTATAAGTCCTGCTAAGATTTGCTTTCCCAAAATGCAGCACATCACATTTATCTGAATTAAACTCCATCTGCCACTTCTCAGCCCATTGGCCCATCTGGTCAAGATTGTGTTGTAATCTGAGGTAACCCTCTTTGCTGTCCACTACACCTACAATTTTGGTGTCATCTGCAAACTTACTTTACCTCTTATGCTCGCATCCAAATAATTTATGTAGTTGACAATAAGTAGAGGACCCAGCACCGAACCTTGTGGCACTCCACAGGTCACAGGCCTCCAGTCTGAAAATCAACCCTCCACCTTCTACCTTTGAACCAGTTCTGAATCCAAATGGCTAGTTCTCCCTGTATTCCGTGAGATCTAACCTTGCTAATCAGTCTCCCATAGGGAGCCTTGTCGAATGCCTTACTGAAGTCCATATAGATCACATCTACCACTCTGCCCTCATCAATCCTCTTTGTTGCTTCCTCAAAAAACTCAATCAAGTTTGTGAGACATGATTTCCCACGCACAAAGCCATGTTGACTATCCCTCATCAGTCCTTACCTTTCCAAATACACGTACATCCTGGCCCTCGGGGTTCCTTTCAACAACTTGTCCACCACCGACATAAGGCTCACTGGCTTGTCCTTACCACTCTTAAGAAGTGACACCACGTCAGCCAATCTCCAATCTTCTGGCACCTCACCTGTGACTATCGATGATACAAATATCTCAGCAAGAGGCCCAGCAACATTTCTCTAGCTTCCCAGAGTTATAGGGTACACCTGATCAGGTCCTGGGGATTTATCCATCTTTACCCATTTCAAGACATCCAGCACTTCCACCTCTGTATATGGACATTTTGCAAGATGTCACCATGTATTTCCCTACATTCGATGTCTTCCATGTCTTTTTCCACAGTAAATACTGATGCAAAATACTCATTTAGTATCTCCCCCATTTTCTGCGGCTCCACACACAGGCCACCTTGCTGATCTTTGAGGGGCCCTATTCTCTCCCTAGTTACCCTTTTGTCCTGAATGTATTTGTAAAAACCCTTTGCTCCAGAATCACAAGGGATGTAATTGTATAACAGCCAGTTTTCATATACTGAGATCTTAACCTCAGACCTGAATCCCATGCAATGTTATTGCCCTGTCTCACTGACTGCTGCTTTCTCTATAACAGGGAGGTGGGAGGAGAAGTGATATTGCTTGGATGGTTGACAGTGGGATCACATGAAGACAAAATATACAGTAATATGAGGAAGAAAGAAAACGTTTATTCAGCAACAGAAAAGTTAAAAAACTACATAAGTAACCAGGTCC